>NC_058052.1:5446107-5760482 GCF_020085105.1 Siniperca chuatsi
CCTGGGTCTCTTACTGATTGCTCACAAACTGGGTAACCTGTATGAACCCAGCAGCTTTAGGAAAAAACAGAAATAGGATTGTTGGTGGCGATTAAAGCCAGTGCTTCTGGTGTGTCTGTTAGGGCGGATGGGACTTCATGCTCTAGGTCCTGTGTGTCCCTACCCTTACCCTCCACCTTCCCCTTACTTGTTCTTCTGCACTTTGTCTCATCATTCACTCTTTCTCCTTCCTTCCATCCTTCTTTCCCTCCCCACCACTTCAGGTTTTTACATTCTTTTACCTTTTCTTGGCAAAACTTTTTCTCGCTCAAGGTGGGGTGAATGAGAGACAGAGGGCAAGACATAGAGAGAAAGTGTGTGTGTGTGTGTGTGTGTGAAAGAGAGAGAGAGAAGGAGAAAAGCTAGGGATAACACAAATCCTCCCCCTCCTACAAGGCTGTAATCATATTTTTGTAATTGACGTATTCGCAGATAGGCGAGCGATCCCCGATGCCAGTTAATAGCTGCACGAATCAGCAGGCTGCCAGCTTCCTCTTTTTTCACGCACCCAGCTAATCACAGCTGTAAAGCAATATCTGCCTGCTGAATCCCACATTCAGCCCTCTGTATGTGTGTGTAAGGTTAGGTGGATGTGTATTGACTGTCAAAACCATGTCTTTGTGTGTTGCTTGTATGTATAGGAGAGGAGAGTTATGTGAAAATGGAAAGGTTGACACAGGAAAGTTCATGGAGTTTCCTCCTGGGAGCATGAAGCTGCACAGCAAATTTTGCGAGCGAGTAAGGGACCAGGAGATACTGTCATTACACAACTGAGAGGGGCCCGATGGTCAGGAAAGGTCACCTAAATACAACCGGTTTCTTCCTCTAGGAAGCAGAAACATGAACAGGGAATTAGTTTGTCAGACTTGTTGGTTACAGACAAACAAACAAAAGAAGGCAATCACAGGCTAACTGTCACACCAAGGCAGAGGCAATTATTATCCACATACTGTGAGGTAACTGCCTTTCTTTTAAATGCTGCTGGAAATGTCAATGATAGTCTCCACATTCCACTGGACATGGCTCAGAAAAAGACAAGCAGATCTCTCCTGGTGAGTTTGAAGGCAGCATATAAGAATCTTCTTTGGACCTTGGTGGTGTATTAATACACAAAGAATAAAAAACCTGGCTGTGAGAGCTGCAGTGAACTCCATCTTCTGAATAGAGGACTGTGGCAAAAACAAAATGTACTGTTTGACATTCAAATAATACAGTCTACAAGACAGACAGTGCAGCCATAGGCAGAGGGCCATGTGAGAGCAGCCTGTCAGGTATCAAACAGCCACTATGCAGCAATCACTTGCACTCTGTGAAGTGTTGTGTAACAGTCCAAGGCCTTAAAAGATAGCCCGACTCTGCTGCACTGAAAAATAGTCATTTTTAATCTAATGACTACAACATTACAAAAGCCGCTTCAGGGATCACATAAGGTACAAGGTAGCTTTATTTATCATTTTACAACACAGGGTTGTATAACGAGATTTGAGTTGTAGTTCCTTTTATGCTACTCACAAAACAAAACAAACGTTATATACAACAATTAAATACAGTAGATGAGTGAATAAATAAGTCATGGATGTTATCATTATTCAATCCGACGAACAGTGGAGGAAAGTAACAAAGTACAAATTTGAGGTACTTGTAACTTTACTTCAGTATTTCCATTTTATGTTACTTTATACATATACTCCAGTACATTTCAGAGGGAAATATTGAACTTTTTATTCAACTACATTTATTTGACAGCCATAGTTACTAGTTACTTTGTATGTTAAGATTATACATAAAAACAATAATAAGCTTATAAAATACAATAATTAGTAAGACTTGGGCTTTTACTTTTACTTAAAGTACCAATACAGCTTCCACCACTGCTGCTGAATAATGGTGCAACTTACTGTATAGTAATAAGAAGTTGGCAACAGCATAGATATTTTTTTCACGACAACCTGCTGTGCAGCACTGTAGTAAAAACATTAGCATCGTTGAGCCTCTGAAATTATGGTTCAAAGAATTATGCAGCTCATGGTAGGTGTGAAATTCCACTCCTGTCTCTTTGTCTAGTGTTGGAAAAAGGTGGTGTCAAAAATCCAATAGACATCAGAAATCGAAAGTCTACAGTCTTTCATCACAATTTTACACACGTTTCTCTTTCCATGGTGACTGCTGTTACCACAAGAAGACGCTTTTCACATGAACTTTAATTTCCCTAGGAAGAGTCTTAACTCGCTGGACGAGAAACAGACTGCTGAACACATTTGGATCCTGATCGTTTACTCCCGAGAACAATCCCATACCTGCAGAAGGAACAGACACGGACTGACAGTTCCCTTCACGGAGAGCAAGATCGCCGCTGAGCCCCTCTCCCTACTGATATTGACCGCTGTTTTCCTTTGCTGCCCTGAAAGCAACAGTTTCACCATTGGACCTGGATTCGTCAGCGTCCAAGCCTGAAAGAAACTCTGCTGGACAACTCCAAAACAAACTGACGCATGAATCGCTTGCCAAGAGCGATTTCAAGTAAGAGGCTTGTGTCTGGGCAGATAGATTTTATTTCATCTAAGTTTCATTGTTGTGAATTGTGCGTTGCTTATTTTTGAAAGTGACGGAATGCTGCGTCCGAATTGCTGTGTGTTTTTCTTTGTGCTTAGCACGTTCCATTTTGTATCGGTATCACACTGTGGGGCTGTTTTAATTGTGTTAGCTTTAGCCACTGTGGGATCTAATAACTGTGCTTTATCAGACTAAGGTCCAGTAACACGGCCGTTGGACAAAAGTATGCTGCTGGATGTGACAAAGGGACAGCTATTACGCTTTGCCACGGCATTTGATATTCCTTGTGCCTCGCTCTGTGTGCTTTCCTCTCTCTCCACTAACCCACACACCTTTGCACTTACATTTACACGCATACACACATCTCAAACGGCCCAGATAACGTGGCAGCTTTGCCAGCCAAGTACAAATAGAGCTCGTCCTCCCGTTTTGGCTGTGTCCCTTTGAGATTCGCAGGCCTGCCTGCCATTTGGCTTTGTCCATGACGACCACCCACGTGGCCGCCACATTCCTTGCGCGCACCCCCCCCATCTTCTACACCTTTGAGACTATTTTTCATGTTTGGTTATTGATCCCTGAGCCCAGGGTGGTGACACGTAATTATTAATCTATGTTAATAACTTTGATAATATTCATAATATTCATAAATATATTTGATTTTTCAGCTATTAACCAAACCTGCCCTACCTGAATCCCAACAAGCGTTACCTCGCATCACCTGTGACCGAACCAGGGCATCACAGAGAAGAAAAAAGGAGGAGAATTTTGGAATTAATGATATATGGAGATGAGCGGAGGTGCAAAGCAGACACAGAACTGCAATAGATGGAGTCAATGAGGAAGTGAGCATGGAGGGGAGATTAGAGGGTAAGTGGGAGGCTGGTATTGGCAGAAGGGGAGCTTGCAGTTACAGCAGCCTATAATTGTTCTTCATGCCTGGGTCCCCAGCGAGTCACTGCCTGGTCTGGTCCCAGGAGGCTCGGAGATGTGTGTGTTTGTGAATGTGTGTGTGTTTGTGTGTGTGTGTATCAGAATGAGACATACAATTTGAAGCCAAAGAATAGGTCAGAGTCAAAGAATGAATTTTCAACCCAGGGATGGGTCACTGTGAATTTGAACTTTGTGTATGTTTACATGTGTGTATTCTGCTCTTATAGTACATGAACTGCATATCATGTCAGCTTTTTATTTTCTGTATGTGCATCTATTCTAGAATCTTCTGTGTGTGTATAAGTGTGAAAAAGAGTGTGTCCTCATTTCTAGCCGAGCCGAGGTCAAAGGCCACGCTTAAGGGACCACAGTGGCATTTCAAGCTCAACGCTTCTCCTTGAAAATGTTTAATTCAACCAGCCTTACTAGTTCCCCTAAGACTAGTTGGTGAAGGAGTGAGAGAGGAAGAATGGAAATATGAATGAGGACTGGGAAAAAGAGTCTTTTTTTTTTCGTTTTCTCCATTTTATTTTCTCTTCTCTCTTCTTATTTAGACAAACACCCTGTTTATTTTTTTTATTTACCCAGAAAATTACGACCATCCGATTGGTGAGAGTCACATAGGGTGATGGGGGCGAGTGGGGATGGGCTCTTTCTGAAATCCACAACCATCTCCACTGTCTTAAGGGTGTTGAGCTCCAGGTTGTTCTGACTGCACCAGATCACCAGGTGGTCAATCTCCCACCTGTAGGCAGTCTCATCCCCATCAGAGATGAGCCCAATGAGGGTGGTGTCGTTCGCAAACTTCAGGAGCTTGACGGACTGGTGACTGGAGGTGCAGCTGTTGGTGTACAGCTGGTGGTGTAGTCTCTCTGAGTACCATCGTTTAGCTTCTCTCACCGCCTTGCTAAACCTGTACTGACTCCTTAAACCTGTCCCTGTCTCCACTCCTGAACGCCTCTTCCTTTTCTAACCTTAGCTGTCTGAGTTTAGCTGTGAACCAGGGTTTGTCATTGTTATAACTGCGTGATGGTACACATCAGTCCTCACAGAAGCTGATGTATGATGTCACAACTTCCATGAACTCATCCAGACTGTTGGTAGCAGTCCTGAATACATCCCAGTCAGTACATTCCAAGCACGCCCGAAAGTCCTCCATAGCTTCACTGGTCCACTGCTTTGATGTCCTCACAACAGGTTTACAGAACTTTAATTTCTGCCTGTATGCAGGAATCAGGTGGACCATGACGTGGTCAGAGTGTCCCAATGCAGTGCGGGGGATGGTGTGATGACGGACATTTAATATACTGTCTGTATTTGGGGATTTCCCTTGTTAAAGTCATCGAGGACAATAACTAAGGAGTCCAGGTTTCTCCACTCCACACACAGCATCTGGTCGGCGAGCGTGAACTGTGCGTCCTGCTTGTAGGTCTGCGGTGGAATGTAAACACCGACCAGAATGAATGAAACAAACTCACGGGGGGGAATAGAAGGGTTTGCAGTTGATGAAAAAATATTCCAGATCAGGAGAATAGTGCTGTTGTCACGTTGTGACACCAACCACTGTTGATGTAAAAACACATACCTCCACCTTCTGTTTTGCCGGAAAGTTCTGTGTCGCGATCCGCTCTGAGAGTTGGAAGAGATGGAAGCCTGCCATCTGCAGCGCAGAGTCTGGTATCGATCCACACAACCACGTCTCCATGAAGCATAAAACGGAAGATGAATAAAAGTCTCTGTTTTTCCTCACCAGTAGCTGAAGTTCATCCAGTTTATTTTACAGTGAGCGCACGTTGGAGAATAATATTCCCGATAACGGTGTGCGATGTCCGTGCCGGCGGAGGCGCACAAGCGTACCTCCCTCTCCTTCGTCGTTTCACTGCATGAGCAAGGGTGAGAGCACCTTTGACTAGAATGTCTAATAATTCCACTGATGGAAGCAGAAAAGTGGGAAATAAGTCCGCTGGTGTAGTTCCCCTGATGTTCATGAGCTCTTCTCTGGTGAAAGAGCTCCAGGTATCACAGCAGAAAACTGAATTTACAAGCAAAACAATACAAAACAATGCGCACCAATACACGAGGTAGCCATCTGTGGCAACAGCTTGAACTCTCTGATTACCCTATTCAGAGCTACAGTATGAAAATAATTTGCTTAAAACAATCACCTGTCTTTAACAATGTACTTCAAAGTTTGTGAGATTCCAAATACTGTTCACTCTGTCTTTTTATACAGCATTTAAAGATGCTATTCTCTATCTTATCAAACATCAAAATGTTACAATTGTGCTTCTTCCTCGACAAAACCATCTATGGCTGAACGCAATTAACACAATCACCAGTATGCAGAGTGCACATAAACCAAACAGTCAAGAGTTTCATTATACAGTTTGGCCAACTCGTGGAATTAACGTTAATTACTGGTGGCATTTGTCATTTTAATCCCGCAAAATTGGGGGTCGGCAACTAACACTTTCACCTCTTACAGCTTGTTAATAGTGTAAGATTTAATTAAAATTGCACTTTCAAATTTTGAGCGATAAATATTTCAGCCATTACTCCCACCATTTTATTTACACCGTTTCTCCTCCTTTTTTTAAAAAAAAAATTCTCTTCTTGTTTGACTCATTCCTTCTCATCTTTCCTCAACTTGTTGTCATTTTGCAGTGCCTCTTAGAAAAAACAAATGTGCTTTCATGTACATTTGTTTTTTTGTATTTTAAGTGAGTCATTTTTCTCCATATTTCCCATCACAGTTTACCCATGTGTTATTTGGTCAGCTGCATTAGGTTTAAACAACATGTATATGGCAGGTTTGAAATAGATTTTATTGCTTATGTTATATTCTATATTTGGGTTGTATATTTTAATCTGATTTCACAACACAGATTGATATGGTTACCCTAAAGAAGTACCAGACAAATTAAGTTAAATACATTATTATTGCTATATTCTAAAAATAAAAGTATTATTACTACTACATCTCTACAACTCCCAGCTGCTATCTTCATTGTAGCAATTCACCATTATTCCTCTTACTGTCAGATAGGCCCACACTCATTCTCTCTTTGAAAGACATTGGTCAAATGAATTCAATAAAGGAGAGTCTGTGACAGTTTGCTTTGATATGATCCTCAGAGAGTATGAGTCTGCACGTATAGGGGAGATGGCGTGTTTGTGAATATGCCTGTGTGTGTTTGCATCATGGTAGTCTCCGCAGACTCCCTGTGTTACAGTCTGCCTGAAGTGATAAGCAGATGATGAAAGCCTGAGACTGTGTGTGTGTGTGTGTGTGTGTGTGTGTGTGTGTGTGTGTGTGTGTGTGTGTGTGTGTGTGTTTGTTACCTGAGCCTGCTGTGTGTTGTTGGACGAGGGGAGAGGATTAGAGACCATTGGTCCAAAGATATCCAGTTCATCGCTGACTGGTGCAGCACCACCAGAGCCCTTCCCACCACCCTCTGGAGCATCTGAGAGACAGTGAGAAATTCAATTCAAATTAGGAAACACCCATCTAGATCACATCCTATATTATGATTACCTGGGGCTCAAAATCAGTGCCTCAGGTAACTTTGGTCTGGCAGTGAATGCACTGAAACAAAAAGCATGTAGAGCATTTTATGCAATTAGAAGAAAATTTTACAAAATAGACAGTTTAATTTACAATTAGAATTTGGACTAAAATATTTGACAGTGTAATCCAACCAATCGCCCTTTATGGTAGTGAAGTTTGCGGTCCACTTAGTCATCAAGACTACACTAGATGGTAAAAGCATCCCATCGAGGCATGCAGAATTCTGTAGGTCCCTATTAAACATCCAAAGAAAAACACCAACCAATGCATGCAGGGCCGAATTAGGCCATTACCCAATGATTATTAACATTTTTTAAAAAAAGAACACTTACATTTTGGTTACATCTCAAACTGAGCCCCAAAGACACACTGAGATTTCAGGCACTACAAACCCAAGAACTGAACCCCAAAAAGAGTCCCTTCTGTTATCTGGTCCTGAGACTTACTGATCAAATAACACCCAATACCGTTCAACCTCAGAACAGCACTGCTTTCCAACCACTAATCAAAGTAAACCAAATTATGAAATTAACAAAAGATGCAGATGGAACATTGAACAAATCAAACCAAAACACAAAACAAACTTAATTGCTATCTGGTCCTAAACCATGGATATAAACTGGCAGAGTATATCTTTACTGTCAGAGATCCAAAGCAGAGAGACATCCTGACCCAATACAGACTCAATGACAACAGTCTAGCCATAGAGAAAGGACAACACAAGAAGTCCTGGCTACCAACAGTGGAAAGACTCTGTGGTGAGGAAGAGACAGAAATGCACTTCGTCTTAAAAGGTGACAAATATAATAATATCAGAGTGGAATACTTGGTGGAATATATGGAGCTAAATGACATTAAAAAGAAACAGATTCTATAAGGAGAGGGACATGCAGCATACTTAGCTGCACAATATGTGACTGGATGTCACAAACATAGTTAAAAAAACTTCACTGAATAAAACAAATAATTATCTTGACAGCCTTCCACACACACACACACACACACACACACACACACACACACACACACATCCTTGTACTTCTATCTTTGTGAGGATCGTCATTGACATAATGCATTCCCTAGCCCCTTACCCTAACCTTAACCATCACAAATAAATGCTTAACCCCATACATAACCTAATTCTAACCTAACCCTTAAAACCAAGTCTTATCCTTCAAACAGCCCTTTGAAGTTGTGAAGACCGGCCAAAATGTCCTCACTTTCCAAAAATGTCCTCACTTTGTAGGTAAAAAAACATGTTTCAGTCCTCACTATCCCTTCATCCTCCCCTAAACATCAGCCCTTCATCAGTGTGCACACACACACACACACACACACTTGTTTCACTATCCCTGTGGGGGACAGTCATTGACATAATGCTTTCCCTAGCCCCTAACCTTAACCATCACAACTAAGTGCCTAACCTTAACCCAATTGTAAAGTCTTAACCCTCAAAAAGCAGTCTCTACCCATGGAGACCTCAATTTTTGTCCCCACAGTGACACAAGTCCCCATGGGTTAGTGTGCATTCAGGTTAAAGTCTGGGATATGGGATACTGGGATATAAGAACATGAAAGTTACATATACACATACATTTTGGTTGTATATATGATTTTGATGTTATATAATATATTTTATCCATATTATGTTATTGTTTGTTTTACTGTTTTTGTGTATTTATTATTTTTTAATATTACTGTTTGGGGTATTGTCCAGATATTTGATCAGTTTGTACTTGGATGCTTTGGAAAAATTATTTTCAATACTTTCATGCCAGCAATTTAATTGAATTGAACTGAGAGAGAGAGAGAGAGAGAGAGAGAGAGAGAGAGAGAGAGAGAGAGAGAGAGAGATATATGACTGAATCAAAGGCATCCAAGCAAACAGGTCAGGTGATGGAGCTGTAAATTCTGCACATTTATGACACCTGGTGTAATCCCGGTAAGACCTTTTCTTAATTGGCAGGTAATCATTTATGTACTTTAGTTTACAATGAAATGCTGTAAATTCTGTCAGTATACAGTATAACCTTGTGTACATTTTACATGAAGTTGTATATCCATAAATGTTTTGGCAACACAGTGCAGTGTGTTACTCATGATGATAATGTGGATGATGATCACCTAATACTAAAAACCTGAGTTTTTATGACTTTTGAAGACAGTCTTCATACACCCCATGGCACAGATTCCTCTTTGCACTGAGAAAAATTAAAAAGTCAAAAACAACATTTAACCTGCTGATGAAAATCATGCGACATGATTGAAAGCTCCAGAACAGCTACAAAATAGACCTACAGACAGATATTTAACCACATTAATGAACAGGCATAAAGGGAGATTAATAAAGACATAAAAAAGTGAAGGTACTGACACTAAAAGGACTTATTAAATATGACCTTTACATACATATGCAAGGGTATTTATAAGATGTATGCATTCACACAAACAAAATTCTGATGACTGCACTCCTTCAGTAGTTAGCTTTGCCCTGAAATCTTTTTCATTTAGGCTTTTCCTTTTGCTCTGGGAAAATACTTACTAAATAAATGTGTATAGTATATATGAATATAAATAAATATATTTGACATTGTGTCACAGAGCTGGTTTAGTTTAGTTTCATTTAAGTGTAGTTGAATTAACAAGAGTCAGATATTGTAACTAACTCTAAAAGGGCACATTCTGTCACAATGGATGTAGTTTTTTTTTGTTTTGTTTTTTTACAGATGGTTCAAAACTAATATTTTCCATTTATTTGGTTAAAATGAATAGGCCTTTTTCATGGCAGGCATTTTGAGATGTAGTGGCAGAAAGGGTACAGGTACTATTAATTAATGATGGCTGCATTCCATTTAGGTGTGCCAGTCCCAGGGGCCTGGTATTGTATCATGGTATCATCTCTGGCATGGCCTATTGGTGCATCTATATGGAACGGAGCCATCATTAATGTTATTAGTTTAACCATTGTGTTTCCTGCTCTGACAAGTCAAAATGTCTGTTGAGAAAAAGCCATATGTTCAAAGTCACAAAAAAGGATACTGGACTGGTAGTAGTTTACCATACTGTATTTTTAAGTTTTACAACTTAAATGTATATCATAGGGAACTGTCTCAAACTACTGTTGGATCATTTAAGTGGATATTTACCTTATGATGACCACCTATGGCCATTATTTACTCTCTTTTGTATTTAGCACCACAGCACTGAATATGAAAACAACTTTTAAAGTTCAAGAAATAGTTCAACCTTGCTTTCTTTCAGAGAGTCAGATGAGAATATCAATCAATATCAATCTCATGTCTGGATGTTAAGTACAGAATGGGAGTCAGGATGTGTTTAGCCTAGCTTAGCACGAGGACTGGAAGCAGGGTGACACAGCTATCCCTGGCTCTGTCCAAAGTTCTAAAATACGCCACTGAGCTCACTAATTAACATTATATCTTGCTTGTTTAATCTGTACACAAACAGTTTCTCGGCACTGTCCCTCCCATGAAACAGTTTGAAATGTAACTGTTTCATGGGGAGGACTGGCCAGGTAGACACAAGGACATGTAGTTGTTTTTTTTTTTTTTTTTAAATCATGGGTTTTATTTACTCAACAAATGAGAAAATACAAAGCAATAGTGGATATCATCTAAATTTAGTCCATAAAAGAGGTCGACAACAAAACAAAACTGCAACAGTATTGAACAAACTGACTTTAACAAACCTGATTGCCTTATCTGAATGAAACATGAGTGAACACACAAGGGGTGGACAAAATCCAATAACTAAAATATGTGCAAATAAACACTAGACACTGTTCCCAGTTTGCTAACAACTCAATATTAATTATGGAAAAACAACAACAAACTCTCTAAAGACAGCAAATGAGCGTATTTCCCAAAATATTAAAATATTCCATTAAGAGTATATATATAAGTAAGATCCTTATTTGATGGTTACTTCCCAAGAAAACGAAGGAAGGAGTCATATCATTTCTGTTTCTTGTTAAGCTCAAACACATTAGCTAAATTAAAAATATGGCTGATGTTTAAGATGTTTAACAGTATCATTATGGCAAAAAGTGTTGTCCAGTGAGACTGTTCCCATGGTGCTAAAGAAGAAACTCCCATTACACAATGTACTGTCATCTGAGAGACAGCGAGAGTTGAGAATTTTGTGTGTGTAAGAGTGAGTGAGCAGCGGAGGTCATTTATATAACCACAGTGATGAAACATCCATAATTTAGCCCTTTTAAAGTGTGAACAAGACTGAGCTCCTTTAGCCAGACAGCAGGGTACAAGGAAAACCATTTACTTTGAGGAGGCCAGAAAGACCACTCCACATCCTTTCAAACCACTTATTTAAACTCATTTTCAAAAAATGTTGTGATTGTGACATCTTTCATCCTAATATTTAAACTATTGATGGATGCCATCTTGTGATGCTTTCATGTCATTTATGAGCTTGGCTTTTATTTTGATAGTTAAACTACTTTGTAAATTGCTGTAAAAAGTGTTTGAGGAATAAAGCCTATTATAACTATGATTATTACTTTAGGGGCTGACAGGAATGACATTTGTGAGTCACATTGTTACATACTGAAATAGAGTGAAAAATACAATTTCATGTGCATCAATTACCCTCCTACCACTCTAATCCCCCCTCTCTTACCAAAAACTAATTCACCCATTGCCATGGAAATGAGCCACAGGGAGAAAAAGGGCCCATCATCACCATCATCACTGACGAGCTGCTTCTTGAGAGCACTCTCGACTTCACCATGGAAACAGACCAATAGTTCAGGCTAGGGGTGTGTTTTATAATCACCCCAAACCCCTTTGCCCCGAGTACATTCACACACACACACACACACATATACAGAGCCTCCCAGTATCTTCAATGAATGCGGCGACCTCATTCAGCAGTGGGGGGCTGTCACATTAAGGTCTTAGCCACCACCACAAGGAGTAAAATATCTGACTTGATTAAGCCCAGCATTGATTCTAATACAATATTCTGAATAGATTTCACACAAATACATCTGAAAATGTTCTATGATTATGTTATCCCAATGCTCAAAATGCTGCAGGCTTTTGCATTCTATCAATAATAAAATTCACTGGGTCTTGGTCTTTGAAGTATTGGTACAGCCATGAACCCAAAAGTATGTTCAGTTAACCCACTTTGTCCCATAGCACAAGTCACAACTAGGGCATGAAATGAAGCTTGCCCACCCCCCTGCGAGTGATCTGGGATCAAGTGAGTCCAGAAAAAAGAACACGAGCCCAGTTGGTGACCGCGTTCATTAGCTGCTTGTAGACAGAATCATTATAGAGAGGAAAGTGTGGAAAATGGACACAAAATGACCTGCTACTGGTTCAATATGTTTGTTTACAGGTGATAAAGGAAGTAAGACACCACCTCCTGCTGGGTCCCCGAATGTGCACGGATATAAAATGGTGAACAGATAATGCAATAGTTTATAGTGTGATGTTGGTGTTTTGATGCAAATTTGCACACATTATTAATGGATCTTTGAAGGGAGCATGCAAACAAACATCAGCCAACAGACAGTAATGGCGGACACTTGCTGTGTTTACATAGTTTAAGTCTGTTAACACAAGTTGGATAATGGCAAAATAGTAGTAGTCCCTTTACAGTCAAGGCTGCGCAAAGTGAGCAACTGCCCTGGGGGTACAGACCGCCAGTGGCCCTTAAAACCCAGGTTCACTGCATATATATTGATTTTAGCAATTTGCACCACTACAGTATACTCATATCAGCTAAGGCGGGTCCTGCATTATTACCTAGTTTTGTGGGCCTGTCTTGTAGAGGAGTCCTGTATCAAATTCTAGTTCTATTAACTTTATTATATTAGTTTAAATTGTCCTCGATTTTTTCCCTTGGGCCCCCTAACAGGTTTATGTGGCCATGTTTATAGAATGTCTACACTAAGCTACAAAATGTCTGCCCAATAGAAAAGAGGCTTAATCAGTTCTTCTTTGTCTTGTTTTGATGGGTAAAAAAACTAAACTGTGCTTCACAGCCAACATCTGGTAAGGAGTGGTAAAGACACAGCCTTGTTACTCTGCTGAGTCCCAGCCTGTTTAACATAAATGCAGCTTAAAAGTACCATTGGAGTTTTTGACCACAAGTAGCGCTATGGAGTGATGTTTTGTTTGTCGTACATGCGCAAAAGGACAGATATGCATGCACGAGCACACAGGTGACGTGATACACATTCCTGCCACCAGTTTCACACTTTTCCGCTGACTGACAATTGGTGCCAAGAAATATAGCAATGCACCAACAAAGACTGCTAGCAAGAATACATAGATGTACAACGATACATGTTTTAATATATCAGCTTTGCAAATGTTTTATAAGGAATGAAATGCATTCGACACATTTGTTAGGCCCCAAGGATACACAATGTGTCAGTGCGTTTTGGTATGAATCAATGAATGTAAACATACTACTGCTCTAATGGAAATGTACCCAATTGTTACAGCTTGTCTGGTAAACACTGGTCGAGGAAACAAATCCTGTTTTTTGTGACAATCAGGCAACTGTCAATATATTACGTGGTCATCTGCACTGTTAACTTCGAGCAGCTCATATTCTAGGCTTAGATAATTAATTGCTGATTCTTTGTCCCGGTTTGAATTTCAGAATTTCGCCAACTGTGCCTGGAGACAGCACCATAGCCTGACCTGCCACCCATTCATTCAAACTGCTAGATTAAACTCAACACTGCAATCATTTATGTTATCTGCTGCTCGCTACATGGCTTAGCTAAGTCTACAATAAAAATGTATGAATCTGCATGGTCTTACTTCACCTCCTTTTGTGCCACCTTCTCCATACCTATTTGGGCTGTCAATATTTCCATCGTGCATGCCTGTTATTGTTCACTGTTTTGAATCCCACAAAATGCAGCCATCCTCCATAAAGGGACTTGTTGCAGGTATTCAATTCCATCCGCGCTGTTTGGATCCATCCACCTGCTAGAAAACCCATTCATCTCCTGCTAAATGGCCTTAAGAGATAGAACCACAAGACAATGATACACGTCGCCCTTTCACTCTCCCACACATGCAACAATTTATCACATTTTTAAGGCACAGGTGCTTTGGTCCTTACACAGACTTATTATTAGAAACAGTCTTCCTCAGAGCTTTTTACGAATTTCTCAGAGGTGGTTCACTATACGCACAGATCTTTTGATCGCATGACCTCACTATAGCTGACATTACAATTAACAATTAACCCTCACTACTTCTCTATATTTCTAAAACACTCAAAAACTGATAGGGATAGGAAAAGAACGTCAATTTTAATCTCTGAGACAAACTCTGCTTTTGCCCTCTGTCTTCTATGACTTGCTACCTGAGAAGCCGACCCAAAGCCAGAAAACAAGAGCCTCTCTTTGCCACAGAGGAGGGGAAGCTCATGTCCCAAGCTTGGTTTACCTCTCGCCTTCGCCTCCTCTGCCAACCCTCCGGCCTCCCGCCAGAGCGCTACACTGCTCATTCTCTCCGCATCCGTAGCTCCTGTCTCTACGCTCAAGGCTATGGGCCAATGGTCGTCATCCGCCTACAAGCCTCATGACTCAGCTGCCTGCATCTGTCCAGCAGAAGTTTGCCACACAAATGAAGTAAAGCAGGTTTCCTCAGCCCAGATGTTCATATCAGAGGAAAGGATTGTTACCTTGTTGTGTTAATTCACTGTAACTCCCATATCTAAAAATATTTTCAACAAGTGGTAATGTGTGACCACCTTGTAAAAAGTGCTTTGATAAAGTAATAATAAGTAATAAAAAATACGAACGTTATTTCTGGCCCGAGGCTCAAGCCATCCTCGATGCTCAAAAGCAATGCCTTTTGATTTGCAGCTCATACAATAATGTTTCGAGAAACTGCTGGGCTCACTTATTAACTCACTAGCTTGTTACCTCAACTAGCAATCCATGTAGATTTAATTGGCCTCCATGTAAGCGCATGGAAATCCAGGCAGGTTTGCCTGGTATGGTCGTTTTGGGGGTCTTGCTGCTGCTCTCCCTGCCTTATGGCTTTCCACGTATGTGCGTGGAAGGGCGGGGAGGTCCAAGAACAGAGAAATACTACCACTAAAGTGGTGCTGAGAAATATATAGTGATCAAAGAGAGGGTTAGAGGCGACACAAGGCTGTCCTTACTGTCACACAGACAGACATGCAGTATGAGTCTTAACACCGACTTGGTGTGGATGGTACAGAGAAAAAAAAGATGCGTTTTCAAATTAGCTCACCTAGTGTGGACGTAGTCTTAGCATGTTGAAGCATGAAGCATACATTGTTGATGATCTTCATTGTTTTGGAAGACCCAGCTGTGTACCCCTTCTCCCATTTTTCTCCATATTTTTTTGTCTCTCTCTAAGAGCAAAGATGCCAGAGGCGTTTGGAAAAAAATCTATATGTTTGATGATGTATTTGGAAATGGTCTGAACCAATGTTAAGTGAATGGAAACAGAAACTGAAGAAGAAAAATGCTCTATCCCTGTTCACATCAATAAAATGTGTGTTTATCCTAATTAAAAATATTGAAACAAGAATAACTTAAACATTTCTACTACAGGTAAAGCTGGGACTAAAACAAGGACAGTTGCTCCTAGAACACGGAGACAACACGGAGGAAGAATCCTGTTTACTTTCTCTGGACACAAGTGTCAATTCAGCGTGTCAAGGCCATTAGTGCAGGGAAAGACCGAGGTACAAGTGAAAGGGACATAGAGACAGAAAAAACAGAAACTAACAGACAGGTGTGCTCCATCAGTTAAAGTTTCTGAAATTGATTCAGTGGCTCCTGAAGAGATCTATTTTTGGCAGGATGGAACATCTCTGAGACAGCATTTATCATTATGGGACACAAAAGCTATCAAACAAAATCTTTATTTTAGATTTTGTTTGATAGCTTTTGTGTCCCATGATGATAAAACAAAATATGTTTTAAAGTTGCTGTAATCGAGAATAAGCCTTCTTTTATATTAGATATTTAATAAAAAGACAATAGTGGTCTAATTGTTTGGCATACCAACAAGAAAAATGCAAGGATGGAAAGAAAATTTGTATAAAAATGCTAATCTGGATGTCCTCACAATATTGTTTTTTACTTTCATTTCAGCACAGCCTGCTAAACTAAATTAAACTGAAGAGAGGAACTGACAGAAACACACACACAGATATAGAAGTAAAGGCAGAGAGTGCCTCTTTGACAGCTGCAGAGTAAAGTAACCAGAGACACAGAGGGATGGATGGAGGAACGGGGGGATGTGTGAGTGCTGAAGGCATACTGCCACGTATTTGACTTATTGATTATGTGTGAAATCTCATCCACTCGACATGGCTGCAAGGTGTGTAGCATCGGTTATTTATAGCAGGGCATCCACTCTCGCTCTACCATGCTGCGGTCGAGAATGTTTGATCAATGCTGTATCCACTGGCTCTTTCTTCTGTCAGCACAGCTTACCCTCAGCTATGTCTAATACAATACAGCATTGTATTGGGAAAACACACTGTGATTGCATATTACAAATTTATGGTGAAAACCCTGAACCAACCCTCACTTTTTCTGCTGTGTTTTTACTGAGCATGGAGCAGAATCTCGTGGTGGTTAACTGGCCAAGACACATACCGTGTACTCAAAATGTCACAGGTTTGTATCCAGCTTGTGACCTTTGTTGAATGTCATATTCTTGGTGCATTCAATTAGGCACAAATGCCATTAAAATGCATGCATGCGGTAAAGAACACATGATCAGTTCCCCCTCAACTGACAGCTTGGTAATCTATGTCTACACATTTGTCAAACTGATAATACAAATTCCTGGCCAGTTGTTGCTTTATTTTGAGATTGTTTTGCACTGTGCATATATAGATGGTGTGATGATAAATTATATCAAATGTCAGACACTTTGTTGTAGGTCAGGGTTTATATGGTGTTTTCAGTAATTTTGCCAGATAAGACCTCTTGCCTGGTTGAAGTTGGGTCGGGTCACTTCTGGGGAGTATACTGACCAAACTCCATGTATTGATAACAATGATAGAGGTGACACTAAGTTGTCCTGCCCCAACAGGTGCAACAATACTAACAGGAGAGTTACACTTGAAAGCAGGGCAAAAAGCCTGTGGGGGGAGAAGTGATAATTGCACAAATGGGAATAACAGCTCACACTTTCAGACAGTCTCTCCTCATAGGCATCCATAGTGTAACTCTGTTGTTGTTGTCTCTGTGTTTGTCCATGCAACAAGTGATGAAAGCAGTTGTTTAAAGAATGAAGAATGAATGAACTTGCTTATAAGATTGTTGGTTTCGGAAAGTTGCAAAAATTGTGGGAAAAGTGTCCCTGCAGCCAAGCAGCATCCCTCCTTCTCTACTGCATGTATTATTTAACAGTGCAATTATATAAGAATATGAACAATCAACTTATCCTGAATAAGAGGTCAATCCCACCCCCTCTCTCAAATTGGATGGACATTGCAGAGCGTCACGATTTCGAGGGTCAAAAGTAAAAAGGATTGAACTTTACGCAAACCGAAGGAGGTGGAGATCAATTTGCGACCAGAATCGAGTACGCCTTAACCCATTCTTCACTGAAATGAATGGCGAGCAAATTTTGGTTTGACTACACCTGAGACTGGCTGACACTTATCAGCCAAAATAAGCGAAAATACATGAGTGGGTGTACCATTGCTGTAGAGGCCCTAAATTAAATACGCTAAATCTGGTCTCTGATGTATCCCCACATCTTTGCTGACTCAGAAGCATTTGATGCCATACTTCTTTTCCCTTTTTTGCTCTAAAATTTAAAGCCACAAAAATGCATTAAGCGTAATTGTTTCCCTTTCCTAAAACCACCTTTTAGCTCCATAGGTCTGCAGTTTTTACATAGATATATGTTTTTACATGTTTTAAGGGCCCATTCCAATTATTTTGTTCCTATTAGATTAAGGACTAAACCAGCTAAAGATAGATTTCCCACAATGAGGGTATAAAAAGGTTTCTGTACATCACTCAAATAAAGCCTGACAGCATTAAACATTTCCCCTTATAATATTACACATTATTTAACCTGCAATTAATACAACAATCTAAAAATGTTCAACTGGTTTAATTTACATATCTAACACATAGGAAAACATCTGAATACACTCATAGTTATTATATTGTCTGAGGGTTATTATATTGTAAGTTGGTAGAAGGTTGGTCATGTCTTACCCAGGCCCAGCAGATCCACAGCCGGCTCTGTGCTTTCCTTGGGACTGGCTCTACACTCGGACTGCTGAGAAAGACAAAGACAAAGGTAAGAAAATTATATAAAATTGTTTAATGTCCAATTTTCCCCAGTGTTCTCAATTTTACAATATGATAGATACTGCAATCATATGCAAGGATTTGACCTGTCTATTTAAGTTTTGATAGTCATTTATCATGATTAGATTTTGTAAATCATTGCTCTATTATGCATGCCCTAGTGTGTATCCTGAAAGTTTCCCAACCATTGAGTAGATGTTTTGGCTGAGATCTAAAGATCTAAAAAAAAATCCATTATTCTGGATTTCAATGGAGAGTTTTTTTTTATTTAAAGGGACCCTGTGGAGTTTTTGATCACTAGTGGCACTATGGAGCATTGTTTTAAGGGTGTGAGTCCCTGTTTTGTTTGCATCTTGTGTTCTACTATCACGCACATATGCACGTGGGTGACATAAATGGCATATGATGATGTCCACATCGTTTGGGGGAAGGGGGTACGTTTTGAGCCCAGTCACAGCCCATCCTCACCTAAGTATCTAGTTGCAGTAAATGTACAGTGTAGGCTACAGTTTGCCTATGATTAGCCCTAAGGTTAGTATCAACTTCAGCCCTGGAGGAAAACTAAGCCTTTCCTGCGTTTCCCGACCAAGGTCTGAAAGTTGCAGCAGGAACGGTTAACACTATGCTTGAGTTACCTCATTAAGCAGATTATATGATTATAAAAAATATTTTAAATACTAGTCATAGTGATAAATTACTCATATAAGGATTTTACTCGCAAAGCTTTTATTGCACTTTCAGTAACAAGATTTTACTCGCCAAAAACGGGGGTGGGGGGACTTTTAAATCACAATGTTATGAAGATAGAGGGCTCAGTGGTTGATGGCTATCAGCCATCGGTGATGGATGATGGCATCATTCATCAGCCCAGCCCTAATTCGTGCTAATAGTTTCACTCATTTCCACTGATTGGTTATGCGACAAGAAGCATAACGATGCGCTAGCAAAAGGCAGGGGAAAAAAGGACTGCTAGCTGATATGATTCACATTAAACCGCCTTAATTATTTTGGCCACTTGGGGTCCGAGGAACATGCTGTAAATACAATATTGACAAATCATCATCTTATAAAGTTTATATGGTGAACATGTCAGCAAACTGTGTAATGAAATAACTTCTGTTATGCATTGGCGCATATATAAATAAAACTGAAATGAAATGAAACCGTTCCCTAGTTACATATCCAGAAGACATAGAGCAACATAAGCATTCATTTGGAGTAATGTTTCTGTTCACCCTATGAAAGTCAACCATTCTCACTCCCTTAGCTCTGTTTTGGTCTCCACCAACTCCTGAGAAAAATATCTGGCTCTTTAGCCACTAAATTCTCAATTCTCAAGAGACAACCTTTCACATTACATGTAGTCATTTAATTCATTGGTAATCTAAAAATATTGATTAGTGCAGCTTTAACAACACAGGGTACAAAATATTCAATAAATTCACTATGCAAATGTTTTATGAGGAAAGAAAAGCATTCAGTGCAGTAACCTGTAAGGGATCAAGAATACTCACAATGTGTTTTGGTCAAGAAACACTAAACAAGAAAACTAACCAGGGTACCTTAAATTTATAGACAAGATGAAGCTTCTACAAGGCTCCTCGCTCTGCATATTTTGTGGTATGCCACAAGTGGCAGGAAATCTGCTCAATTGTTTTACAGAACAAAATAGAAAGACAGCACAGTTTTTCCAGATGAAACAGAGATCTAGCTTTCTTGAAGGTTTCTGGAACTTTTGGCAATGATAGACACTTGAAAGAATAAAAACATATATTTACTGTATGCTCCATAGTAAAGCAAAGGTAAAAGAATGTACAGAGTACCCCTTCTAAATGCTTACTTTAAGTAAATCAAATAACCGACACACAAAAAAAATCAGTAAACAGCAATATTGACAATAACCTAATCTTTTAAGTCATATATCGAGTAGACCTTTCAGCTGTTTGTCAGTGTTATACTGCCTTCGCAATATTGTTTCTGATAAGTAACCATACTAATTGAGTTTTGAAATTAAAAGCAAATTAGGGGAGTAGAATAGGGGAAAAAAGAGGTAGTGTGGGAGCAATAGGAGAGAGTAAAAAACAAAATGAAATACAGATAGAAGGAAGGAGAAAGAGGGAGAGATTAAAAGTCAAAGGGTAGGAGAATAAAGAAGGGAGGATGGGGCCAGATAGAGTGATATTGGACAGAAAAATCTGGCGAGGGAGAGAGAGTATAAAAAGTTAACACGTGGGCCATGAGAGATCTACAACGCTGGTAACAAACCCAATTTCCCCCCAACAAAAGATCGATGGACCACATTAAATTCAATGTCGTTCCAATCCAAGGCAATGAAAACAATTACCGTGTCCGCTCCTAATCAAGAATGCATTGGTTGCGAATTGATGTGTGTTGGGACTGCAGCAAAGCTTGAACAGTGGCGGCGTGAATTGCAGCAGGAAGGTCATTTGTGTACAGCAGAAAGGGGTTGGTTTGTGCTGTGCATTCATATTGACTGACAGTGAAGTGCAGTTATACAGGAGTCTGAAATACCAGGTATCACAGGGAAAGCATTACCAAAACTAGTTAGGGTTAGGGGGAAAACAGACTTCATGAAATATTGTGGCTTAGTGGTAGAGCGGGTCGTCCACCAATCGGAAGGTCGGCGATTCAATCCTGGCTTCCCCCAGCCCACATGTCGAAGTGAACTGAACCCCAAATTGCTCCCGAGGGCTGTGTCTTCAGTGTGTGTGTAAATGAGTTAGTTTCTTTAAACTGATTGAACAGTGGCAGTTGACACCTGCCATCAGTGTGTAAATGTGATATGTAGTGTGAAGTGCTGTGAGTAGTCAGAAAGACTAGTACTTACAAGTACAGTCCATTCCACTACAAAAAGATTCCTTGCTGACTAAACTGCATATTTAATATTTAGATAGATTTTCTTTGCATATCTAATACATTTCATTGTTCAACAAAGTTATTTCATTCAGAGACACTTGTGTCAAGGGATTGACCATTTATAGTTAATGCTATTATTTGAGGAAACTCTCAAAGAATCAGAGAATTTTGCTGGAAGAACTAATCTCCTTGACATGTCAACAATACCAAAAGCCTAGCACATGAGGAGGTTGAGGTGGTGGAGGAAGCATTGACAGAGTAGTCAGTGATAAAATGTCAGGTTATAAACGCCAATATGTACACCAGAATGAATATGACTAGATATTACGAGTCAGCTGGTGGCCAAGCAGCTGATAACTGAAGCATGAATGACGCAGCTGATGCCAATCAGAAAATACAAATGCGACTTCAGTTCTCTGTTTGAACCAATGCAATACTCCATTTCTAGTAGCATTTATTCATTCAAAGGCAGTATCACATTCTAGATTTTGGCTTCCCATTTGGCGGGTCACCTTCCTTAAACAGTGGCTGTTAAACCTTCAAGAAATTCTTAGCATTACTTTTGAAGCAAAAGGTTTTGTGTCACATGATGGTCTTCAAAGTTGTTTGACAGATTTTCTTCTCACTGACAACAATAAAATTTAGGGATAGGGATGTACTGATCTATGTTTTTCTCTCCCGATACCCATTCTGATCTTGAATTCAGGGTATCTGCTGACAGATTACATATCCAATACCAGTCCTCTTTTTTTCTCAAATTTAAAATCTGTGAAACTCACTAAGTGAATCTCTTTGAGTAATTTTTATGTAAAGTAACGTGAGGCCAGGGATTGCTGTGGCACTAAAAACTCACTGGCCCACCATTGCGGAATGAATGTAACTGACAGATGAACCACTGAATATTACAGTAACAGTGATGAAAAAACTGTATTACATGTGGTCGTCAAGTGAAGTGTTTAATCAGGTAAGCATCGGCACCAGTACCGATATGGCAAATGAGATTGGTGCATCGTCAACCCTAACCATAAGATTAAGGGGAAACAATATTATATTAGAAAATGTGTATATCTAAAAATCTTATAGTACAAAATATCAATACAAGCACAGTGCTCAAACAAACATATACACATCATTATCAGCCGAACCCATGTTGGTCAAACCACATTACAAAGTTCTACTCAGAAAAGCCCACACCTCCATTAAGAGTATCTGCAGGGAGAGAGCAACAAGAAAACACTTTATGGTATGCCTGTCCATTTGATTTCAGACATTTCAGACCATGCACAGGGTTACAAAAATGAGATTACATAGCCTTTCAATGCTACATCCCACACAGCTGCTGTGAGACAGAGGAGAAAGAAATAAGAAAATCCTAAATGTCACTCTATATAAAAAGCTTAAATTCCCTGCAGTATGTTCAGGATTTGGATAGAAATGCTGCCAATATTCTTCTTGAAACGCTGGCAGACAAGTTGGGTTTTCCTTTAGTTATCTGGGATGACACCAGGTGATGCAGCTGACAAACGGCTAGCAACATATTGTGAGTGGGTGTCAGGGTCAGTTGAGTTTGAGGAGAGAGAAAGGCTGAGACAGAGATGCACTTCCTCCTACAATGTAAAACATTCAAAGAAATAAGGAACATTTACTTTAACTCTGTAATTTCAGATTTCAAGGAGCTTAATTGTCCTCTCAAAATTAAAAATACTTCTAGGAGAAGGAGACGGGGTGTATCTGCCTGCCCAATATGTATCAACATGCCACAACCTAAGTGACAATGAGTGACCTAGACACACACAGCACCAGCGGTGTAAATAAATGTAAATGTAAGTACATTTACTCAAGTACAATACTTAAGTACATTTTTGAGGTACTTGTACTTTATTTGAGTATTTCCATTTTTATGCTACTTTATACTTCTAGTCCACTACATTTTGGAAACCAATATTGTACTTTTTACTCCCTACATTTATTTGACAACATTAGTTACTTTGCATATTCAGATTCAGTTTATGGATTAAGCTACCCAGCAGTATATAAAGTTAGCCTCATCTTTACCAGATGCAACACTGGTAATACTTACACAATAATGCATCACTAATTACAATCTAGTGATATAATATATATATCAATTATTCGGAAATGGACCATTCTGCATAATGAGTACTTTTACTTTTTGTGCTTTAAGTATATTTTTGAATGCAGGACTTTGCAGGAGTATTTTTACACTGTGGAATTGCTACTAAGTACTGAGTACTGCTACTATCTGAGTAATTCTTCCACCACTGCACAGCACACACATGCATTCTCACGCACACACACACACACACACACACACGCACACACACACACACAAATACATGCATAGGATATACTGTATATAATGTATATAATAAATATATATCAATCTAAATATTGTGTTAATGTTCATATTACTGTTATTGTGTGCTGTCTAAACAATTTGGACAAATTATATTTTGATGCTTTGGCAACATTGTTTTTGAAACTTCCATGCCAATAAAGCCCTTTGAATTGAATTTAATTGAAAGTGGAATAGGAGGGGAGGCCAGCAATCGATAACCCACCACCATGCCAGTTGGAATGAATACCACTGAGCAAACCATACCCTCTGATGACTGCTGTCATATCAGATTGCTGTCAAATACACACCAGACAAAGTCATCAGCTGACGCCTGTCACACTGCACATCTGAGTGGAGGCAAAGTGTGCTGTAAGTTTGTCCCTGATGTACTCGATGGCTTCTGCTGAAGCCAAGACAAAATGGGTGACAGTGAGGCAGTGTTGTAGTCAAGACCACCTAAACCGAGACCAAGTCATGACCAAGATATGAGTGTATTGTGACCAAGACAAGACCAATACTTTGAGGGGTTGAAACCAAGGCAGGGTGAGACCGAGTCAAGACCAAGACCAAGCAAAAACGTAATTTAGGAACAACAATTTGTCACCACATACCCTGTCCCCTCAATTTCTCACAAAATTAACACTGCATTAGCTAGCTTTACATCCCTCAATATATGTTAACTAAATTAGGTAGCTTGCACACCTAGCTAGGTGGCAAATAGCTGGCAAGCAACTAAAACTAGCGCCCTGAAACATACAGTATTTAAATACCGTAAAACTTAAATTAATAGCCAGGGCTTTTATTTGTTTCAATCACTGAACTCAACCTGCCTATATTTAGGACAGGCCTTCAACTCCCTTCGCAGAAAACTTTTGCTCAGCAAAGATGGGAAATACTATAAAATTTTTTATTTAAAGCAGTATGAATATTTCTTGTATAAAAATAGGTTATCGAATAACATATCAATTATGAATCAGTCATTTGATCTTGTTGTCTCTTGTCAAGCGTCCTGGTCTTTGTTCCTGTGTTTCCCACTGAGTTTTTGATTATTTTCTCAGTTTCGTTTGTACTATTTCCTGGATGCGGTGGACCGGATTTTGGTTGCTCTTTTGGATTATTTTTTCTGATTATTTTGTCACACTATTCTTGTTACTAATTCATTTCAATCACTTCTACTTTGCTTAATATATATAAATGCAGTCAATTTACCATTTATATAATACTTCCTGCACATACAGATTAAAAGCATTCCAGCAGCTTAAAGTGCATAATCACAAGGTCAAGAATGAACTCCCAAACAGAGTGGTGGGTATGACTTGACTAAATTGTTGTACTGATGGAATTGGTGCTATGGAAATGTACATTATGCTGCATTTACTATTACTATTACTATGTATCATTATATAGACTTGGTCATTATTTGCATACCTTCTTTTATTTTATAGTTATTGTTAGCGACATTGAGGTATTACTAGTCCCATCTAGCTTTTTTTTTTAACCATACAAAGTTATGAGGATTCTTGATCACTCAAGATTTCCAACATCTCCAGATGAAGTTCAAGGTAACAAAGACACCTAATGTTACAAAAATGAATGAAAATCATTTTGAAATATTTTTTCATTTATGTCACGACAAGCATGGAAACAACACCAAGGGACCCATGAGGCAAATAATTAATCAAGATAAGGAAGGTAGCTGCCAGAAATGGTAATACCGTATATAAATATTCATTAGGTACATGAAACTGGACCTAAGATCCCTCGGGTACCTGTGGCATCCTAATTACATCAAAGCATGAGATAATGCTATTATAAAAAGTGCTTGATGAGACGATAAGCAGCGGTTTAAAAGCTGGCAGCAGCTTGTGTATCTGGCATTTATGTTTTGTATGCAGCTTATATTAAGTGGACAGTACAGACTGACATCTCAAAAGGAAAACAGCATACTGAACATGCACACAAATGCATGATATTTAGTTTTTGTAGATCTCTTCCACCTTCAGCACCTGCAAAACAACAGGTCAAACAATGTGGAAGGAAGAAAAATGGAAGCTGCTGTCAAGGCAGCTGAATGACAATAAAATAATGAGCATATAATGTGGTTTTAATGGTGAAATTTAAAGGGCAGGTCTCTCAGAGAGGAATTATCCTGAGCTCAGTCTGAAACTAAGGATGATTTTCAAGAGATATCTTCTATGAACATGGCATAAAACAGAAACTTCAATCCAAAAATATTATCATCAGCTCTCAAAAAGTCTATTAGACAAATCTGTTCAAGTACAGTGCTTAAATTTTGAAACACATAGGGAATATAATATTTGTAAGTCCCATGATACTCATGTACCACCCTGACAAAGGCATATAGCTGTTAACATTTCAATGGAGCAACTGACTGTTACTTAGGCTTCCACAGGTCTGCACTTTGTTGTTCAAATCTGGGCTTTGACAAACAAGTACAATTAACCAGTCTTGTTTTTACCAGTTGACAAGTATCTCTACAATCAAACCATTTGTGTCTGCCGCCGACCTAGACAAATGTTTTTATGCTTCCACTTCATCCCTTCATGATTATTGTAACTCCCTATATTTAGCACTTAATAAAAAAAGAGCAAATCTGTCTAAGTCTGCAAACTGGTCCAAAATGAAGCTGCAACACTTTTCACTCTAAGAGAAAAAAATACATTACCCCTTACTTTTACTGTCTTCCAACTGCTTCAAAAACACAGCTCAAAATTATATTTATCACTAAGCCCATACGTACAAGGGCACACTTAAATCAACAGAAAACAGCTCTTCTCACAATTCTTAAGCCTAGAATTTAGGCATATGGTCAAAGTGCTTGAGCCCCGCTACAATGTGCCTTCACGTGTGCATTTCAGTCAGTCTGTTGTGCTGCTCTGTATAAATGAGCGCAAGCTGCAGTTGTTTAGGAATTATCAAGTCTTACGATAGAGAATTACATTTGTGTTATTTATTTTTTCTTATTGACAATATGACAGTATTTGAGTGTATTAACTGTTATAGTAATCATGGCCAGAGAGCTACTGTTTAATGTTTACATTTTTCAAAATAATTACAAAAATATTTTTTTTGTTTTCCTGCTGTACCGAAAACGTACCAAACCGTGATCCTAAGAATTTTGTGTACTATTAAACCCCTACCTTTTACTGTATAATGTTATTACTTCCACATGTTTTTTGTTTAAGCACTTTGTAATTATGTTAAGAAAAGTGCTTCACAAATATAGTTATTATTGATATTGCACGTGCACTACTTGAATGTGCCATTTATCTTATTTGGACTTATCCAAAAACCATAGTGGGGCATCAAAGTGGCCCAGTGGTCTAAAGGCCCCATGCACTATGCAGTAACAGAGATCTTGCAGGTACATCGCATGAATTGCAAGATGGGTCTAATAAATTATTGGTCGTAATCTGTGTCAAACAGTGTAAAGTGTGTAAAATATCCATTTTGAGAAATGTAAAATTGTGTGATGGATGCCTAGTGAATCGTAGGGCTATGATGTAAATAGAAACAAAAATACGCAAGCAGAGACTTCATCGACTTGCGCTATGTATTCTGTATCATTTCATGCTGTATACTCATTGGTTTGTTTGTAGATGCGGGTGGTAGCAGCAGTCACATTGTGCGAATTTGGTTCTAAAATTTCTTTGTCTTCTGTGGCGAAAGCTCTAAATCAGCCATCAATGGACTTGTCTCACAGTGCAATCTAAGATAACCCCTGATGTTACGGACACGCCAGGCTCCACAATCACCCAATCACAGCGCACTCCCTCACCAGAGTTCTAATCACACACCTGTTCCCTATCACACACAACTGCTCCCCATCAGCACCTCATCACCACCAGTATAAGAGCACCCTACTCACCTCAGCCAGTTGTCCGGTCTCGTTTGTACTAACGACTCTCCCCATCGATGAAAAGACGACATTTGAATTCCTTCCCTTTCCTACGCCAGTGTGCGCTTCCACTCCAGTGTTCCTTCCTCCAGTCGAGTGCTCAGTCTCCAGCGTGTGTGGCTCCAGCTCCCAATCTCCAACCCCATTCTACAAAGGACAGTATCAGTACTCCACTCGCTAGTCTAGACTGCTCCATCACCCATCACTTACCAACATACTGTGTCCTTATTGCTGTGTTGAATAAAAACCACATCTGTCTCCACCTCGGTGTCTCCTGCCCTTCGGTCCGTAACAGAAGACCGGACCGCACCGTAGGACGACCAGCATGAGTGCCATGGATCCTTTCCAAGAGCTGGTGGATCTCCTTCGCCGTGGGCTCTCCGCCTCACCGCCGTCACTCCACCACCTCCGGTGTACGCCAGTCCCATGGCCAAACCAGCGGCCTTCTCTGGCTCAGCGGAGAACTGCAACAGCTTCATCCTTCAGTGTTCGCTGGCCCTGGAGATGCAGCCGCACCTGTACCCTGACGAGCGGTCCAAAGTAGCGTTCATCATCTCCCAGCTCCATGGATGCGCACTACAGTGGGCCGAAACTATATGGGCACAGAATGGACTGGTGACCCAATCCCTGACAAACTTCATTTCCCACTTTAAGGATGTGTATGGAAGACCAGCTGGTGACTCCTCTGCAGGAGAGTGCCTCTACCACCTCAAGCAGGGTTTCCGATCCGTGAACGACTATGCCCTGGAATTCTGAACCCTCGCGGATGCCAGTGGATGGAATGAGCAGTCCCTAGACACCACCTTCCGTCAGGAATTGGATCCCAGGGTACGGCTGCATCTTGCCGCATACAAGGATACCATCAACCTTGAGTGGTTCATCCAATTATCTATCTGAGTCGACACCCGTATGCAGGCGTGTTTGGAACACCAGCACCAGCCGTCATCTATGCCATCCCTCCGCCAGCCAGAGACTCACTGCTCTCTAGAACCAGACCAAGAACCCATGCATCTGGAAAACAACAGACTGACTCCCACTGAGCGGCAGAGACGACTGTCCCGGGGCTTGTGTCTGTACTGTGGAGCTGCGGGGCATGCCATAACTTCCTGTCCCATTCGCCCTCTTCATTACATGGTGAGTGCCATCCTTCCATCTATTAAGAATATGAAACCCCTCTCCACCGTGGTAACCCTCACTACTCCTGCTGTGTCCATCCCAGTACAAGCCCTCATCAAGTCCGGGTCAGACGGTAACTTCATCTCAGGTGCCCTCTGCCGCCAGCTCCACCTCAAGACCACTTCCACGCCATCAGTCTACCAGATTCACGCCGTGACAGGCAGACCACTCAGCCGCACACGTTTCCAGGTATGTGCTGGTCCCATTAACATCTGGATAGGAGTGTTGCAGTGGGGCAATTCCTGTTTCCCTCACCTACCTCCACCATCTACTCCTCACTCCAAGATACTTCCTGTCCGCACCACATCTGTAGAGAGTCCGCGAGAGAAACAGTCTGTAGATATTCCACCCTGATACGCCTCCTTCCGTGATGTGTTCTGTCCTAGGAAAGCGGCCAGACTGCCTCTACACCGGCCATGGGACTGCACCATTGACCTGCTACCGGGTGAGCCAGTGCCCCGTGGGAAGATCTACCCTCTGTCCATTCCAGAGCAAAGAGCCATGGAGGAGTATATTGAGGAGGCATTGGCTACGTCCCCTGTGGCATTCAGCTTTTTCTTTGTGGCCAAGAAGGACATAGGCTTGCGGCCTTGTATGGATTACAGGGGACTCAACCGGATCACCGTGAAGTTCCGCTATCCTCTTCCCCTCATCCCAGCAGCATTGGAACAGCTTTGCGGTGCCACTGTCTACACCAAGTTGGACCTCCGCAGCGCATACAACCTCATTCGTATACGTGAGGGGGACGAATGGAAGACTGCCTTTGTGACTCCAACCGGACACTACGAATACCTCGTCATGTCGTATGGCCTGGCCAACACCCCCTCCGTATTCCAGGATTTCATCCACGAGGTGCTCCAGGAGTTTCTCCACAAGTTCGTCTTGGTCTACATTGACGACACTGATCTATTCCCAGAGCCTGGCTGAACATCGCCACCACGTTGCGGAGGTCCTGAAATGCCTGAGGGAGTTCCAGCTGTTCCTCAAGGCAGGGAAGTGCTCATTTCACCAACCCTCAGTGCAGTTCCTGGGTTACAACATCAGTAGCAGTGGCATCCAGATGGAAGAGGGGAAGGTGGAGGGCATATGGAACTGGCCCACTCCATCCACTATTAAGGAACTCCAGAGATTCCTTGGCTTTTCCAACTTCTACAGACGATTCATACAGAACTATAGTACCATTGTACACCCGCTGACCTACTCCGCAACAAGCCCAAGTCTCTGTCCTGGTCACATGCTGCTGACGAAGCCTTCAATGCTCTAAAGGAAGCATTCACCAGCGCACCGCTCCTGGTTCACCCTGACCCCGAGAGACCCTTCGTGGTGGAGGTTGACGCCTCTACCACAGGAGTAGGAGCGGTGCTGTCCCAACAGCAGGGCACCCCAGCCAAACTCCATCCATGTGCATTATTCTCCTGGAAACTTAGCACAGCAGAGAGAAATTACGACATTGGCAACATAGAACTGCTCACCATCAAACTGGCCTTGGAGGAGTAGAGGAATTGGTTCGAAAGTGCTAAACATCCCTTTACGGTGCTCACCTCCCATAAAAAACTGGGGGTACCTCAGGGACGCCAAATGCCTAAATCCCTGTCAAGCTCGCTGGGCACTATTTTTCACACCCCCATTCTACAAAGGACGGTATCAGTACTCCACTCACTAGTCTAGACTGCTCCATCACCCATCACTTACCAACGTACTGTGTCCTCATTGCTGTGTTGAATAAAAACCACATCTGTCTCCACCTCGGTGTCTCCTGTCCTTCTGTCCGTAACAGCAGAGACCATCTATCACATCATCCCTTCTGTACAGACCTTTGTTGCATGATACCTCCCTCTTTATCACCACATTTCATGTCTTTCTCTACTGTATACTATCAAGTAAAGGTAAAATGCCCCAAACACTCATAACAACTTAAACAGTGAAAAAGTTAAATAAAAATACTGATCACTGGCCCAAAACACCAGCTATCAATGGCTTTAGTCCAAAAATATTTGTATTGACTTCAATACCAAGCACTGCATCGCCGACTACCCCTGCACAAATGATGAAACCTGGAACCCACAAAGCTTACACATACATACTGTATATACAAAAACACGCCTGCAGCTCCCACCCTTTACAGAGAGGCTAGTGACCCACTGAGACTGTACTCAACAGCCTTACGCAACACAATAATCTAGTGTCCTCCTTCACACGTATGAGAGGCAGATGAAACAAACGTCTTATCCTCTGAGGAGAGGCAGAGCGAGGTGATGGAACACACAAAGAGCAAACAACACTAAAAGAGAGAGAGGGAAAACAAATAGTGTGGAGGGAGACGAGTAGAAGATGAGGGCTGCAAATTGGTTAGTGGTGGGAGGAAGGAGCAACAGGAGTAGGAGCGAGGGAGGGAAGGAGAAATATAGAGGACAAATACAAGAGGGACAAGAAATGGAGGACAATTAAGAGAATAAGGAAGAAAAAACAGGACGATGATTGAGGGAGACATAAGACAGACAGCTGCAAACAGTACAGCTGAAAAGCAAGTCTGTGACAACAGCAAAGGTAGCACTAAGAGCTGCAGCAGTAGTAGTCAAACCGTAAATTCTAAAATAGTTTTATTTACGTCAAATGAAGAGAGACCCAGGCCTTTAATAGGGATGAACCAATCTAATGAGTTGGATTGGTATCAGTCAGATGTTACACATCCACAATAAATACAGTTTTCGGTTCTGCTACTGTATGTTAATTTGCTACGATGAGCTAATGTTGATGCGTTAAGCTACTGCTGATAATCATCACTTCTTGCATGTGCTTCAAAATGAATGCATTTTAATTTTAAGGCAATGGTAGACCTTTACTGTAAAACTGTAATGTTACATGTATTAAGTAATCACAAAAACTGTCTACACCAATATCATAAAATGCACAAGCCTATTAAGAATGGTGAATAAATGACCCCACGTACAGTTAAGAAGTTGTGTTACAGTTACAGCATGAGTGAAGCTAATGAATTCCATGCAGTGCGGTGCCACTATACAGATTGTAAACATGTGAAAAAGAAAGCCATGGTTTTGGATTGGTACTCAGTAGCAGCAAATACCCTGAGTTTATATTTAGGAATCTGAATTTATGTGAGAAAATGTCATAACGGTGCATCCCAAGCCTTTATATCTAATTTCCCAGTTTTTATATTTTATCATATTTTAGTGTAGAAATGTCCCTGATTTATGATGTTGATGATGTTTTAATTTGCTGAAAATGCAAACTCAACATTTCCTCCATTTTAACCTGCAGATGAAATCAGGACAATGTACATTTCCACACCAGTGGAAACAACATCAAAGAATTAATTCAATTATTGATGTTCTTAATTAATTCGAATTGCAGCAACTTTGCCTTTTTTCATGCTGTGTTAAGCTACTGTCAATTCCACTTGCTCCAGATGAAGGTATTATGTCCTTTAAGCTGCTGAAAGTAATGTGTACCATCTGTGCAGGAAGTGTTGCATTGACAGTAGTTTAACACTGAACAAAAAAACAGCAAAGTAGAAGCAATTATAATTAATTAGTGAATGAGAGCAGTGTGACAAAATAATCTCAACTCAAGGTCCACTTAGCTTTTTCTGAGCTTCCAGTCGTTGCTGAGAACAGTTTTGGTCAAAGCTCCGAAAAATCTAGGTGTACTGTACTTATTTGCTAATTACTTTTGATCACTTTGACTTTGCGTTTTTTCATTCTGTTTAGCTACTTCCTGCACAGATGTTTCACATTAAAAGCTTTCCAGCAGCATAATCCCAAGATCCAGAATGAACGTCCTCAAATGAGAACAATATTTCTGTTAAAAAGAGAAACTAATAGCAACAAAGTGGTGAGTATGATGGGATTATATCATTGTACTGATTATTATTATTATTAAATATTGCTGTGGAAATGTACATTATGTTGAATTTACTATGTGTACCATTATTTGAGACTGAATACCGGCTTTTATTTGACAATTATTGGAAGTTGTGGTAGCTGTAGTGGTGACAGCAGTAGCACAGAGTTACTAGTAGCAGTGGTAGCAGTAGCAGCAGTACTGTAGTACATTAGTAGTTGTGGTAGTGCTACAGTTAGTGGATTGTCTTCTTGTGACTGACTCATTAACAACATAAAAGAGAATAATAAAACTGCCACTGGCTGGATGAGCCAATGATCCCAAAAACAGACAGGTGCAGTGGAAGTAGGAGGAAGAAAGAAAAAGAGAAGAGTTGACCGAGGAGGAAGGGGAGGATAAGGAGGTCGATCTAGGGGGAGAGGAGAGGGAAAAAGGAAAGCGTGAAGACAAAAGAGAGCAGAGGGCAATTAGGAGGAGAGAGAAGAGTGTTGGATGTGGAACAAGGGAGACGGAAAGATGAAGAGGGCTGGGAGCAGGGAAGGTGGAGAGGAAGAGGAGATGGATAATGATGAGAAAGACAGGCAAAGAAAAGAAAAGATAAATGACAGGAGGAGAGGATGACAAAGGGAGGGACAGGGAGGAAGGAGAAGCACACCATGATGACTCATGATGAAGAAAGGAAATGGAAAATGAAAAACAAAGGATGAACTGAGGAGATGACAAGAGGAAAAGGAGACATAGCGAGGAAAAGAGAAGATAGGGGGCAGGAGGATGTGTGTGTGTAGTTTGTTTATGTGATGGAGGTGTGTGTGTGTGTGTGTGTGCATGGAGTGAGAAGAAGAGTGTTGAAAATGCATTACCAATAGGGACAGAGATATCCATATCATAAAGTGGGCAGCACCCCAGCTCTACCCAGAAACACAGAACAAAGTCTGTGTGTGTGTGTGGCACCACAGTATGTCAGAGGCTGTTAAGTGTGCTGGGATGCTGCAGTTCTGCACCATTCAACACGATCTGTCACTCAGCTGGTGGCACTGACACACACATACACAAACACATACACACACACACACTCTCAATCTAAAAGGTTTTGTCACAGAGAGGAGATCTTAAACTGCCACACGCAAGCATCTCTTCCACCCAGTTACATTCATCTGACAGTCATGGAGAACCCATTGCATTTTAACACACACACACACACACACACACACACACAAACAAACAACCACAACACAAACTCTCACACATTGGTATCAAGCACACATTCTACAAATATTTGAATCCACAGAGACATAAACAACACACACACTTGATTGTTTGAGGAAGGTCACGGTGTGGTCTGATGGCTGATGCGTGACGGTGCTGTTCAGGGAAAGAATACCTAATCAAATCAAAACAGTGGCAACTAAAACACACACACACACACACACACACACACACACACAGAGAGAGAGAGAGAGAGAGAACAATTTAAACAGGGTATTTAAAGGTATTTAAAGAAGTGAATCTTATTTGTCACTAAACAAAAGAGCTTTCAGAGCATCGAGAATCTCGTTAGGTTGTGTTTTTGAGAAAGTGGCAGCCAGCTTCACGTTAGAATTTGTTTGCTGGATTTAGGGAACACACACATACCAGCTGCTTCAATTCAGGGAACACACACACCCAAAGCCCACCTTCTCTTGAGGAACACACTTGATGAACTGTATTTGATGTACGCACACACTCAAGACACGGACTCTCACACACATGGATTTAAAGAAGACATAGTTGGATTTGGGAAAGGGATGTGCAAAAAACTGGATTAGCATGCTGGTACTAACACGGAACACTGGGTTACCAGTCTACTGGGGACACCGAAAATCTTCCTTCAACTTTTAGTGTTTTTAACCTTTAGAAATCAAATGTGTGTGAATGTTTGTGTGTCTGTGAGGGTGTTTTGTAGTTTAGTCAGGCTGTTTTTCGCTAGTCTCTTCCCACATAGCCTCTCATGTCCTATTCCAACAGTGAAGAATCAGGATTGGACCTCATGTTGTTACTGTGAAACCCACCTCCACCATTTTGCATAAAATAATTGGATTTATGGTGTTTTACATATGGTGTCCTGACTTTACTGCACTGGTGACTTCAACAACAAACACAGAACCTCTGTGTTTGTGTGTGTGTGTGTGTGTGTGTGTGTACGTGTGCAATCGAGAAAGTTGACAAAGAACTGAAATTTCAAAGAGAGTGTGAAGTGAGACTAAGTGAGAGAGTTGTACTTGTAAAATAGTTGGTGTTTTAGCAACTGTTTTTGCATTTGATAGTCATATGTGTGAATTAGCAATCAGAGCGAATGAGCTTGTGATTGTGTGTGAGATTAAGTTGGAGTGTGAATGAGACTGTAGCAGTACTGGAAGGGAGGAAGACTTTATTTGACAAGTATATTTTGCATAAACCCAGAGTCTCTATGCTTTACATTTGCACCTCCTAGGATACGTGGGCAGCCAGAGCACCAGATCCAGATCTAGGCGCAGTGCCTTGGTAAAAGGCAATGGCAATAGTGTGTCCATATCCTGCATATCTTTTTGCATGAATCCAGAACACACAAATGAGAGCCACGTGAACACGGAGGGAACATCCAAACTCATCAAACAGTCAGCTTTGTTTTGGGGGACGCATTGGAGACATTGGGATCAGGTTGGACCATATTCTCATTTGAAATGAAAATAAACCATACTAAATGGAAAGTCTCTGACTAAATCGGATCTGAAAACACCAGCAGCTTTTACTCTTAGATGCCCTGAATAACATTTTAAAACTGATACTGTCTTTGTTTGACTGTCTGTCTCCATGTATCTCCTTCTACACCATTTTTGAAAATACCTCTCCCTACTGTAGATTTGTGCTGTGCACATTTTGCTGCTGACACACGCTTGCTGAAAACATTCCTCTCAATATTCAGATATCTATGTTCTCTACGGTATTCTCAACTACCACAATAATGCAGAATAATGGTTGAACTTCATTCATCCAGGGAAAGTACTATTTCCTTCACCTCCCTACTCATGAATACTTAATAAACTGAATATTTACATGTAGAACTACTCACTTATAGCCAATGGAGCAGTCGAGGAGAAAGCTTGACAGGGGAACAATTGAGGTGGTGTATCATTTTAGCATTCATAAATCATTACCAATTTAATTTAGAGAAATGTATAGAAATTAGTGTGATTACTGTTCAAATCAACAAGACCATAAGAAAATTACTAGCCTTTACAACCCCATGCATTTTACTTGTGCCGAATTTGGCGGGTAATCTGCGCGATTGCTCTTCAGCACTGTTCTTCAGGAGCAAACAGAGATCACGCTTTCTGAAAGATTTCTGGAGCTTCTGCCAATGACAAGGTTTACAGAAAATGTGGTTTTTAATTCAGTAAACACTTGCAGTAAAGTCACATTGTGAGATATTAGCCTGGTTCCAGACCTCTATTACAGACGTGTGGGAATCACTGCCCACATGTCAGATATTTTTCAGAGATTCATATAGGTGCCTGATCAGATCCATCCACCATCCATTCCATACAAAAATGCTGATGTGTGGATTAGATTGATGCAACTGCACAGCAGGTTTGGGATGATTGTCAATTTAATTGGAAATGAGGATGGACTGAATCAATTTGCAATGTCTATCTAGATGCCAATGCTTTATGATTTTTTTTTTTTTTGGGGTGTATGTGCATGTACATACATTAATAAACCTAGTCTCTTACATGGTGTGTTATATTTTAATTCATTCTGTCTGTAGCCTACCATGCATTTACAATTTGATGCGTCCTCTACCTAGCAGCGCTACGGCTGCACAATTTACCAGGGTTGGGCAGAACAGATCATACTGAGACAGAGCTCAGAAGTGCAGTAAAAGCTTGTCTCCTTGATGTAGGCTAATAAACAACCACATACTGTATGTGCATAGCAAGTGTGGAGTACAAGTGAGAGAGCGAGGAGCAAGTGAGAGAGAGAGCGAGCGTCAGAAAAGTGACGGTGAATGGAGCAGAGCAGAGGAAAAGGTTAGCAGTAAATTGCCAATCTGGCTGTAAATGTACAGTGTGTCAGTTAAAAAATACTGCAGCTTCTCAAGACCAGGAAAAGTCTCATCCGTTGTTTCCAAACTGTTGGAAAAGTGATGGGGGTTAGCTCCGAAGCCCCAGTAACAACCCAGCCTACATTTTAAGAGTACTGTCTGCGGTCGAAACGGAAAACACATCAATGATAATATTAAAATAATATTAAAGTGATTAAGTAATTGAATAGCACACATTATATATATATATATATATATATATATATATATATATATGGAATATCTTAATGTGCGTCCCCACCTTTAGAGAAACAACTCATAATCCAACATATTTCTTCAACTGTCGTGAAAAACGTTGAGTTGCCTGCTCCTAGCTACCATAGCTTCTGTGACGTCTGAAAATGACATAGCTGGTGAGCTAGTTTCACAGTGCAGATGCCACTGTGAACGCAATTCTCACGAGACGGTGCAAGATCCCAGATGGTGGCTTCCAGCTGCTAGACTGCTGATCCAAGCAACACATCTCTCCTCTGACATAAAAACTTTTTTTTCTCCTTCTTCCTTTCTTTTTTTTCCCACTCAAAAACCGGACTATAACATCAAGCAACCTGGACATAGACAAGTGCTTCAACAGGATTTGCATCATGAACAAAGACAAAACAGACGACACAAAAAAAGGACAAAGCCAACTCCACTCCAAACCCCAAAAGACCCGATCCGGATTCACTCTCCAGCCCGTGAGTCTCGCATGGGGCGAAGCACAACTAGCTACTAAAAACCGTGACAGGTGGAGGAACATTATAGATGCCTTATGCCCCAAAGGGGGTGAAGAGCATAAGTAAGGAAGTAAAGCCTAACAAAGACCCAACCCCGCCATCAGGTTACTGTCCCATTTCTCTCATCAAAATGGATATAAAACTCATCAGTAAAGCACTAGCTCACAGAATAGAAAAGGTAACTACATAAATAATGTAGGCTTAATGCATTATTAATTAATTAGTTATTGTAGTGATGATGATGACAATAACAATAATACATTTTTATAGATGATGATTTTTGTTAATGTTATTATTTTTGATAATATTATCAGTATTATTATTAATACTATTGGGACTTACAGATGGAAATTAGCTTGTAGCTAAATCTGGTACAAAGCCTCTCTCTTCTTTTTGAGATTAATGTATTTTGTACATGGTCCCTGATATAAATACATTTAATAAACTAAACTAAACTGATATTATTATTGTTATTATTATTAGAATACAACTGATAAACACATACATCCACAACTTCCACAACACTGACAACTTCCTATCTGCTCATCTTCCACTTTATTTATTTATTCGTCATTAATATTATCCATTTCTTTATTTTATTCTATGTAGTTTTCAATACATTTTTCTCTCCTCTCCCCATGCTTTCCCTTAACCTGCCACTTCCCCTCTCTCTCCCATCCACTGCTTGCCAGTCCGACAGTGTGGAACACACACACACACCCCAACATTAAATCAACAACTAACATCACCTTGTTCTTTGACAAAACTTTTGTTAATTGTCCTCTATTCATTGTTTTGTTTTCCTCGTGTTGTCCTGTTAAAGTTTTTTGTCTTGCAAAAAAAAAAGACAACAGAACAGCTTACATGAACATGATTTCAGGCTGAAAAATTACGAGAAAATGAGGGGCGATTCAGTATGATTATTAGGCTACTAAAGTATAAAATAATAATAATAATAATGATAATATTAACGGTTATAGTAAAATAGCTACATGAAGCACCTATAATATGATAAGAGTCTTTTCAATCGGTCACTTGTCCCCTGCAATATTTACTGATGACTGTCAAAATAAATAGGTTACGGCCCATCTCCTTCACACATTTCAGCAGCGCCTTGACATAAATCTATGGCTAACAATAAATCTGTTGTATGATATATCTTACAAAGCCCTGAGCTCTGTAAATGCCAGCTAGCTGAGCGGACATGGAGAGTAAGCTGGGATATAACTGTCTCAGCGGCATATAGGCTCTGCTGCATCACAGCGGAGGAGATGTGTTTGTGTGTGTACAGGATGGGAGGAGGGGCATGTTGGTGCGTGCATTTGTTCATCTGTGCATTTATAGTGGGGGAGGTTGGATGTAGTCAATTCAATTAAATTTTATTTATATAGCGTCAATTCATAACAAAAGTTATCTCATTGCACTTTTCCTATAGAGCGGGTCTAGACCGTACTCTTTATATTAATACAGAGACCCAACAAATCCCACCATGAGCAAGCATTTGGCGACAGTGGCAAGGAATTATTATGTATGCATTTCTGATTATGTATGTCTTGCGTGTGTGTGTGTGTTGTTTTGGGAAACAGGCTTGATTCTCTTCCTCCAGCAGTGCAAATCCAGCTTACTGGTTAGCCTCCTTGTGGCTACACTATCGATCCTTTGACTGCTAGACCTCAGAGAGCACCGCTTTCTATGTGTGTGGTGTGTGTGTGAGTGTATGTGTGTGTCATGTTATTAGTCACAGAATGCTGCTCCTTTGGCTGCCCTTCACACCATCCGCTCAAACTAACTCCAATCGACCACAGATATGCTTTAGCTGCTGCAACTGCTGCTGCTGCTGAGTGTGTACGTGTGTGTGTGTGTGTGTGTGTGTGTGTGTGTGTGTGTGTGCGTGTGCCACATCCAATCATGGGAACCTTTGAGGGCCCAACTGAGTCCAGATGTACAGAGCACCTAGCGATAACACACTCCCCAAATCCCTGCACTGAATGAACAAAGATGCACACAAACGCATCTACACACACACACACACACATGCACAGACTCCTTCATTTCTATCTCCAACAAAGGCAAGCACCAGTGTTTTTCATGGAGGAAAGCAGCCCCTTGTTCTCTTTGATAATTTATTCATGGGCTGAAAGAAAAAGACAACATATGCCAGCAGTCTAACGGGATGTGATTTAGTGTTTGTAGAGAGAGCGATAGACACACGGAGAGCTAGAAAGAGAGAGGAGGAGAGAGACAGAGGGCGGACAAATGAAGGGGAAATGGAGATGAATAGAGATGAGGAGAGTGAAAACAACTATAGAGATGATGATAATAATATAATAATAATCACTTCTTGCCTAAAAAGGTGTGTTTTTGTAGCGTGAGTGTGGAGTACGCTGTCCTTTCTCTTCACTTTCAGTTACACACTAGTCCCGTCTCTTTCACATGTGCATGTCATAAATTAATCTTAACTTAAAATAAAATCTACTCTATATACAGGGCTTCACTTGTTTTAAAGAATGGGTAAATGAGCAGCCTACTGTACATATACACTATGACAAGACTGAATCTCAGAGCCCATTCACACTTGATAGCTATCTGATCTCAAAAAAGCGAAGTGTAAATGAATCCCAGAAGCATTCAAGACAGATTAAAATCCGATGGCTCAAACTACCTCCGGATGTGATTTGAGACGCATTCTAGCCAGATGTTGAAAAAGATGTAAATGCATCAGTCTCTCCAAGACGCATACGTAATCTTTGCTCCTCCCACAGTGTAACTATATCAGTAAGCAGTCTGTGCAAATACCCACTTTTTCTGATGCTCTTAATACATCCATGGTCTGGATGTATTGTGATAAGGGCAGCTAAAGTTACACTAAAATGACTTTCAATTCATGTGTTTGTGTTAGCTTATGGATTGGTGTTATCTCACGCTAGCTACAAACACGCTAGCAAACAGCTTCATGTGCATTGCCACCTCCTTTCCGACTGGAGAAGGCCCAACCCTGATTTACATGTAGCCCGGGAAAACCAATCAGACGCGTACCCCTGTAGTATATCACCTCAGAAAATACAGTGAATGGTCATGTCTGCATGTGTGAATCCATAAGACAATGATCCTGGAATTGTCAATATTTAGGCTGTGTCTCTTTTTGTCAATAAGTGTGGTCAAGTTTGCATTCGTACTACAACCACTCGGAGGCAGAAGCTGGACGTTTCAACCATTTATCTATTACTTTTAGCTATCCATTTTGATTTTCCTGCTGGATTGTTAACTAGTTTTCCTATTGTAACATTTTGGTGTTACAACAGGACTCAGGTTGGCGTCCGGTACAGTCGCCTTGTCATAGCTGGAAGATTACTGGTTATTGTAAAAATGAATTTAAATTGACCTCCTACCAATTTGTAATCCTATTTGTGTATTTAGTTTCCTCCTAAACACAAATATATGGATATATTTTTCATATCTTTAATCATATCATGATTTAAATTCAAATTAGCTCAGTTACCCCACAATCTTTCCTGGTACCCCCTTGTCACTGCAGAAGTTCCCCCTGGTTGTGAATCCCTGGGCGCAGCACCTCCAACACAGAAATTTCAAAATGAAAGTGCAAACCAAAATGTTAAGTAATATACGTACAAACAGTCACAACATAAAGTCAAAGAAATATAAATAATAAATATTGTTAATAAAGTGCAACAAAAGCTAAAAAACTATCTTTAATCAAAGAACAATACAAACTCTCTAATGGTATAATCAGGGCTGGACTGGGAATGAAAAATGGCCCACCGAACCCCTACTATATACCACTAGTATATCCTTTTACAGCTTCAACAGTTTACAGCTTTTTTGATTTATTTACCTTTGTCAACTACTCTCTTCAGATGGGTGTCTTCACTACTGCTCTTAAGACCACCATAGTCAAACCTCTTCTGAAGCGAAACAATTTAGATGCCTCACTTCTTGATAACTACAGACTACTCTCTAAGTAAAACTTTAGAGAAGCTTGTTTTTAATCAGTTAAATAATCTTATGAACTCTCACAATATCTTTAAAAAAAGACCAATCTGGTTTTTGAGCCAATCATAGCACTGAGACGGCAGTAGTCAAGGTTGTAAATGACCTCAGGGTAATATGGATATGAAAAAACCTTCAGTATTAGTACTACTTGACTTAAGCGCAGCCTTTGATACACTAGATCATTTGAATCTTTTAGGTGGACTTCACAATCAGGACACAGCTTTGCATTGCCATGTGTCCTGATGACAATAGATGACCAATTTCTACAGCTCAACCAGGACAAAAAAGAAGTCTTTGTTATTGTACTGTTGTAGTACTAAAGCTCAGAGACAAAATCAATCTGAAACTGGAAGCACTGGCTTTAACCCACTGTCAACAAGTAAAAAAACTAGGAGTTATATTTGACTCAGATCTTACCTTTGAACCTCATATTAGAAACATAACTGGGAATGAATTTTATCATCTTAAGAACATTGCGACAGTTTCTCTCTCAAGCCAACACAGAGACACTAATGCATGCCTTTATTACCTGCAGAATTGACTACTGTAATGCTCTACTCTCTGGTCTCCCTTAGAAGAATGTAGCTCAATTACAATTACTTCAAAACTCAGTTGCACAAGTGTTGACAAGGACCAGAAAGAGAGCACACATAACACCAATTTTAAAGTCTCTGCACTGGCTCCGTTTGCTTCAGAATCAATTTCAAAATCCTTTTATTGGTTTATAAATATTGTCATCTGTCTTACCGCTTCAGCTGCAGAACCTTGACTAACAGTTGGTATCGCTGGGCTCACTGGGCTGCTCTCTCTGCTGTCTCTCCTCTCTGCTGCCCGTGCCTTCGGACTCACAAGGCTGAGATGACTGACTGGTAACGGCACCAAATGAATAATTTGTTATTTTAAAACATTTGGCTGCCTCAGCCTCAAAGGACTTCAACCTCTTCTCTCTCAGCTTTTCAGCACCATCTTTATGTTTTACAGTGCAGACGCTTTGCTGCTTGCTCTTGCCTCTGATCGCAGTCTTTTGCTGATATTCTTGTTTTTTTTTCCTGCTAGAAATTATGAGCAGCAGCTCCTGGATACTTAGAAATCTGGGACTGTAATAGTTCAGATAAAGTAAGTTTTTGTCATATTTTCAACACTTTTATGACCTCCTCAGTACAACGCGAGTGCAGCCTACCTACAGCCCAAGCCTGTACTGCAGTGACTGCAGTACTTAGCTAAAGCTAATTAACGTTAGCAGCAAGACGCCTCCCTTCTCCACGGACGACTTTCACAAACTTCTACAGAAAATTGCAGTGATTGAAACCAAAATCCACCGGTTAGAAATGAACGTGGAAGTGAATGGACTATGTGGTAACGACACTACTTTACCATGTATTCAAAACAGTGGACAAGAGCATGCTAACACACGGCTAATTGGCACCAACAAGAATACCAAGAAACAGGAGGGCTGTGTACCAGGTAGTACATCTTGGTGCAATGCCTAAGAGCAAATAATGTCCCAGGGAAATGGGAGGACGAGTAACAGGCAGAGCCCAGCACCCTGAGATTTGTGATGTGACTGGCTGGCCTGCATTATCAAAACGTCCACGTATTTGTCTTCAGTAGACTCGACTATTGTAACAGTGTCTTTATAGGTCTCTCTAAAAAAATCGATCGGACAACTGCAGTTGATTCAGAATGCTGCTGCTCGAGTCCTCCCTAAGACCAAGAAAGTGGATCACATCACACCAGTTCTGTGGTCTTTACACTGGCTTCCTGTCTTCTGCTAAGTTATGAACCATCCAGACCTCTCAGGTCATCTGGGACAGGTCTGCTTTCGGTCCCTGGAGTCAAAACAGTGTTCACTTTTTCTGCACCATATAGCTGGAACAAAGTCCCAGAAAACTGCAGGTCCGCTGAAACTCTCATCAAGGCTAAAGACTTTTCTCTTTACCGCTGCCTTTTAATAAATCAAATTTTGATTCATTTCTTACACTGCACTGTAACTTTTACTCTCTTTTACCTTGTTTTTATTTTCTATTTAACTCAATTTAATTGTATATAAATGTCTTTTTATATTGCCCTATGTTGATTTTATGTTTTATGTAAAGGACTTGCCTAGTTGTTGAAATGTGCTATACAAATAAACTTGCCTTGCCTTTTCATTTGTCCATCTTGCTCCACTCCTAGTTATCCATGTAATGTCACCCCATAACAGAGATGGGAAAGGGGCGGTGCCCAGGTAATGTTAGGATCAACTGGACCAAAAGTAATTGGCTGGGAGAGAGAGGCTGACAGATATAAGACCCAACCACAGTGGGCTGGCATCCGGCCAGTCACGGCGGGGACACACAGGAGGCGGAACCGCCGTGAAGCGCCCCGAAGTGCTTCCTGTTTCCTTTAGGCATATTAATCAATTGGGTTGTTCAGACAGAGGGGGCGGCTCGCGCTCAGCAGCGATAGTTTCGCCATCTGGTCTATTTTTTCTGCATGCCGCGAGCGAATCTGGCAAGAAAAACCACTGATAATAAATTATAAACAATATAAATTGATATTATATATGATTTAAATGAGCTGATTCTGATAAATAATATCCCATGCTTGCCAACCCTTTTGATTTCTCTGCCCCTCTCCCTCCTGCTCTCCTGTGAATTTCCACCCCACAATAAAATATCAAGACCTGCCCATCCAATATATTTATTAGAAATAGTATCACTGCTGTTTGTGATGGTGTATTTTAAATTAGCTACGTACTTATTCCACATATTAGTCAGTTGTCTCTAAACAGAGCGAGAGAGCCGAGCAGACACACACAGGCCTCTGTGTGTGCGTTTGTGCGCCCTTCATCCCAGATCATCACACAAGGCGATCCTTTTAACTTCATTGTTGCAGAAGAAGCGACGCCCCGCAGAAACACAAAGCTTTAAGTCATTAATTCATGAGGTTATTATAAAGATCAGCTCTTTATTGTGATTAAAAAAGAGCAGAGGAGCAGAATCGCTTGTTGACTGGCGCGGAGAAATGCGCTTCTGGTCTGAACAGCCAGGCTACTGCTCGCAGGAGAAATGACCTAGCATGGCGCTTCACGGCACTTCTGCCTCCTGTGTGTCCCTGGCGACAGCCTCATTGGTGTGTAATCAAAGATGCATCTCTCTCACGCTTGTTTTTGTATAATTTTGGCACTCTGTTTTTGCAGATGCGGTGTTAATGAAGGCACTGAGCTCAAAGGCCGGGGAAGGGGTTTAAAGATGTGATTGGGCCAGCCCAGTGTCAAGAAAAAAACAATGGGCCAATCTACCTGTTTTATGGGCCGGTCAGACAAAAAAAAGTGTCAGCCCAAAAGGCATGTCGGACCACCGGGAAAGTGACCAGTCTGCCAGATGGACAGTCCAGCCCTGGGTATAATCCTCATTCATTTCTCTTGGGCATAAGCTCAGAAAATAGTTTAATGCAATCTAATACAACACTCCAACAAATTCTACCTTTGTGAGGCTTACAATGTTCATTTTTTGTTGTGTTGACTGACTGATGCATTGATTTAAGTGTATGGTAGCTTTTGAAGTCTTATTTCTGGTGTTGCATTAGTAAAGTAAGGCAAGATGCTTCTGGTTTGTCTACTCCCTCGATGAACAGGGCATTCATCAAGAATATCATGGCTTACACTGTGAGAAAGTTATTCTTGGGTTGAAACATTTAGGGAATAATTTTAATTGTGCCAACTATCTAATTTTTTCACTATCCATTGGAAAATACACAACAAGTCCTCCAAACTAAACAATAAAAAATATGTTGTCTGTCATTGCCTTCCAAAATGACCCATGTTAAGTGTTTTCTGATCAGGTTCTCCCATCGACAGGAAGATATTGTTTGTCACTGCCTTCCAAAATGCATATGACCATGACAAAAGTTATCTGATCGTTCACCTTGATGGTTAAGGTTTAGGTTTAAGCACAGTACACACACACTCAGATGCCAGATTCTGATCAGTGCTGTAGTCTAATTAGTGCCTACAGGCACTGGATAGGAAGTGTGGAGAAGGACACAAGGTTGAGCTTTGACAACCCCAATCAAGCTGAATAAAAACGGTTCATTTGAATACAAAGAAAAGAGAATGACAACTACTTGATATTCTAGTGTGTCTGTCAGGCTGAATGTCTGTGCATGACTGTCTATATTCATATCAACATATGTATTCAGTTTTACCCATATTATCTATATTTGCCTAAAGTATAGTACTGTATTTTAAATTTAAAATCAAACAATCACCTCTGATATGGACATTTCTCTATGACCGCAGCTGGTGAATATGTTATTACCATTTAATTTAAGATGGCTGAGCAGAAAAGTCAATGCTTCTGGTTAATTTTTCATTTAAATGCCCAACATATCCCACAGTTCCTCCTGTCAATTAATAGATACATCACCCTGCCTGCCCTTCAGCTGAAAACACAAAAATAATTTATTTAGTCTGTGAGGGGAGAATTTGAGTGAATTTTGAAGGTCAAAATACTGTTCAAGAGCTGTTCAAGTTTTCCTGACAAGTAAAAACAACAGGGCATGAAAAAAGGCACATGTGAAAATAATGACTATTGGCACAAAATATTACTAACCTAGTACAATACCATGTGTCAGCTTTCAGAAAAAAACCCTATACATCTATCACCACATGCCAAAAATCCTGACAATATTACATTACACATAACATAACACTTGACCTCAATCAAGGTAGCAATTTCAGTTTCAGTTTCATCAAAATGTACTTGGCAAAAGCATTTAGTAGTGTATAACTGTAATTTCCAGGTGATATCTAGGGCTGATAGAGGGATTATATTTTCCATTTGTCCTAAGAATACTGTAGTTACAAGAAACACTCACTGGCTGCATCACATAGCATTTTTACATCCATAGCACACATTGAACAAGTTATCAGAGAGAAGACTTATTGTCACGGTACAGTAGCCGGGATGTTCCAATCCAGTGACTGAATGTGACAACATGTGCTTTCTGGAGCAGTGACGCACGTTGACACCAGGAAATGGTAAACTGCAAAAACATTGATATTGGACAATCCTGCAAAAGCATGGATTATGGTCAGTGCCAATGTTTTTTACATTCTCGTTTTCTGCATTCTCGTTTTCCTGCGCATGGCAACTATGGTGTAGTTAGGGTTAGGGAAAGATTGTGGGTATGACAAATAAACTATAGTTACACTATAGTTAAGGTATTTGGCTAATGCTATTATGGTTAATAAAAAGGCAAATGCTAACTGCAGGTCTGTGACAGGATGCGAACTTGGGTCTCCTACATGACCTCCTAAATGGACTTGCTACACCTCTATCAACCATCCACAGCTCCACTCCCTTTCTTTCCACCTCACTACATATTCAGTAGGACACACAACTTCCTGCATTGGCACTGGACGCTGGCATTGGATGTAAATCATGAGGGTCAGATTTGTCCAATATTAACCAAATTCCTAGGATACTAGCCTGCATAATACAGGATCTGTTCAATAAAGTTACATTTTCCAAACAATAGCAACTTTCAATGTAAGTACAAATACTTACAATTTACTTTAACTTCTCTGATATAAAGACACATCCACTGCATCTGAACGTTCCTATTCCCTAGAATATAACACATACACGTGACATTCAGGCAGTACATACTAATATAAATATTCAGGAAGCCCATGTGAACAGCCAGCTCAGCGATTGTACTTCCCCATTTCTCACAGTCTACAATATTGATTCAGTCTTTCTAGAGCTATGACTCTCCTTCAGTCCTCATCATTGATAAGATTCATGCACAAGTGAAACTACTGTTGGGGGACTGATATGCTGAGGTTAGGTACCGCATACAAATTTCAATCACTATCACACTGGATTGACGTGCCGTAAAGGGACAACACTGCCTAACATCTGTCTGAACACCTGTGTTATGGTACACTAGGGAAAAAATCTACACTTTAGTATGCGTGATGAAAGGAGTAAAAAAGACAGCATCAATTATAAAATCAACGTGTTTCGGCAAATATAGCCTTCCTACGAGCAATGGGCCATCTAGTTTTGCAATTTGCTAATGATATAACTGTATAACCCACTGTAATATGGTTGTAACATGGTCTCATTAGCAATACTTTCTGTAGTGAATATTTAAGATTCAGTAAATCCAAGAGGTCAGCATCTAAAGGCTTTCTTTATTTTATTCAGTTTATCTTATAAATGCTGAAGCCTGCTGTATGGATGCACAGACAACAGAAAAATAAGGCAGACCCTACTGAAATCAGTGACATCATACATCAGCAAATGTGTTGATGATGTGAAGACAGTAAAATCATTCCCTAATCCGAAAGCCTGGATGGATGGAGAGGTGTGGGCTCTACTCAGAGCCAAAAAGCTAACAAGGAAGCATACAACACTGCTAGAGACTGAAAGCTGGTATCAAGGAGGCAAAGCTGAGACATCAGGAGTGACTGGAGAAAGCTCAATGCCAACAACACCAAAGATATGTGGCAGGTGATCAAAAACATCACAGGCATAAAAGCAGGAGCACCCCCATCAGGTATGAGGCCATGCTACCAGATGAGCTAAACACATTTTATGCTCGTTTTGATCTCCCCAACAAAGAGTCAGCTGTCATCTACCCTGCCTCCAGAAGATCGGCCACTGTCAGTATCCACAGCGGATGTGAGAAGAATCCTGCTGAGAGTGAATATGGGTAAAGCTGCTGGGCCTGATTACATGACTGGCCGTGTACTAAGAACATTTTTAACATATCACTGTCACGGGAAATTGTTCCCACCTGCTTCAAAACAACCACCATCGTCCCTGTACCTAAAAAGTCTGTAGTGTCTAGCTTAAATAACTACCGCACTGTGGCTCTCACCCTCATTCTGATGAAGTGCTTTGAGAAACTGGTTCTCCAGCACATAAAGAACAACATTCCAGCCAGCCTGGACCCTCACCAGATTGCATTTGGAACCAACAGATCCACAGACGATGCCATCTCAACTGCCCTCCACTCAGTCTTCACCCACCTTGAGAACAACAACACCTACTTCAGAATGCTGTTTGTTGATTTCAGCTCAGCATTCAACACAATCTCCCCCATGAAACTGATTGGAAAACTTAGCACTCTGGGCTTGAGTACCACACTCTATAATTGGATATTGGACTTCCTCACAAACAGACTGATTGGATTGGCGGTCACACCTCTTCCACTCTAGTGCTCAACACCGGAGCCCCTCAGGGCTGTGTGCTCAGCTCCCTCCTGTTCACACTGTACACACATGACTGAAACCCTCGACATGGAGACAACTCTGAAGTTTGCGGATAACACCACCATCATCAGCCGGATTTCAAACAACAATGCCACTTCATATCGTGAGGAAATGCAGAATTTTGTAGAGTGTTGCACACAGAACAACCTACTGCTCGATGTCAGCAAAACCAAGGAGCTGATCGTTGATTTTAGGACAAAGAAGGCAAAGACACACACCCCTGTCTACATCAGTGGAGCTGAGATGGAGCAGGTGAATAGTTTTAGGTTCCTGGGAATCAGCATCACAGAGAACCTGATATGGTCCTCTCACATCTCCAACCTGGTCAAGAAAGCTCAGAAACAGCTGTATTTCTTAAGTAAACTTAAGAAGGCAAAATTCCTGTGCCAAGTTCTTATTAACTTTCACAGAGGAGCAATAGAAACCATCCTGACTGGAAACATCACAAACTGGCATGGCATGTGCACGGCCCAGGACAGGAGGGCTCTGCAGCAGGTGATTAAAACCTCTACCTTCAGGCTGTGAGACTACTTAAATGAGCAGTGTGTAGGATTGAGTGGCATCTAGCGGTGAAATTTCAATTTGTAACCATTTGAATACTGCTCGCATCACCATCCCCTTCCAAGCGTGTGGGAGAAACTAAGGTGGCCGCGAAACTCGCAAAAAACGCGAATGGGCCTATCTAGAGCCAGTGTTTGGTTTGTCTGTTCTGGGCTACTGTAGAAACATGGCGGTGCAACATAGCAACTTCCGCGGAAGGGGACCTGCTCCCTCTGTAGATATAAAGGGCTTATTCTAAGGTAATGAAAACACAACTATTCTCATTTTGAGGTGATTATACACTAATTAAAACATACTTATAAATATTATATTTCATTTCTGCCAATAGCACCTCCTAAATGTTACACACTGGACCTTTAATTCATCCTCAGCAGTCCACCATGTAAAATAGTTTTTAATTTCTATGACTCATTATATATTCACTAATTTGCTGTATATTATTTTTGTACATAACATTTGTTTTTTAGTAGTATAAGGGGGAACTACAATCAACATCCCGTTATACAACCCTGTGTTGTAAAATGATCAATACATCTCTCTTGTATCTTGAAATAATGAGGTAAGTGAATTGAATTCTTACTGAATAACTCAAAAAGATTCACTGAAAAGTGAATGGTACTTCACTTCAATGTTCTTGAATTGAATGTTTATCAAACTCAAGTAAAGAGCTAGATCTTTACATTTTTAGATTTGAAGCAATTAGCTGTAGCTCTCATCCAGAGTAAAAACATCCATGGATGAGTAAACAGGTAAGGGATAAGGATCAGGTTCATGAACTTCTGGAGAGACATGGCAGTGAATGAACGAACAGATGCAAGACTGAACCTGTGACCTTTTGGTTACAGGACCGTCTTACTATCTTCTAAGCAACCGTTTCACCTGCACCTGAAGTACAGGTCTGGCCAAAGTCTGTCTCTAATGTCACCTCCATCAGTTATATATCAGTAAGTTTGACTGACATAACGTTGGACATCACTGTTCCAATCACAAAACTTCTGCAATTTATTCCCTTGTCCTCAAATAACACACAATAGTACACACCCAAATTTTACTTTTCAATTATCCAAACAGAAGTTGCACCAAAACTAAAATTAAATTGTAATCAAAAAATAAATGGATGGGCAATCAAAACCCAAATAACCCCCTACCAACACTGCTACAAAAACTGCAGGGAAATAATGAATGCTTCAATCATTTTCAAAGTCTCATGAGGCAGAGCCAACTGAGTCCTACAGCAACAGCATTTATTTTTGAAGTATTTTATTAGGGCAAATGGTATGCTATGAATAATACCTCTGCATTTCCACATACTTAAAGAATTGCACATTTTAATTATTCCTTTCTTATTTTGTATCTACACTTTATTAGGCAGAATACAAATGAAAGGAGGGGTGCATCACTTCGATTGGCCTTTTATTCTCTCCATTAATTGTTTCATCTCTAAAATGTAGGAAAAAAGTCCATTGTAATTTCCCAGAGTCCAAGGTGACATCTTCAAATGTCTTGTTTTATCTGACCGAAACAACAAACAAACTAAAACAAGACATTTGACACAAGCCCAAAGATATTAAGTTACATGTCATATATGAAGAAGAACAGCAACAAATCCTCACACTGGAGAAGCTGTATCCAGTGGATTTTTTGCAACAAAAAGTCTATCAAATGATCAATTTCAGCTCTAAAAGTTATCTAATCTAATGTAATCTAATCTACAATAAACACCATACAACAACACCAGCGGCAACAATCAGACGTGGGCAACAATCAGGAGGAGGATCTAACAAAAGAAAAAGATGCTTCTGGTTGCATTAATGCAAAACCAGGTTCCAGCATGGCGCATGCTATAGACTAAAAGGTAGGATATTGCAACCATTTGACCATTGTTTATTAAATCTGCCTCAACTATATGGAAGTGTAATATGAAATTGCTGGAGTACCCCTTTAAAACACAGCCAGTGTGGTTTGATAACAATGCAACAATATTTATTAATCAATAAATTAGATAGATTAGATTAGTTACTGTAACTGGACCTATGAATACTGCAGTCTGCGTGCAAGAATCCCTAACCTGAACAGATTCTAATTTCATCAGATTTAATACACATACACTATGCATGTATCATTACCTTTAATCGTCACAATGTCTAATCTAAAAAATATGGAAGATTAGCACAAAAATATTGTCTCTTGACAGCTGCAATTCAACAATATTAGAATCGGCCTTGAAAAATCCATACTTGTAGCCTCCTTCAGACTTACATCTGTAAAATTAGTTCAGTAGCTGGTGCATTCACAGTATTTTGCACTTTGAATTTAATGAAATCAAAGAAATGCCAAAGTGCTGCTTGTGTAAACCTCTTTGAAGAAGAAAGGAAATTAAGTGAAGTGAAAGGAGATGAAATATTTCTGCTGATTAAAGCAGAAAAGCCACAGCTAGTTAAAGGCTGAAGTGAACAGATACGTTTTTAGATTTCTTTTAAAAATATTTAGTGAGGTGGCTTCCCTGATATCTAGTGGGTAGTGTGTTCCATAGCTTTGGGGCGTAACTCACAAAGGCTGCATCCCCGATTTTCTGTTCAACTTCAGTTGCTGGGAACCTCCAATAAACCAGCAGCAGATGATTGCAGTGTTCTTGAAGGCAATTAGTGAACAAGGGAGTTAGCAATGTAGCTTGGTCCTAGCCCATTAAGTGCTTTGTATATAAGGAGGAGGACCTTAAAATCAATTCTAAATGTTACAGGAAGCCAGTGCAGAGCAGCTAAAATTGGACTAAAGTGCTCTCTCCTCTTGGTTATGGTTAATAGCCGAGCTGCAGAGTTTTGAATGCGCTCAGTGGGTTTTTTTTTCAGGAGGCCAGTAAAAAGTGTATTACAGTAATCAAATCAGCTTGAAATAAAAGTCATGAATCAGTTTTTCAGCATTTCACATACTTTCAGGTGGAAAAATTGTGTTTTCATCACCTTGTTAATGTGGGACTTGAATCTTAGATCTGAATCTAAAATAACACCAAGACCTGTAACCTCAGATTTAATCTAGGGAGTTAATTTCCCCAGATTATTAAACATCATTTCTCTTTTTGTTTTAGGGCCGACTAGTAGTATTTCAGTTCTGTCCTCTTTAACTTTAAGAAAGAATTGCTCATCCATTCATTTATTGCCAAAAGATAGGCAGTAATGGAGTTTATAGCTGCAGCATCATTTGGTTCAGCAGAGATGTACAGTTGCGTGTCATTCGCATAACTATGGAAACATACATTGCTCTCTAATGATATCACAGAGTGGCAGCATGTATAGTGAGAATAGCAATGGACCAAGGCAGCTCCCTCGTGCAACCCCAAAACAGATGTCATGTTTGACAGACACGATTTCCAAGACTGACATAAAACTTTCTCCCTTTGATGTATGTTTTGAACCAGTTTAACACACAGTCAGAAAAACCAACCAACTTTTCAAGACGATTGATTAAGATATCATGGTCAATTGTATCAAACACTGCACTTAGGAGGACAAGAACTGAGACCGTATTAGTTTAGTCTGAGGTTGTTGATTTGAAAGAGCAGTTTCAGTGCTGTGATATGTTCTAAAGCCTGACAGAAAGTAGTTTATTTGCACTGAAACTATCTTTTCAAGTATCTTATTAATGAATGGAAAGTTGGAAATCGGCCTATAGCTGGTCAGTGCATTACCATCTAGGTTGGGTTTCTTTAGTAAGGGTATTACAACAGCTGTTTTGAAGGCATCTGGGAAGATGCCTGTTTGAAGAGATGTATTTATAATCTCCAGGACATGACTTGAAACACTGTCGAACACCCGCTTAAAAATCCTGTAGGTACAAGGTCAATACATGAGGTGGAGGAGTTACACTCAGTGACAGTCTTGCAAAGCTCAGTTAATGTAATACAGGTGAATTTCCCCTTGTTAGATCTTTTTTACAGGGTTTGCTGAGGTCATCTGTGTTTAAATCAGCAGCAATACTGGCTCTAATGGAAGTTATTTTGTTATTGAAGAACAATGCTCTTCACAGTTTGATGCAAAGAACTGCGAACGGGTGGAGGCAGTGTTGAGTAGCTGGTCAATAGTATTCTAGAGTTTCCAGCATTCTCTGTAATAATCTTGGAAAAGTAATCCTTTCTTGCCAAACATATTGTGTTGTTACAGGCAGTCACGGCTTCTTTATATATATATCACAGTGAACTGTGAGCCTGGTTTTCCTCCATTTTCTTTCAGTTGCTCGACAGATTGTCTTAATCTCATTAACACTGTTATTGTTTAACCATGGGGCAATTCTGTCAGTCGACCTCTTTTTAACCTTTAGTGGAGCTACAGTACTTCAAGCAGATGACAAGTTATTGTTAAAATTTTCAACCACATCATTTAAAGAGCAGTCATAGCTGTATGACTCAAATGATCGCATAATATTAGAGAACTTTGCTCCAGCCTTGCCATCTAAGAATCTCTTTTGAACCAAAAATTCCCATTTAGTCTTTAAGATTAGGTTGGCATCAAAAAACACACAGTGATGATTAGAAATAGGTCATTCGAACACTGCAAACTGAAATCTGAAAAAGATTAAATATCTTAAATCATGGCAATATATGCTTGTTTTTTTGTTTGACAAGATATTACTTCTTGCCAGGCAGTTTTTATGTTATAGCATTTCACTTGTTTCAAGCTTTTTTCTAATTTTCTAGATTTTGTTATTGGTTCTGAGTAACGTAATGCTTGAAACTAGAATTACCAGAATTATAAAGCAACTTCATCAACACTGACAAGTACAAAACTGCTTTGTCGAAGTCAGAATTTCTTATTTCAAGCATCTTATCCTTTTTATCTCTTCACATATTAAGAAGATGAGGCCCAAACATTACCATGACGATGAGTGGCTTAATTTACATGTCGGATATGTAGAATGATCAACTGATCCTGATGAACATTTTGGATCTTTATTAATGAAAAGAATTAGGCTTTTCTGAAAGCTGACTTTTAAGTCATAAACCAGGCCTGTCTAGAGAGCTAATAAGCTTTGTCCAGCAACCTCCTCTGTCCCATGACCTTTGCCGGACTCAGGTCACTAATGGAAGGTTGAATGACAATTTCTCCATTTATTGTGGGCTGCAAAGACTCACAAGCATAAACAACATAAGCCAGTCTAGTAAATTACAACCTACTCTCCCTGACCAGTGCATAACACAACCTGACACCACCCTCTCTTAAGGAACATCTCATTATCTCTGGTCTTCATCAGGACTTTTCAACCTAAGACTAAAGGAATAAAGAAAATGACTTTGCCATGCAGAATCAAAAACTAATATGTTGTGTTTAATTGATAATTGACAATAAGAAGGGTGTGGAACTTCATGTGGTCATGAGAATGCGACAAAGCAATAGACCTTGTCAACAAAAGAACTGTGTATGTAAATAAATTAATATGATGTCTCCATTTTTAATTAACATTAACTATTCTTTCAGTACATCCATAATAAGTTGGGACAGCATACAGTAAGTGATAATATGGGATACAGTTTCGTTAGTTTGTCCTTGCTTACCACTCTAATGAGATATCGCTAATAATATTTGCAACTGATCTCTTGTTGTCTTAACCTTAATATTAATCAATTGAACATGCCTAAGGTTATTGGATGTTACATATTCACCTATTATGATGTGCTGAATAGCTAATGAAGCAGAAAATGTGAATATGTATCAACACAACAGTTAATTTATCATGGCTGGTAATAAGAGAAAATAGTGAAATGCTGAATCACACAGGGAGTGTGTGTATCCGCTAACCCCTCCTCCCCTCACCCCTCTGAAGAGAAAGATAAGCAGACAGACAAAAGACATTCTTTAGAATACAAAGAGTGTGGAAATATATGCACATCTAACTTGGTGTGTCATAATAGCAGATGTCTTAACATATAGGACAATATCCCGTTTTATTCATAAAAATGTGGTGCCTTCCAACAACTGATGAGACAAGCTTTAACACGGGAGAATTAAACTTAAATCTTTATTAAGCCATCAGAAAGAATTATAAGATATGGTGGAAGGGGGACTGAAGTTTCGCGCCTTGGACAAACAACCCCGCCCCTCTTACAGAAGACTTAAGACAAGAGGAAACTTCTTGCACTCTGACATTCTTTTCTTTCTGACATCAACAGTGGATCGAATCCCACCCCCCCGGAGCGAAATCGACTCAAAGACTTAAAGAAGAAGAAACTTTATTAGCGAATCTAGATGGCTGATACTAGATTAAGGAAGTCGCTACATCCAGTTGCAGCACTGGAGTCCTCAGCCAAAAGCTGGCAGACGCCCACCACGTTGCCATCACAACCGAACTTCATCAGCCTGCTTATGGAGGAGAGATCCAGCTCAGGCCAGAGTCGGTCAGTTTATTTAATTGTTACTATTAAAGTTTGTCCACATAGTGGTTTCCTTTTACACACACATTATACCGCTAACCAAAATACTCATTCACTGCATCCTCTGTGTCAAATGGTCATTCATTCATTTATTAATTATTCATCGCTGTGTTCATATCATTCATTCATGGTTGTATTTATCCGCACATTTGTGTGTTGAGTAGTATTGTAGTGTAGTCTATTAGTTTTTTTCCTGTGTGTGTAGTTAGTAGTTACATCAACATTTATAAAACGTTGGTTATTGTGTGTTTGTGTGTATGAAATATTCCAGTCACTGTCCCGAGACAAGAACTCTGTAGCAACGTCAGATCAAAACTAAAGGGATTATTAATTACATTGATCATTAATTAATTAATTTCTCCTTGTAAAGGAGTGGTGCCCTGTTTTAAAATGAATTTACTGAGTTGAATACTGTTATTTAACATGAAGGCTGATTTTATTCTGATAGCCGGAGGTGAGTATAAACCCGCTCGTTCCTCTTACCAATCTTAAGATCATTCGATATGATCAGTTTAATGCATTTAAACCTTTAATCTGCTAAAGGTACGTTCAAAGCTGTCCAGTAAATTCACAAGCTCCATTGCTTTGGAGTCATTCTTTTTATTGATATGAATATTCAGGTCTCCATTAAGGATTAATCATATCTAGTGATACCAAGTGAGATCAGCTCTGAGAATTCCTGTAGAAATAGTGATGAATATCTTGGTGGCCGATATAATGTAATGATAAGCACTGATAGTTCTGCTTTGAGCTCAAGAGCAAGATATTCAAATGATGTAAATTCACCCAGGTCAATGTCATTACACACAAATTGTGTGTAATGAAAAAATGGCTGCAATCCCTCCTCCTTTCCGGTTTTGTCTGACTGATAAAAATTGTAGTTTGGAGGACAAGTCTCTATCAGTGTTGCTACACCAGTAGTGCTGTTTAGCCAGGTCATAACCAAAAAACGTTAAATGCAACTTATTTTGAGATTATCAGATCATTAATCAAGAAGGATTTGTTAGCCAATGATTTGACAATAAAAAGAGCTCATTTCAGATGTAGAGATTCTGTGACAGGAAAGGAGACTGGTTGTGGCTGAACACTGACAAATTTAAGATTACTGAGACAGGTACCAGATGGTCTGTGATTGCTACGATGTGTTTGACCATGCCATTGGCTGTTTAAGATCAATGGTATGTTTAAGGAAGCGGCATGGGGTCTGTCTGATCTCTGATAGACACCTGAGTGATGATGTCTGTGGTTATTGCTGCTTAATAGTTCATCAATTTGACTAAGCTTCAGCGTGGCAGCTTTCACTAACTCCTTGATTCTTGAGTGTGATGGTGGTGGTGGTGGTGGTGGGGGGTCCCTGATTGGGACAGAGACATCAGAGGGTCAGGTGAGATACAGGCTGTCTGCGCTGTCCTCGCACTTCCCTCTCTCTCCCCCACATTTCCTGTCTCTCTTTAGCTGTTCCTATCAAATAAAGGCAAAAAGCCCAAAAAAATTAATCTTAAAAAAAGAGTAAAATAAACTTTATCCCATGGGTGAGGCACGTTTATGCTAGCCATGTATTCAAGCCAAGGAGTCTGCTAAAAGATTTGATTCCTTTCCCAAAAGTTGGAATGGAGCCTGAAATTAATACAGGTTGCGATTGACAGTCGCTCAGTTTCTCCAGTAGCAGGCAAAAGTCTTTTTTCAGGATCTCAGAGCCAGTTTTCCTTCGCAGAATGTCAAAAGACCCAGCGTGGATAATAATCCTCATATTACTTGGATGTGTAGAGAGGAAAACTGGCAACAGCCCTGTTCTCTCCCTGACAGCCATAGTAAGATTTTCAGTCATAGCCATTCTTACATGCTTGGTTATAGAGTCCCCAATCACAATAGTGTCTGTCATATCAGGTGTGGAGCAGTGGTTTTGGGGCTATTTCTTGGGTTTTTGTTGTCACACATTTCGTCAGTGGATCATACCTATTTTGCAATGGGAGTTCAGGTGATGCAGTGAGCATTGGTGCTCTCTTGTTGGATTTCTTGCTGGATTTGCCTCTGAGGCGGACGACATCAGACCATGTCCTGGCTGGTGCTGTGCCAGTAAGAAGCGTCATTAGGTTGCAAAAAGAAGTCTGATATAGAAGTCTATGAGAAAATTACCCTACTTCTTACTTGATTTATTACCTCACAAAGCGGTTTTATGGTTTACAGTCTCAATCGCTAGTTTCAAGTCTTCTTCAATACAGCATGATGTTCATTTTGTAAATTATGGTCCTATTTAGAGTAAAATAGACAAATTTGTAAATTTGTTTTTGGGTGCTGCCGGTGTTTTCGTCTAAGAACTTTGACCCTCACAGTGTGGTTTCAGTTCATGAAAGTTAATTCTAATATTGGTCGCCTAAAAATGTCTTCAGCGTTCAGCGTTTGGTTGTACTAAAAGACACTCTAGGCATCAGCTGTTCATTTTGTCCGGTAAGTACATTTTGTTTTAAGCCTGTTTTTCGCCAGCCAAAATTAGCATCCCAATTATTATCACAGTTAACGTGAATTATGGATGCATCTTGCTAACCTAACTAGCATACAAATATGGTCACTTCCAGCCAAAATGCCAATCTCGAGGCTTCAAAACGGTTGTCCACAAACCAATGGGTGACGTCACGGTGACTACGTCCACTTCTTTTACACAGTCTATGGAGTCTTCGCAGCTAATCCAGTAGTGTTAGGACACATCCAGGGGAGCGTGTCAACCACGTCTGTGATGGGATGCTCTATATTTGATGTAATCCCGTGTATAAAAGTTTGTTAGCATTTGGTGGCTCAGCACCTTGTACAGTAGCTGCTACAGAGTCAATGAATTGCTGACTCTCCTGTATTTGACGCAGCATTTCAATCTTCCTATCAAGCTGCGTTATGCTTTCAATGCAGCTCACTGATTTTGCTAGTGGGTTGTTCCTTTGATTAGCATAGGGGTCCTCTGGCTCAGCAAAAACACTAAAGGCCATCTTATTCTGCTATAAAAGTGATAAAAATATATGGTGGCAGCCTTCTGTGTCTTTCATAAATTAAAGTGCCAGTGATTTATAAGTATCCAGGATTCACTGTCTATAACTTTTAGAAGAATAAAACAAAGATATCTGCAAAAGAATGTAAGCAAAGAAGAGAGCAGGCAGCAAAGTGTCTGCACTGTAGGAAAGCAGGAAGTCAGTCAGTTGATGATCACTTCGCATCTCTGTGAAGGACAGAGAGTGAGCGGTAAGAACAGGAGGAGAAAGAGTGAGACAAGGACAAAGTGAGTGAGAAAAAGGACAAAGTGAGTGAGAGACAAGGAAAAAGAGTGAGAAGAAAAACAGAGAAAGACAGAGAAACAGAGAGAAACATGGCTGTCAGCATGTTTCCTGCTATACTGGAGATTAAACAGCTTTTAGCACGTCAGCATACACTTAGACTAACAAGTCTCTCTCTCACACACACAAACACACTCTATTGCTCTCAAACACACACACACACACACCAGAAATGTCCTCAAATATCTTCTTGACACTGGGGCTGATCAACAGCAGGAGCTCAGCTGATAAGGAGGAAGAAAAGGAGATGAATGACGCCACATATCTCTGCCAGCACACACACACACACACACACACACACACACACACACACACAAGACATTCTCTCTTGAAACATGCAACATGTATCACAAACACAAACACACACATACATCAATGTGTAACATCTGCAGGTAACATTCATTTTCATATGCTAAATATCAGATTTACACTGGGTTAAAGCACATATTATTGCTTATTAAAGTTGTTTTGAATCAAATGGTACTAAGCATTTGATATAATTCCTTGTAGTTTTTGAGATACAGCCATTTCTGTATCATATTATATTTATTCATTTGTCACATGGGGTTACTCATTTTATAATTTTTCACAAAAACACTAGTGGAAATACAGGTTCCTATGATCACATGTTCAAAAAAATTTATCCACTTAATGACCAGATAGACTCAAGTAAAAAATGTATTATAAAAAAGACTTTCCAATGCACTTTCAGGGAGAAATAATGAGAAATGTAGCTCCATGACTATGAGTTTCCATGCATTTCTATGGGGTTTATAGGTATGGCTGTACTCTAATTAACTAATGACCACTGTTCCTTTTAGAGGTGTCTCAACCACTTACAAAAACACACACACACAGAGCGAGAGAATAAAGCCTAAAGCCAGGAGCTTGTTTACATACATCTTTGGGCTTTGAAATGCAGGTGTGTTTTTATTCACATATCTAGTTTGTTGCAGTTGGCCAGTCTTGCTGGCAGGCACAGGGTTAGAGGTTCTGTAAGAGAGCTATGGCTAATTCTCGAAGATTAAAAGATCAAAAAGATTCACTGTTCAAGAGGTGATTGAATTGGTAACATCAGTTGACACTGAGTGGGCAGACATTTTTATTGAGCCTCCAGATTGTAAGAGTGGTGACAGTGCAGAGGACAGTGGAGATGAGGAGATGGGTGGAAGTCTGAAAAACTTGTCAGGTCAGCTGCTAGATGTTGTAACAAATGTGATCCTCTACAAAAATGGAGAAAGGGACAAGGTCAATGAAGATGAGAGTGCTGAAGATGAAGAGACACAAGTGGCTAGTACCAGTGCCAACAGTGAAAATGTATAGAATGAGGAAGGCCTACCCATGGATACACCTGTGAGAGCTGACAACGAGATTGAACAACCTGGAGCTACAACTGACAACGGTCAAAGAATAAAATGGTACAACAGAGATCTTCTCAAGAGAGAGGGAGAAATTTGCGTAGAAAAGAGCCTCAGAAACGGAGAACGAGACTGAGTGGGACTGAGTTCTTCGACAACAAGCTGATTGTTTAACTATGTGACCAGAGCAACCTATTTGCATTGTACAAGGGGATGCACAACCACAATGTGTCTCCAAATGAAATGAGAGCCTTCTTGGCAGTGCTGCTAAGTGGCTACAGCAGAGTGTCGAGGTGTCGCATGATGTTGCGGTGGCCTTTCTAAAATGAGAAGTAAAAATAGCACTCACTATACATTCATACAACACTACAAAATGGTGAACTCACTGTATAGGTGACTATATAATGAGTAATGAGTGATTTCAGACACAGGTTTGGGCTTTGAAGCCAATTTGACATAGTGACCAAATCGTGGAATTACAACTTCAGGGTCCGTCACTGGCCCCACAAGACTTTCCCATAGACTTACATTGTGAAAGAAGAAGCTGTAAAATGCTGGATAAATATTTTTGAGCGTCACAACCCCCGAATTTGATCCATTCGGTTTACATAATTTCAGTGCTGCAACTTGTTTTTTTTTTTTTATAAATTTGAAGTGAAGAAAGTGAAAAATGTTTTTTTTTTAAAGACTCCAAAAACTTTTATTACTACTTTAAACAGCATTCCTGTGTGAGGAAGAACTTATTTTCATTAAGTGAGGTAAATGAATTAAGCACATCGACTCATTTATATGTCGATGTTTTTGTATTTACATCCTTTGTATTGATATTGCAATCTAACTTTTTAACACATTTTTAACTAATTTTAAGAGAATTGATTTTGTATGTAGCCAATGAAGGCTAAGGATGAATCAGTCGATCTTAACCACGTTAAGTGCAGCAACACACAAGACAACACAGCCAGTACCAGCTCTGAAATGCCCCGTTTATGGGTTCATACGGGAAGACGGTGTAACAATATACAAAGAGTCTGGAGGTAAATGCATTTTTTATCGATTGGGAATAATCATATGCTGATTGCTTTTGATGCCATTAAAATAAAATGCAATATTTCTTTTCAACTTTGATTTTCTTCTGACACTGGAGCAAATTTATTACAGCACAACAGTGTTCTTCAGACCAGCTCTGGATACATTCACACAGCAGTAACCTGAGACAAATAACTTTAAACCACCACTAAAAACAAGAGTTGAGATTAACAGCAGGCACACACGTGGTTTGATTTCCAGTTTTGACAATGATGTCAAAGACATGAGAGTAAACTCAATAACAGGAAGAAAGCAATATACAGTAAAGTCTAACACAGACATGAGACTTTGATGCCAGATGCTTCACTGTGTATTCTGTGACTGCAGGGGAGTTCATAGAGAAGAATGTATGTACCTCATTGGTGGAAAAAGTCAAAGATGAAGTCCTTCCCAATCTCAGAAAAAAAAAGGAGAATCTTAATCTTCACTAGTCTGTCAGCTGTCACCTCACAGCAGAAAGATGATCTAGGGGTTTTAACCAACTATAGAACTATATTTAACCTTCCCTTTCAATCTAAGATCCTTGAGAAAGCAGTCACCTATCAGTTGTGTGACTTTCTAAATAACAATAGTTTATTTGAGGATTTTCAGTCAGGAGTGCATCATAGCACAGAGACAGCACTGGTGACAATTAGAAATTACCTTTTAATTGCATCGGACAATGGGCTTTTCTCTGTACTTGTCTTGTTAGATCTTAGTGCTGTATTCAACACCACTGACCATCACATCCTATTACAGAGGCTGGAACATTTAATTGGCATTAAAGGAACCACACTAAACTGATTTAAATCCTATCTATCAGATCGATCTCAGTTTGTACGTGTTAACGGTGAATCCTTCGTGCACGCCAAAGTTAGTCACGGCATTCCACAAGGTTCTGTGCTTGGACCGATTCTATTCACCTTATATATGTTTCCTTTAGGCAATATTATTAGGAAACACTCAATAAACGTTCATTATTATGTGGATGACACACAATTATATCAATCGATCAAGGCAGATGAAACTAACAGTTTAGCAGTTAGTTTAACTTCAAGTAAGACTTAAGGACATAAAAACCTGGATGACCTGCAATTTTCTGATGTTAAACTCACACTGACAAAACTGAAGTTATTGTACTTGGCCCCGAACACCTCAAAGACACAATATCTAAAGATATAGTTACTCTAGCTGGAATTGCCCTGGCCACCAGCACCACAGTAAGGAACATCAGAGTATCTTTGATCAGGATTTATCCTTTAACTCCCACATGAAACAAACTTCAAGGACTGCCTTTTTTCACCTATGTAACATTGCAAAAATCAGGCACATCCTGTCTAATAAAGATGCCAAAAAATTAGTCCATGCATTTGTTACTTCTAGGCTGGACTATTGCAATTCCTTATTAGGCTGCCTAAATAAGTCCATTAAGACTCTTCAGTTGATCCAGAATGCTGTGGCACGTGTACTGACAAGAACTACGAAAAGATATCATATTTCTCCAATATTAGCTTCTCTGCACTGGCTCCCTGTAAAATCCAGAATAGAATTTAAAATCCCTCTCCTCACCTACAAAGCTCTTAATGGTCAGGCACTATCATATCTTAAAGACCTCATATTACCTTATTACCCCACTAGAACACTGCGCTCCCAGAATGCAGGGTTACTTGTGGTTCCTATAGTATCCCAAAGTACAATGGGAGCCAGAGCTTTGAGTTATCAAGCTCCTCTCCTGTGGAATCAGGTCCCAGTTTGGGTTCGGGAGGCAGATACCATCTCCACATTTAAGAGTAGGCTTAAGACTTTCCTCTTTGATAAAGCTTATAGTTAACAGAACAGAAATATTACAATAGAATAGAAATCTGACAATATATTGTAATGTATAATAAAAGGCTACAGTGTGCAGTTTATGAGCAGATGGAGGTAGAGTAAGAAATGTAAATGCTACAGACCCTGTGTTACATTTCAGTCTCACTGGCTACAGTTGCCCATAGCCTTCATTCCATTTCCCTGTAGAGCATCTGAACACACACACACACACACACATACAGCAGTACCGACACCGCTGAGAGCTACATTATTCCCTCACTGCTTCGTAGGCCATGGAAATACTCTGAATGTACTAACCATGACCCAGAAACACACACATTCACTCCTTCAGTGCTGCCCCACCCTCTCTCTTTCACAAATACAAGCACACACACAGTAAAGATATGCATGAACACATACCACAGCCCTGGCATGCACACACATACCAAGGCAAAGGCCAATGCACAGCAACTCTCACACGTTCTGTCTTCCACAGAAAATGCATTCACATCACACACACACACACACATCCTGACCTCTGTTCCAGACGTCAGTAATTGCAGCTCATTCTGACGTTGGACTGAGTTGGAATTACATTCGAGTCAAAACTCAGTCATTTACTTCAAAACGCTTATCCTAGCTAATGGCAGTAATTTTGTCATTTTCATTTATCTTTCCATCAATATCCAGATTTTATTTTGAATCACGATGTTAAGCAAGTTGTCTTTCGTGGTTTTAGGGCATCTTTCTCTGGTGCAGTGAACATTAACAGTCTATCTACATTTAGCAAAATCTGCCAGCGTCAAGGGCTTCAGTGACACAACATATTTTTGAAAGACAACAAGAAAGTAAGAATTATTAAAGATATGTTGGAAACGGCTAACTTGTTTGATGTAGCTGAGGTTCAAGTTACAGTATCCAACACACACTTCACTTTCATGGATGATAACATAGTTTTTGAAATACGGCTCACATGTTTACACCCCTGTGCATGAATGAGAAATGATCCCTACTGATGCAGGGAGCAAAACTAAAGCATCTGTGAACAACATGAATGCTTATGAGGAGTTTCCCTTGAGGATTCAGTTCCTGCACCACAGAGGTGGAGCGACTGCACAGGCTCTCTCTGTTGTCACACATCATGCATTCATAACACCACACTGACACACACAAAGCATAGCACTTCTCCTTGTCCTCACTCCACCGTTCACAATGCTTAAACACCAATGTACATAAAGTGTGATCGATGTCAGTGGGCTGCATTCTCATCGTTTTTCTCCTTTACTTCTCGTGTCGTTATTGTAGGTGCACTTATAGGCCAGTTTTTATGGCAAATCAAATCAAAACTGAATTCAAGGGTAAAAACTTCAGGCACTACTGAAAGCCAAGAACCTCCATAAATTTGACTGAACAGTGATGTGCACATTAGCTTGTCATCAACAGACAAAGATGGTAGATAACATACAACTTTTTGTTAATTCATTACAAAGATGTAATTGTATTCTAGATTCTAGACTACAGGGGTGGCTGGGGCTCAGGAGGTAGAGTGGGTCGTGTAATCACAGGGTTGGGGGTTCAAGCCCTGCTCCTCCTGTCCAGAAGTCGAAGTGTCCTTGAGAAAGACACTGAACCCAAGTGGGCAGCTCCCGGTGGGCAGGCCAGCTCTGTGCATGGGGTACTTCCTGCCCATAGTTCATAAGGCCTTTTCCAAAAAAATACTGTAAATGACATGACTGTCACATTAACTGACACACATCATTTGATGCCTGTTGCACACATCAGATGCTTTACTCATTACCAATTCTTTTCTCTCGTTATTAATCCTCTCATTATTAAAACACAATCATTTAAAACTGCATTCAATTTTTTTGTTTAAATACCTGCATGATGCAGAGCAACTACATACCACTTTGGATGATGTTTTTATGCTGGGTTTCGTTTTACACTGCTGGTATTGCAGCTAATAGAACACCAACTATAAAATTGATTAGTCTATTGGTATTTATCAGGGATAAGATTAAATCAATAAAATTAATTTCACTTTGATTTAGCCAAACACTAAAGTGATTTCCACGTATCCTTCATAATGGGACAATGTCAGGTTCCCATAGCAAAAACCCACAACGTGATGCATACAGTTTGCGCAACTGTAATTACATGGCTTCGTTCAGTGGCATTACTAACGTACGGCTCAGTAAGTTTGCGTATATAATGTTTTCCCTCAGCTGAGAATCTATATCACTCATAGAGAATATCATCAGGAAAAGAATTAGTGAAAGGGTGGCACTTTTTAAACCTGATTTAAATCCAAAACTCTGAACATAGCCTCCTCCGGAGCAGGTTAGGTGAGCAGCTATCACGGCAATCTAGCCAGGTTAAAAGACACGCACCTTTGTGACATTGAAACTCTGGCCTTAGGCTCAACATACCTCGCTAACCCATTAATCTCAATTTGTAGTGCACCCCTCAGTTGCTCTTCTGTTGTATTTCTAAGAAAGTAGCAGCTCAATGAGTGTTTGCAGCCTCCAGAATTTTGGGACCTGTAGAATTAAAACACACTTGCTGATACCACAGTAACCATGTGTGACGCCAAATCAAGGATTATAACTTTAACCTATGCCAGGTTAATATAAACAAATTACTGATTTCCAGGTTACATGTAATCGATTACGTGTGAACATCACTTGTACCTTTGTGTTGTTGTGTCCCTCCACTCTATTAACATCCTTGTCTTTCTTCTTCTCGTCTTTTTTCTTTTCACGCTCCTTCTGTCAAGAAAAAAGAAAAGATGGTGTAAGAAAGTGGCATATTTGCAACAGCATATACAGCCTATAATATAAATTTGTGTCATAGCATCTACTAAAACCCCATACACACATTAAGGTAATTTATATCATTTAATAATGTATTTATGTATCTACACTCAACAGTATAGATGCAGAAAGTAAATTCTGCAATATATCACAGTGAAAACTGACATGTAATGCAATACAATAATTAGCATATCATACTGCTTAAGCATGCAGAAAGAAGGCACTTTTCTTCATTAAATCACCATTCGACAACCGTTATAATATTCTGTAGGAGGAAACATGAGGCCTAATGGTAAAGATTTGCTGCACCTCATAGCAGGTTGAAAACAATTAGATCTCATTCCTTAATGTGATTTTAATGCACTCACAATGCAGTTTTAATGTGCAGACATTATTAGAGTACAGAGAGTTGATGTAGTGTTTTCAGGTTAATGGTTCTCTCTTGCTTTGTCATATGTAAATGAGCTGGTGCTGATGCCAGCCACCAACAGGCTTTAGCTAATGACTGTCAGGATGCCAAAGAGAAAAGCTTTAGCTTAGCGGGTGAAGCCTACAATCTAGCTATTATGGTAACAATAACAGTCTGTTTCTCTCTGTCTCCCTCTGTCTCTATTCTCAATACAATTACTTTACTGGCTATGTATTTATAGTTATTTATGCTGAGATGGTTATTTGTCTTGAGAACATAATAAACAAAACTACATAATCATCGATATTTACAACAACAAATCAGGCAAATCAGAATGAGCACAGAGCATGTACCATTATTCTAGTCACTATCTTTTGTGCTCTTTTGTGAGCATGCATTATGTCAGTGTTTTTTGGCTTATGGAATGAAATATTAAAAAACAAACACAGCAACATTATAAAACCTGGGTCAAATGTCAAGGCTTGCAGGGGAAAAAAAAATACATATTTTTGCTTCTATTGTATTTTTTGAAGATTCTTCTCTGGAGTTCATGGCAGGGGAACGGAAACAACAATGGCTACTGTTTACATATGAACAGTATTACAGATCCTGGCCTCTATTCTGGTTAAACTGATTGACATTCTTGGTTGTTCACCTACAGCACATAGGCTATATTTTGGCTGCATTTTTGTTGACATATCCATCAGCAAGTTTGAGTATATTATCTTTGAGGCTCTGGCAGGCACCAAGTCTCTGACTCTATTATCTATGCGCTAATGAGGCTAGCACTGGGCAATTTGCTCCAGCAGCATTAGCAGGCTATTATAATCCCATCTGATCATCACTCATTAAACACAGCAAATTACAGCTGGGATCCTCCTCCACATATCATGTTAGCTGTGTTTCTAACTTTGGTTATTTAATCAGTTCATGTCTGCATGGCCAGCGCAACTTAAAGGAGCACTAACCCCATGCACAGGTGCAAAGGATTATGGTTGGTAGAGACTGGCATGGATAGGGAGTGGACGCAGCACTTCTAAATACTAGTGCTGCGTCCACTACCTATCCAAATTCTGAATGTGACATTTATGCCCTATATAGAAAAAACAACAACTATGGAACAATAAAAGTAGTGTCCATGGTATATACACTACTCTCTGCTTACAATCCCACAATGCAATGTGTTTCATTTGATAGATGCCACAGTACATTTGTCAGTGATGACGCAAAACAATGATGATACATAAGCATCCGAAATCTCAATTTACTGCTCACTACAGAGTAAACTATTGAGTTTCTTCTTATAGGGAATCGTGAATGAGTGAACAAGGGAGTGATTTCAGACACAGCCCCGGTCTGCATGCCAACACATTTAAAAAAAATACCTACTTGTGCTGCTGCTGTTAATTTATCTTGGTGCAGGGAATATCAGTGTGTATGTAAATATAGCCATGGACAGAGTTAACCATGGCAGATTTATAATTTGAAATTGTTTGACCCAGGTAACAAGAGAAGCATACAACACAAGAGAATAATCCAAAAACAATAATAAAAAAAAAAACATTACAGATTTAAAGTGCAGCAGGCAATAACATTTTTTTTTTTTTAAATCAGGTGAATGCCATTTTACTTGTTACTTGTTGTATTGTGGATAGTGTTATGTTCTGATTGCCGGTTCCATTTTGGATCCGGTTCACGGTTGGCAAAATACCAGGATTTGTTAAGCTCCAATGCTAACTTATCTCAATCCTTTTATCTCTCCTCACCCTTTTATAGCAAAGAGTAATGTTCAAAACATTCATGTGGCAGGCTTCTTATTGTCAGCCGGCACTGAGCGTCACTTTTGCCAGTTAAAATGAGTGAAATAAAAATAGTTTGTAAAACAGAATCAGAAATACTTTATTGATCCCCGAAGGGAAACTCTTTGTTACAGCAAGGAAGATGTTTCTGATCTCTTGCTTCCTTGGACAACTTAGCAAAAGTTTATCTATGACATGGCTGTCTGAATAAATCCTTCAAACAAGGACTATAACTCCAGTCCAGTAACAGCAAGGCATCTCCTATATTGTCAAAAAATATAATTTTATACGGTTAAATAATCTACGAGGCAAAAATGAAAGACTGTCAGGCACCGTCCCAATTAATGTTGCCAATATGAGTATCAGAGGGAAAAAATCTATAAGCCTAGTCAAACAATCTGCCATTAGTGGACTGTTCTGACCTTTCACTTGGCCCAACAAAACAGTGACAACACCACACCATATCTACTAGACAACATGGCCACAGAACACAACCACAGCAAAACAACACCACACCATAGAATACGGGAAAGACCTGCACCTCCTGTCTGCTCCTGTCAGCCTGTGAGGACGGTGAGGTGGAGGGAGGAGCAGCTTCAGAGGACTTCTGCCGGAAGACAGAGAATTTCAAAGGGTTAGACAGAGAGACAGCGACAAGGGAGGAAGAGCAGAAGAAAAAATGAAGATAGACAGAAAGAACAAGGAGAACAGAGTAAGAAGAAAGAGCGTCACGGGGGGGGGGAGAGAAGCAGAGAGAGAGCAGAGTTAATTAGAGGGAGTGATGGAGGATTTTCTCAGCTACAGCAGAGTAGTCTTCGCTTCAGTAGATGCTGCAAGCTAAGGTTATATTCAGCCTCACAGCTGCACAGGAAGAATGGTGTCAAAATAAGGTCTCACATACCCCCCCCCCCGCCCCCACATACACACAGTTATAGAGTGTAGGGATGACCTCTATTAACCTGTCGTTGACCTGTGAGACAGACTGAGAGCATGCTTGAATTGAACTCTGCAGCCTACCAGCAACAGTAGCTGGTTGTTTTCACAAGCCATTTTTATATTTCTCTGCTCATCAAGTGTTTTGTAGAGTAGGAAACTGTGATCAAACAGGGTGACAGCAACCATGTCTTCCTCTGACCCTACAGCCATTTTGGAAGAAGTTAGACAAATGTGAAAAAGTGAAAAAAAATTTAAAAATTAGAAGTCATTCGGGTAAAAAAACAAAATAAAAATAAAGCCAGGCCACAGTCAAATGTGATCAAACCACTCCCACACAGTCAGAAGCAGATTAGTTGAGCTTTTGAGTGTTAAACTCCTAAATAATACCTAAGGATGTTTTTTTCTAAACTTTGATTGTTACTTTTTAGTCATGAATATTTAATATTATAGAGAAATACTTAAACCTGTAATAACTGTGTAGTGTGGGCCGATGAATGAAAGAACAGCGGAGTGTTTAACAAGTACCCTTTACTTCAACAGGCTAAACATAATGTAAAAACAACAGTTATTAGTAGCTGGCATAGTTCATAAAGCCATCTTGACTCTCTAGCTCAGTGTCTCAACTAGCATCTGATTTACTACAGTGCTGCCTAGTGGTACAAAGTAGCAGAGCTATAAATTAACACAAACTGTTTGGGGGGTTTGCCACTTGAGGCAGCAAAAACAAGTTGTGAACACAACACTAACATATAAGCACTTTTTAACTTGGTGAGCTTGTTAGTAAACAGTTGCTACACATCCAGCAGTTATGGAGCAATATTATCATTCATTTTGAGTCATGTTTCCGTCCACCTGATGAATATAAGTCCAATATTCACTCTCTTTTAACTCCTGAGGGAAATGGCTCTTTAGCTGCTAAATGCTCCACTATGTTCAGCAGCTAGTCTCCAACTGTGTCTGTTTGTTGCCGATCAGGTTGCACACAATGGGTTTTTAAAGCTTTTTTGCTGAAAACAGCTGCCTGCTGCAGCTGAACCCGACGCTATGAGAGCAGTGAGAGTGAACCAAAACAGTAAAGACAGACAGACAGAATGAGCTGAGACTCACTATAAAGCTCCATAAAGCTTAGATTCAGATTCAGGTGATAATTATTTGTAAGTTCATCACTACGAGCAATCTCTTTCACATTGTCACACTGTTTTCACATTGTCCTGTGACACATTGTTATTATAAAAATAGAAATTATAGTCGCTTTGAGATTTAAAAACAAGCTTTCAGACACTTCAAAGCTGCATTCATTGATTTTCATTTTTAATTTTTTGTTACACTTGGAGGCAGTGCAGCAATCTGTAAACAAAACATTGACATCACCTTACAAAGTTTTTATGATGAACATGTTAGCAAACAGTTGCCCGTTTACACATCCGCATCCATGGACAGAGAGCAAAATTAGCATTTAGTTTTACTGACCACCTGATATATAAAGGAATAGTTCAACATTTTAGGAAATACCCTTATTTGCCTTTTGCCGAGAGTGAGATGAGAAGATCAGTACCACTAATTGGTCTGTGCGTTAAGTATGGAGCTGGAGCCGAGAGGCGATTAGCTTAGCATAAAGACTGGAAACAAGTGGAACAGCTAGCCTGGCTCTGTCCAAAGTTCTCGAACCTCTAAAGCTCAGTATGTTGTATTGAATAAACTCTGTTCTTAAGAATGAACTTCAGTCTCATCTTTGTATGTACAACATATGTTTGTTTAATCCTTAAACAAACCGTATTGTAAAAATGACCATTTACAGGGAGTTATGTGCTGTAAGTTTTTCTGTAACAGCTGGGTGCTGGGTACTTCCTGGAGTCTTGTATTGTGCTTGGTAGATGGGTAAACTATTTGTAAAGAAATAGTTACAGAAATTGCCCTAAAACTACAAATTGTTTTTACATTTGTCTTTTTTTGTTTTAGCCAAGCTAGCTGTTTCCCCCTGCTTCCAGTCTTTACCTATGCTAAGAAAACCGCTCCATACTAAAACACACAGTGGTATCAATCTTCTTATCTAACTCTCAGCAAGAACACAAATAAGCGTTTTTCTCATAATGTTTACCTATTCCTTTAAGTCCACTATTCACTCTCTGTTTAGCTTGTTTTGGTCTCCATAAAAATATCTGGTTCTTTACCTGCTAGATGCTCCACTACGTTCACTAGCTAATTGCTAACTTTGTTTTGTGTTGGGTAGATAGTAAGCAGTGGGTTTATTAAACCCCTCAATGTCAATGGGATTACAAAAGAAAAAGCTGAGAGCAATTGCAGAATTCAGTGATACATTTTTGTTCACATAATGTGATCAGTTAATATAAAAAAAGATTACTACAGTTTCAAAAGTATGTCTGCCTGTGTGTTAAAGTGTACAGACATGTCCCTTGTATCAGATGTAAGGCAACCAGGCTCGATATGCATTTCACCACTGAAAGAGATTATCATAGTGCGAGATGGACAGACAAACAAAATTGATTGAGACAGGAGGGAGATACAGAATAGTAAAGAAAAGATAATTCCCAATACAACATTTGCATGCATGGCATATGACTGCTTTCATGTTCAGGAGAGTCAAGAGAATAGGACTCCACAGATGAAATCATTCATTTATATGATTGAACATTTGTTAGAAGACTGCATTCTCTTTTGTCCCACAATTCTGAGAGCCATCAAATGCAGCATTGGCCAGTCTGACATGTGACCCGGATGTCACTAGGTCAATAAAAAGGTCAGGGATGCTTTGTTCTGCCTCTCTTTCTCCTGGAATTCTTCACTGTAGAGGGTTGGCCCCCCCTGCGTGGTTTGCTCACCAGCAGACACCCACCTGAACTCTCTCCTCCTGGCTTCGCCACGTAATCTGCTCGGAGCAGAAACACGCAGCACAACCGAAGTTTAGCGCCAAAGGCTATTGCACAAAGCCTGCTAGCTAACTATAAGAAGCACAAAGCAAGTTAACGCCGAGCGGTTAACTCAGACGGAGCGACCAGCTTTCTCCGCTCTCTACAAGCAGACACTGCACAGCAAAAGATGCTTCCACAGCGGAACCGCAATTCTTCCCAGCTTGGCTCGTCTACAACAGACTGACCGCCAGCTAACAGCGGCACCAAAGCAATCTCTCTTTCCCTCCCACGGATGGGTAACATAACAACTGGGCATAAAATAGAGTAACAGTGTACTTGGCTAAGCACAGGACAGTTTAGTTAATGATGCACATGAACTAATGTGTTTTTCTGTGGTCTGATCACTGACGCAGTCGAAGACAGGCAGTTGCTAGCACAGACCTTAACTAACTTATGCACTGGGTCTACATTTTTTCATAGCTATTGTAAACTACATGGATCATATATGCCACTGCTGTCGACCCTATGTTACATTTTGTTTATGCATGATTTACTTGTGTTAAGGGCATTGTAGAGGTGGCTGTTCCTCACTTTACCTTTTTTCTCTCCGACATCTTCTTGAGGATTCTGCCGCCAAAAAAGCGGTCAGAGACAGGCCGGAGACTGTGGGTGGTGAAAGTGACCAATCGAAGGAGCGGAGACATCAGCCACTGTCTATTCCATCCCCGCCTCCAAAGTCTCAAAAGTCAACTTGACGAGTGAGCGAGTGTTGAGCAGTTGCAAGCGCGTAGAGAGGGTTGAACCCTGGGAGCAAAAATGCTTCCTCGTGAGGATGCTTTTCTGCTCGCGGATACTGTTCTGTGCGTTGTATCACATGCACGTGCCTGGTTTTTATGTGCACAGGTTTTGAGACTGATTAAATGCCATACATTTTCAATCACTCTTCAAAATCAATACCAATCCAATCTGACAAAAATCCCATCAGCTTCTTCACCACAGAACTTCTTAAATCTTTCCAACCTGTGATGAGACATGTCAGTTAACATATTTAACTAAACAGTTCTGATGCTACCTTGGCCTTGTCTTTATCACTTCCTTGTTTATTCTTTGCCATCTGGCTGTTTGCTGCCTTTATATATGCACCACAGCTTCAGCTGCCTCCCTCAAGATTTGTGTCTCTTTCTGCCTCTCCACACAACAGCTAACAGATTGATTATTCCGAAACACGGTGAAAGTAATCAGGTCATTAAAAAACTAAAAACAAGTATGTTATGGGGGTGAAAAGTGAAAGGACATACAGTACAGTTATAGAATACTGAGCCATATAAAGCTAGAATGAAGCATTTAATAAGATTACTTTCAGAAACAGTATGAAGGAAAACTATGAAAGAATAACTTCACGGTCTAAAATAGTTTGAATTATACTTTCAACTCACACTGGTGGAAAATGGAAAATCCTACTATCCAACCCAATTATTCAAAACAACAAACCAGCAGTCCCAGTTTCATCAACTGCAAAACTATGCAACTATGACACGTTGGTTTACTTAGATGAGGAGCGGTAACTTTGTTTTTGAAGGCCTTGACATACTTCAAAATGAACACAGATGCAAACAGCAGGATGGACGATGACTCCGTTTATACTACACTGGGCGTTGAAGTCACGCAGACCATTGCAGACCCGCATGGCTACTCTGATGCAAAAATTATACTTTGAGCTTAACTTATAGTACTGTTAAGTCCAAACATCTGAACAATTCATCCAATCTATCTTCATGGAGACATGGTCAACTGTATCTGTGGTTCATCCACATTGTTGCCAAAATCCCAACACATCCTCATACCTAAATGACAGAATAGGTTGAGTAGTAGAGTGTGTTACACCATTGTGCACACACTCCTGCATTTGTTTTTGTCAGAATCTTAAATTAAGCTAAGGGAATGCAAATCTGTAATGGAACTGTACGAGAGTCCCATTTTGGACTGCTGATAAAATATACCAAGTGCTCTTTAGCATCTCACTGTTAAAACTAGCCAGAGAAAAAGGAATTCAGAGAAAGGGGTGACATCATTAACATCAACCCACCTCCTTTCCTTCCTCACTGCCTTCCTCTCCTCCTCCTTTGCTCTCTAAACCACCTGAGGGAGGCAACTAATACTAACTGTGTCTTTCCGAGGGCAGAACAGAAGAATGTTTTCTCTATTTTTCATCCTTCTCCATTTCCATCCTTCTCCCTCCCTCCTCAACTGTTAAGGCATCAAACGACTGCTTGCTCTTGTTGCCTGTGGTGGTGAAGGAGCGTAGCAGAGATGTGAATTCAGAGAAATTTCTATCCCGCTACTTATTCTGTTGACGTCTTCCAGACTTTTTTTTTTTTCCTCTCTCAAAACTTCCTCCTCTTGCGACTTTGATGCTGCCGGAGATGTCGACACAGCACTAAACAGTCACAGATGGACTGATGATGAAGATAAAGAGAAAAGAGGCTGGAGGGTAAGAAGGAGGAATGAAAGGAATACAGAGGGAGGGGGGGTGCAGAATGATAAAGAGTGGACAGATAACAAGAGTAGTAGTGCGAGCTGGGTGAAAGAGGATGAACAGAGGTTGAATAGACATTAGGACTTGGAGATAGACGTGTCTGGCTATCTGCTATGGCGACTTCTGATAGTGAGACAGAAAGATGGTTAACATCTTAACTGAAACTTGTCCGCTGGGCAGACCTTTAACAGCTTCATTTGTACTCTTACAGGGGACACTTCTTGAAGTGTTATAAATAGTTAGTTACACAAAGACAAATTATGGTGGCTGAGGTGTGGTTTTAGATGTTTAAGCTGTAATATAATTCCACAGCGTTCTAAAAGAATATTGAGTCACGGTCTACTGAATGACCGTGAGCTATGTTTTGTTGTGACATGGCTGCGGTAGGTATCACAAATCTGCTTGAAATCTCAAATGCATCCATTATAGAAGACTTTGTATAGAACCAGATATACTTTATTAACGACAAGGGTCAGAAAGAAAAAGCTATACACTTGATAAATTAACAACATGCGCAATAGCATTACAGCCAACTGTCTTGCTTAGAGCTAAGCAATCAGAATCAGAAATGCTTTATTGATCCCCGAGGGGAAACACTTTTGTTACAGCAGCTCACTATCACGTCAGTGAACACAGGAATAGAAGTACTAAACAAAAAATATAATACACTATAATACAGGTCAGATAAATTAAGTACCAAGTGGGTATAAGTATAAAATTAAAATAAGTGTGAAGTACAAGGTGGGTTTACCGGTTGATGATAAACCCACTTTGTACTTCACTTCTTATTTTAATTTTATAAAAAATTAAACGGCCATGCTAGCAGCTCTGTGAGCATTGGTGTTGATAGGTTTGCAATGTAGTGAGTTCCCGGGACCTACAGGTTGTCATTTGAGTGGGTCCCAGGGAAACTAAAATTTTAGTTTTTTTGACAAATTGTAATGTTAAACTCGTGTGTAGGGATGGGTATCATTAGGATTTTATCAATACTCTTATCGGTTCTTTTTAATTACTAAATAATTGCTTTTTAAAAAATATTATTTAAAAAAAGAATACATTCAGAACAGGATTAGAATTGAATATTTTAAATATAACTACAGCATCAAAAAGTAATGGTTACAACAGCAAAGTATATAAACGTCTCACTGGAAACAAATCTAAAATCTTAATTAAACAAATCATATTCCTGACATCAAAATACTGAGTGCAGTTTAGAAAGAATAAAGAACAGTCAGTCAGTGTCAGTCCTTCCTCCTGTCCTCTGTCCTCCTCCCTCTGCTGCTGCTGTGATTTCACTGCAGGTAAGTTACCGCTGGTAGAGGGAGGAGGGGCTGGTTTGCCTCTGCCAGCAGTAAGTTTACAAGAATTTGCCAAATTTTAAGATACAAACTAAGATAAACAGACTACATACAGACAGCTTCGTTTTAGCTCGTTTGTAACAATTCGCTATTAGCCGAGCTGTGCTTGTGTAAACATAGCGACGGTGGATCAGACTGAGGACGGAGCAGATTAAAATATCGCTTTCTACATGTTCACATGTTTATGCTTGTTGAACAGGTGTATTGATAAAGCATTGGCTTTTTACCTGCGAAGGTTTTATTGCACTTACAGTAACGAGAATAGTTGTTGTCAGCTCAAGAAGCAGGACGTGTACCTAGCAACATCACTGTGTAAGGCTGTACTTGAGCACAACAGTGCTATGTGCTAAATGCTAACAACAGCATGCTAACATTCTCACAATGACAATGCTAACATGCTGATGTTTAGCAAGCAAAATGTTTACTAGGTTCACCATTTTAGTTTAGCGTATTAGCATGATAGCAACTTCCAACTAGCACTTAATAAAAAGCAGCTGAGGCTGATGGTAATGTCATTAGTTTTGCTGATATTTGGTCATTTATCAAAGTACTGGACAATTAATATTTTGACCTGATGGTGGTGCTAAATGAAAAGTCAGGGATTCACAAAAGCAATTACAATTAAGCCTGAGGGGGACATGAATGTGTGTACCAAATTTCATGGCAACCCCATCCAACAGTCATTGAGGCATTTCACTCAAGGAATCACCAAAATCATTAGAATATATTGACTGGGAACCATGAATTTAGTACCAATTCATCCAATAGATGTTACGATATTTCACTAGATATGTAAAACATTTAACCTGCTGGTGACGCTAAAGGAAAAGTCAGGAGATCACTGAAGTCAGTAGGAAACATCCTCTGGGAACCATGAATTTCTTTACCCAATTTCATGGCAATCCATCTCATAGTTGTTGAGATATTTCAGTCTGGACCAAGTGGTGGACTGACACAGTCAGAGCCAAGTGTGGCAAAAAAAAAAACAATGCACAAAAGAGTCATGCTTTGCAGTAAGCCATTAAACAGGAGTCAAAAGTTCAAATATGTCTCTTGAATAAACTTAAATAAACTGTTAACTTTTTGTGCTAATTGTGGTAACTTAGCAAGCCAGCTAATTACATGGGCAATTATGGCAGGTCAGGGCTGGCATGTTACCAGTTAGCTCGCCAGCCACAGCAAACAAGTAATCTCTACGTTATCAAGCCTGCGCCAAATGAATTTGAGTTTTCCACTTCCTGTTGTGACCAGGCACGGAATGAAAATTGATAACAGTAGTATTATTAAAACTTACAGCATTAATTATGTAAAAGTCAAATCTGTGCTGGTCCATGTACCTCAATTTAACCACTAACTCCATTAAAATTGCCAGAGAAATCTGTATTCTCCTGTTCAACAAAAAACTAAAGTGACAAACTCCCTGTAGCTCTTTTGTCGTCCACTGATGTCAAAATACAATATGTCAGTGGATGGCAGAAGTTAAGTAGGCTGCCACAGCTGGCTGCAGGAACACACAGAACATTTCTAAGTACTGTGGACACAGCAGACAGGACATCCCTATGACTAACACAGGCAAATAAGGTTGAAAATCAGCAAAGTCTTCCTCCAGGGTGACTGTGCTGCTCTCTTGTGACATTTTTAGGCCAATCACTGGGTCATCACAGAAGGTTTGCAAGATGCACTCTGATGTCTTGTTGATTCCAGTAACATTGAAATACACACACACACACACACACACACACACACACACACACACACACAACCCTACTAATTCACTCATGGCAGACCAATGAGCTTATGCTGCATGGGCAATGGAAATGGAGTGGATGCACTTATGTACTCCACTGTGAACAAAGTACTGCAAGCTGTCCATTACAAAAGAACACTGTTTCTCTCCATTGGTTTCACACACACACAAACAAATAAAAATCCACCACTTTAAAGTTTTATATGCAATAGAACTTGCAGTCCAAGTCTGCATCAGTAAGGCTTTTTGAATGTCATTACGTTTGAGAATTGAAATCCTAAAATGTCAAAACACAGTATCTGGATCATCATAGGAAGAGGACTGAGTATCATTTGAAACTTTTCCATATCAGTGCCAATAAAACACCTTAGTTTGAGTATTCATACCAAAACAATGCCCTTTTCAAATTCTAACTGGTAAGTATAAACATGTTTTTCAATAAAAAAATGTTTTTGTTAATTTAAGGGCAGACTGTGTAACTTTTGAACGAATAAATACAAGTCTCTCCTCTTACAAATGAAAAGTTGAATTGACAAGCAATTAAACACTCTTCCATCAGTTGAATACACTAAGGGGTTTTGCTGTTACAACCTTACTTGGTCTGGTATGACCAGTATCTTATGGTGGCTAACAACTAAGTAAATTTTAGATATTGCTGTGTAACTGACATATTTCTGAGTCAGTTTGCTAACTTTATGACTTTTCTCTATTTGTGTTAATGTTACACACATTATTAGCATGTCACAGATAAACAATTAATGGTTTTATCACAAAAGTAAAACAAGAAATAGGAAAACCAGAAGACATGTTTGTTGTGTCCTTCTTGTGATCCCATTCCACCCGCTCAGTCAGATCACCCAATGATGATGTTTTTAAAGCTGCATTAAATAATATTTTTACATTAACAATAGGTCCAATGTGTAATGTGAAAGGAGTCATTCATAGTGATGAACCCACAGAGAATTACGCCCAACTCTGCAGTTCCTTTCAGTCCTACAGAACTCTTCAGCGTCTTTTAGCTTACTGTTTTGGTTTTATGGCCCGCAACTTCACTGTTTTGGTTCAGATTGACTGCCGCCACAACCTTCTTTCCAGCAGCAGCAGGCAGCTGCTTTTTAGCAAAAAAGCTTTGATAAATCCACTGTACACTACCTGTCCAGCACTAAACAGCAGACATAAAAAGTTAGCGACTAGCTGGTGAACATAGCAAAGCAATGAGCAGCTAAAGAGCCAGATATTTTTTCCTCAGGAGCTGGTGGAGACTAAAAACAGAGCTGAAATGCAAATGAATATTGGACGTACATTTGTCAGGTGGACAACAAGACAACGCCAAAGGAATCGTATCTGCTCAATGTGTTAATAACATGTGTGTTGTGTTTACACCTTGTTGCGCTGCCCCAAAGTGGCCCAAAAACTAATTTAAGGCAGGTCTAAAGCAACAGACTCAAGAGAATCTTGGGAAATTAAGTTAAAATCAACGTACCGCTGATTGCAACTTGTGGCCACAGTTCCCCAAAAGTTACAAAAGTTGGCCTATTTGATCAAAGCTTTTATCTTTTATCCAGCAAGTCAAACTTCTCACACGCGTAAGTGTTCAACGTTATCTCAGTACAGGAGGTCAGTCTCTGTAAAATACAGTAGAAGTCTATCAATATTGTGATTTAAATGTGGCAAGACGAAAAATTTGATCGAGCAGGTGCCATCTTCCAGTACTTGGTCAGTGCATTTCACACAACTAAACTGGAAAGGGTTACAGCTTGCTGCCCCACACTGAACCCATGGTGATAACAATTATGGTGAAACGCAGTCAAAATGTGTCATTAGCATAATTTCGGGTTAAATGCGTTTTTCTTGGACAACCACAATAGGAATGATCATTTCTACAAGAAATACTGCATGCATTTAATCCAATTGCATCATTCTGCATCCATCATGTTAGAGCACTGAAACTGACCATATCAAGTGCCAATATCATCCAAACATACTGGTAAATAAATGCAGTACAGTATGATGAACTACAGTGAAGAGGCATGCAGAGACACAAACTGTTTATTTTCTATAAGTGCTCAACAAATAAGTGAAACCAACAAATTCCTCACTCTCATTCCAACACACACACACACACACACACACACACACACACACACACACACACACACACACACACACATACACAACCTATAGCTCAGAGTTACTGTAGCCCGCCCTCTCCTCATATTTCTCCATCTGCACCAAACTGCTTAAAGTGATAATGAGTTGTTTTTAATAATTAATTTGCATATAAAAGCCGAGCCGTCTGTGTGGGTGGCAGAAACAGATCCTAGATCACAGTCTAGCTGCTGGCAATGCTTCAGAGGAAGCCAGAGAGAAAACAGAGAGAGAGGCAGGAGGCGAGAGGGAAAAAAGAAAAGACAAACTGAGAAACAGAACGAAGAAGAGAATGAGGGAAACAAAAAAAGAGAGACAATGAGGAAGGAACACATAGATGAAATAAAGATGTGCCAGAGAAAGACTGCTGTGAACAAGGCATTTTGTATTAATCTAACACATTTAGTGTTTATGTTTGAGAGTGTTTTTATTTTCCTGCAACATTTTTTTTTTTTTAAATGCTGTTTTTTAAATTCAGTTTGTGTGTTTGTGTTTGTGTGTTTGTGTGTACCTTCCTTTCAGTTCGTAGCCTTGCTAACTTGAGTGGAGTGTGTGGCTGTAAGGATAGAAATGTCCGCCAGTTGGCAAGGCTTTTACAATTGTGACAATTGCCCCATTTTACGACTGACCTGGACATCCCAGCAGCATTCTGTCCGCACTCGACTTTTCACAGCTAATAAAAAGTGGAAAAGTGTTCACTTTTGAACAGCTAATGAAACAAGAAATGTAAATATGCATTTACACAACAAATAAATTGATCATAATTGGAAATAAAGATAATGTAAGTGGAATGCTGAATCTCAGCGTGCATGTGTGCTGACCCTCCTCCTCCTCTCATCCCTCTGAGAGGAGAGGCAGGTAGGCAGAGAAAAGACACTCCTGAGATTCAAAGATTGCCAAAATATATCGACATTTACCTTGTGTAATTTTATTTTACTATTTAATTTACTGTTACAGATATATGTATGTATAGCCTATATAGCATATGGTGTGTTGTCATAACAGCAGATGTTTTAACATACATGTATCACGTATGACATTTAATTAACATTGTCTGTTAAAGAGTAACTAAACCCCCAAACCACTTTTTTCAGCTGAAAGCCAATGTGTATGGGTATTTAGTAGTGTTGCTGATGGATTCCAAATCTTAACATTTTAGTGCAAAGTATTTGAATTCTACATATTGTGTTAAAATATGCATAGCGACTGTCCTCTACAGGTTGAAACCCGGCTATTGCAATTGAATTTTACTATTGGCTGATCTGGTGGCAGGTGACGTATATGGTGGCAGCTTTCATCTCCAACAAACCCGCCCTCTCCTATTTAAAAAGTCACATGTCACACGTTTCGCTGCTCTGATTGGTTGTAGGTCTGAGCCTGCGTCCAGTGTGCAGGTTCGTCCATCGCAATGCAACAGGCTCACGAAACTCAGATCAAACTGTCAAACTAGGCAATGCTGATCAAATATGAATCAACATTCTGTTACTGCATTAACTATTTCGCAATTTAATTGTTTTCAGAAATACATTTTATTGTACTGTTTAGCTGTAATTCCAGAAAGTTTGTGACCAGGCTGCCATTTTTTAGCTGCTTGAAAACAGACCAAGCACCGCCCCGTCGCTCACGTTGCTTCTCCTCTCCTGCCCTGCTCAGCCAAAACTAAGGTGAAATAACAGATACTTTTCCTGTGATATGGGGTTTGATGCTCTAGCTTAATAAACACAATTAGGAAACGTAGATCGAAATTAGGATCTCCCATCAACATAGGTATGATAGCTAAATTACTTCAGGTGATAATAATTCCTAATAATAATATCCTTTGACTTTCCAAAACTTCTCGGTTGCTGAAAGGTGCCTAGTTTATTTCACTGGTAACTATAAAGTCAAAAAAGTTTGTCCACTGTGTTTACACTAGTTAAGACCACTTGCCAAAATAATCATTCACTGCAATCATCTGGTGTCAAATGGTCATTGATTCATTCATTCATTCATTTATTGTTCATCGCTGTGTTCATATAATTCATTCATGGTTGCATTTATCCTTTAATTTGTGTGTCTAGTAGTTATTAGTTGTGTTTGGTTGGTCATAGTAGTTAAATAAACATAAACATTTATAAAAACTTGGTTATTGTGTGTGTATGAAATATTCCGGTCCCTGTACATGAGAAAAGAACTCTGTAGCAACTTCAGATTGAGACTAAACTGATTATTAATTAATTATTATAAATGACTATCAACATTTTCTCTTTGTAAAGGAGTGGTGCCCCTTTTTAAAATGTATTTACTGAGTTAAAATCTGTTTCTAATTTAAACGCTCATTTTATTCTGATAGCCGGAAGTGAGTGTAAACCTGCTCTTTCCTCTTACCAAAATTAAAGTAATTTGCTATGATCAGTACGATGCATTTAAACTTTTAATTCGCTACAGTTGCATTGTTCATATTATTTCACAGTATTTGGTCTGTAAGTGTGTGTGAGTGTTTTGTAAACCTTTGATGCCTTACATCAGGGCTCAAGGATTAACGGTTTTAAATTAAAAACCATAATTTGAAAGAGAATCATTGATTGTGCTGAGTGATTATTCACAAGGACAGCAATTTACATTAAGAATGACATTGTTAAGGGGCGCCCCAGTAGCTCACCTGGTAGAGCGCGTACCATTAAGGCTGAATCCTTACCGCAGCGGCCTGGGTTTGATTCCAACCTGGGGCCCTTTGCTGCATGTCATCCCCTCTCTCTCCCGCCTTTCCTGTCTCTATCTACAGCTGTCACTGTCCAATAAAGCAGTGTTAATTTTGTTAACGAAAACTATGATGAAAAATGTTCGACCTTTTTTCCATGACGAAGACCAGACGTTGACAAAGATAAAAATAGATTTTTAATAATAGAAACTATGATGGCAACATCTCCGCTATAATTGAATAATTGTGCAATATTCTGTGTACTACTCCCGTGCAATATTAGTTTTCCCATGTTAGTTTTTCTTATTTATTGTTATTGATATTATATACCTCTATTACTCTCGACAGTACATGCACCTCTGCTTATTGCTTATTATGTTACATTGTATTATTATACTGTACTATCATCATCAACCGGTAAACCCACTTGGTACTTGACACTTAGTTTATCTTATACTTATACCGACCTGATACTTAATTTATTTTCTGACCTGTTTTTATAGTGTATCATATTGTTTGCTAGTACTTTCTCCTGTGTGCACTGACGTAAAGGCGAGCTACTGTAACAAAGAGTTTCCCTACGGGGATCAATAAAGTATTTCTGATTCTGATTCTGATGAAATGTAAGTTTTGTTTTTGTTGAAGAGACGAGACAGGACTAAAATGTTAGTGGTGGGCTATCGGACATTCAAAACATACACGATATTTTCCCCCAATTTTGCGTCTAGCAAATATAAACCCTGCCATTGACTGATGTGTGCAGACTGATGTGACGTGTGTAGATGCTGTCCCAAACCAAGTTAATGACAACAACATGATGGCTTCAACGCAAAAAAGGGTTTGGTCGGAAAAAAAGACTAGATCTATGGACACACTTTATTTAGAATTCAGCAGAAAGGAAAACACAATGCACTGTAGTAACGGGAGACTGAGAGACGCCCTGTGGCTACAAATTAGGTGGGAAGAATACAACCAACCTAAAGAGAAACTTGAAGCTGCACCACCCTGCTATTTATGCCAAGGTAAATTGCTAACTGTAAGTCCTAATGTTAACTAAGCATATACATTTGCTAACGTTAAGTCAATGTTACTGGGCAGTCGGCTATGTCAACTTGTGGCAAATTTGCTAGCAAGCCATGTTGGCTTAGCCTGGCTGGAAGACAGTTTTTGGTAACTAATGAATGAATGAACCTGGCTAACATTGGCTGGGTTAATGTGTTAGCTAACATCAGTTCGCTAGCTTCAAAGCTTGTGAGTGAAACATGCAGGGCTTGGCAATTAACTTTCTAACTTTTGGTCGGATAAGTGAAATGCTTTTTCATATATATCCTTCGAGTGAAACCTATGGGGGGAAAAAACGTGTTGGCTTTTAAGACCTGTTCCCCAATGTGTCTAAATGAGCATCTCGTGTTGCTGCTGGAACATTTATAGCCTGCGAGTTTATTTATTTATTTATATATTTGGATAAGCAACTTGTAATTATGCTCGATCCGTTTTCACTGACTTTACCAGAAGAAGCTTAATGGCGAGCCCTAAACATGCATCGCAATTACTATCTAGTCAAACAGTTTTTTCTAAGAATACACAGCAATTTATGTGGAAGATATTTGTGTATGATTTTTTAGCTCTAAGGCCAGGCTAATGTTTCAGCACTTGTGTGATTTTAATGTGTAATATTGGTAAGTACAATATTACACAACAGCCTGATAAACTGTCTAGTATGTTTTAAAAGAAACACATGCTGTCACCTTGATTCCAATTTCCGATACCTGTATTAGCCTAATTGAATTAGTTTAAAGAGAGAAAACATTTTGACTAAAACGTAATGACTTTTCGTCGACTAACACTAGACTAAAAATATGAAGGATAAAAATAACTAAAATGTAATACCAAAACTAATAAGCATTTTTGTCTAAAGACTAAGGCTAAATCTAAAATAGCTGCCAAAATTAACACTGAAAAAAATCCCCCGCTCTTTAGCTGTAAAAGGTGAAGAAATTATTCAGCGACTGTTCATTTCTCTGGCTATAATGACAACTGTAGCACATTTAGTCAGCTATAGCTAATTTACAATAATTATGCAAACTGGCATACCTAAAAAATTAAAGGCTCAAGCAAACATTGTTTTGTTGAGAAAGAAACACCTGTGTGGGAGGGCTGCATCTTTTTTGAAAAAACAAAACAAAAAAACAACACAGTGGTGCATCTTTCTCTACATAAACAATCACGTTGACCTTTTTCAAACACTTTCAGGCTTGGTAGTTGTCATATTTAAATGACTGACAGCTGGTGGGTTGTGAAAAGTAGGCAGAATCTCCCAATTACTTTAACATCATGTTATTGTCTTGATCACCTTAAAACCACTGAATTGAGACCTCCAGTATTCAGGGCTGTGAAGCAGCCTGTCAGTCTGTGAAGCTAACGTTAACGTTAGCTCAAGAAGCTACACTGCAGTAACAGTAGATGTAGTAGTAATCAAAACTTACTCGGTTAGACGTAACTTAATAGCTGTTTGTCATTTTTACCGTAAGTGGACAACTATGTAGCTATTATCAATGAATATAACACCACTTTTTAACTTTTGAATAGTGATTTTATTTGAAAGTTAGAGAGTAATATAATGTAATAGCTTTCTAAATGTGAACTAAATTTGTCATTTTTTCTATAGAAAACTATCTCAGTTAACGTCCAAGTTGACTATTTCTGTGACTGGTTTGAAAAAAAAGAACCCCAGGAAGACATCAATAGTCCTTTTTCACAGTAGACATTTTGACTTGTCATAGTAGGAAAAGCACCAGTGTAACTAATAACATTAATGATGGCTCAGTTCTATTCAAGTGTCCTAGTAAGCCATGATATTGTGACAGTGAACATGCAGAATACCAGGACCCTGAAACTGAAGCTAATGATGGCTAAATGGGATTCAGCCATCATTCATTGTATTATTCACACATTATTCACACACCTTTTCCTACTCTAACATGTCAAAATCTCTCCTGTGAAAAAGGCCTATAACAAGAAACAACAAGCAACTATGTTATTTAAATGCTCTTTTTCATGTACAGTAGATCTTGTTTAATAATAAGTAGACATCCAGCTGAACATAGTGTGGGAGTTACACTCTCACTTAATAAAAACAGGATGCACCTCACAAGTTAGTTACAACATTGTCATGGTGGTATGATTAAAAAGATAGGAGAGACTAATGATAGAGCAAGACGAAAATTTTCTTCACCATTTACACCGGGAGCACATTGTCCATGATGACACTGACATGCGCGCTTTGTTTCGATTCCGGTGAGCAGAGGTGCAAAGATTACAGTATGAAACATTTATGAGTTAGAAGTAAATTATGAAGAATCAACAAAAGATTGAAATAGATTATTGAAGAGGGATATGAGGAATAATTTGCATCAAAATTACATTAAATGGCAAAGTTAACGTTAGTTTATCACCACTTGTTGTCAGTATTACTCCATTGTGTAACCCTGAATGGGCTACTACCTAAACTTCTACATTTTTGTTACGCAGTCAATTAATCAAAGAAATCTCAGTGTTGAAAGTGAAGTAGTGTCTGTTGCAGTGATCGTTATTTGGAATAAACAAGAGCAGAACATTGATTTTTATGATGCAGTCACTTGAAATGGGAATTGCGGCTTGCCCGTAACAGAAACGTCTGCACGTTAAGTTATAGACTTCAACAGTATTTGTTTAAAAAAAAAATATTTTAATAATCTTTGAATTATGAACGAGGTGTTATTTGACAAAGTGTTGTATCATATGTTAACTACTTCACACATGACAGCATACAACAGTTTTTTTCTTAATACAACAGCCTATTGTTAGTTTTTTACTTTTCGTTACTAGTCAGTAGTGTCTTTATCTTCCATATTATCCGAACACTGCACTAGATGAAACGCCACTCTCAGCGACAATGTTTTGATTATGGTCAACTTAATTACTTTGTAGGATAAGTAGAGATGGTGCAACTGATCAAAGTGGGGAGTTTAATGTGAAACTAGTCAGTTACAACATAGTAGCTAGTGTTGACTTTACACTTAAGCTTAAGCTCAGCTGGTGCAACAGGTTGCTGGAGTTCAAAATAATAATTGCAATTTGAATAGCAATTGTTCAGCTCTACTTTACATAGAGTACAGCCAGGTTTCAGCGAAAGACTCCTCCCCCCAAAATGCACCACAGAGCGCCACAGGAAGTCCTGCCTGTGGCCATCAAACTCTTTAATTCCTCCCTCTAAGTGTCAGTCTGTATGACCCTAAGTCATTAAACTGGACATTGGATCATTAACATCACTGCAATACTTGAAATAATTGTGCAATATTCTCTGTTTAATACTCCGGTGCAATATACTCTGTTTTCAGTTTAATTTATTGATAGTTAACCATACTTCTATTACTCCTGTGCAATATCCACCGTCTCATAATCATCTAATAAGCTACACTTAACTTGACAGTACATGCACTATTACTTACTACTTATATTATTACATTGTATTATACCGTACATATTTATCAACCTCTAAATACACTTTGGTACTTATTTTAGCTTTTATACTTAAATTCACTTGAACTTAATTTATCTTACCTGTATTATAGTGTATTACATTTTTGATTTCCTTCTATTCCTGTGTGCACTGACGTGATAGTGAGCAGCTGCAACAAAAGAGTTTCCCCTCGGGGATCAATAAAGTATTTCTGATTCTGAGGACCACTGAGTCAAATTACTAGGGAGTTTAATGGTCGATTTTTGTTGGGGATACAGGAGGTTATATGTGAACACACACAAAGACTGCTTCACAAACATTTTGGTGAGCGTTCACACTGCCTTGCAGTGTAACTCGCAGTACAGAAGCAACCCACTCACTGACTCGACAACACACCTCACACAGATAATCTCTCTGGAAACAAGACAAGGAAATGTGCACCCACCCACCCACATACACACCTACACATTCACATCCTTCCTCTCCTAGCATCCACACAAACGAAGATTCACACAAACACATCCACAGACATCTCCACTTTCTGATAAAGACCTGTATCAGAAGATTACTGTATTTTTGAAAGGTTATTCTCTTGTGTGTGCACCAACTCTTGGTTTCAGATCCAATAAGAATGTTGTTTGGCCTGAAATCAGGGTTGAAAGGGATTTCACTGCCTTTCCACACATGTAAACTAAGAAAACATCATAGATAGATTAAAGTGCAGAGACGGTCAGTGACTGTAAAAATACTAATTTTACAGGCTTGATGAGTGAAAGACACCAGTGTTAATTTCGTTAACGAAAACTATGATGTAAAATGGTCGTCAACAACCTTTTTTCCATGACGAAGACGAGACGAGCTAAAAATAGATCTTTAATAATAAAAACTAGGACGAAATGTAAGTTTTGTTTTTGACAGGACTAAAATGTTAGTGGTGGGCTATCGGATATTCACAAAATGCATGATATTTTCCCCCAATTGTGTGTCTAGTCTGTCTGTCAAAATATAAACAATGCATCCTACTAATGATTGACGTGTGGTGCAGACTGATGTGACACTTTATTTATAATCCAGCAGAAAGGAAAACACAATGCACTGTAGTAACGGGAGACGGAGAGACACCCTGTGGCTACAAATTAGGTGGGAAGAATACCTCCAACCTGAAGAGACACTTGAAGTCGCCAACTGTAAGTCCTAATGTTAACTAAGCATATACATTTGCTAACGTTAAGTAAATGTAACGGGCAGTCGGCTATGTCATCTTGTGGCAAATTTGCTAGCAAGCCATGTTGGCTTAGCCTGGCTGGAAGACAGTTTTTTCTCACAAAGAAGTTTTCAGTTTGTGGTAACTAATGAATGAATGAACCTTGCTAACATTGGCTGGGTTAATGTGTTAGCTAACATCAGTTCGCTAGCTTCAAAGCTTGTGAGTGAAACATGCAGGGCTCGACAAATAATGTTTTAACTTGTCCGAGACAAGTAAACTTTTTGGTCGGACAAGTGAAATGCTTTATCATATATTGACCTATCATTCAAGTGAAACATATAGGGAACAACAGTGTTGGCTTTTCAGACCTGTTCTCCAATGTGTCTAAATGCGCATCATGTGTTGTGTGTTGTTTCTAAGATTACAGGGCAATTTATTTGGAAGATATTTGTGTATGATTTCTTAGCTCTAAGGCGTGGTAGGCATATTAAATCGACTAATTGTTTCAGCACTAGTGTGATTTTAATGGTAATGAATTAGTTTAAAGAGAGAAAACACTTTGACTAAAAGTTGACTAAAATGTAATGACTTTTCATCGACTAAAATGTTTTGAGTTGTCGTCGACTTAAAACTAGACTAAAACTATGAAGGATAAAAATTACTAAAATGTGACTACAACTAATAAGCATTTTCATCTAAAGACTAAGACTAAATCTAAAATAGCTGTCAAAATTAACACTGAAAGACACAGTTACTGGAAGCCAACCATGAGGCCTTGGCACAGACAAGTCAGTGCCGGAACTCATTAAAATGCCTTGTGTAAGGAAAAGATGCTAAATATGATAAGTAGCACATTTCAACTTTTAACACCACAGCAGCTAAAACCATGCACACACTCTTTGATGCAGTTTCTAGCCTTTTAGCATTCATTTTCAGATTCTCGACAAAAAGCAAGAGATGGGAAATCATTCATATTTGATCATTAAAGCAGGTACAAGGAGTCTCAATTTAATACCGATGCCTCTATATGACCTACATAAGCAAACGACATCATCAGCGAGAAGATTGGCTATTTCTATATACGATTTACGTCACACAGACTGGACATTACATTTTCCCAGGCAAAGATACACAGTGAGTAGTACGTTAGCCAGTTAAAAGGAAGCAGGAGGAGATTTTTCTTTACAGAATTTTATTTTTGACATTATGGCTGATACTGGGGCAGGATCAGCTAAGAGAAGAAAAAAAAGAATTGACCGAAGGACAAAAAAAAAAGCTAAATGGGACAATGATAGAGCTTATAACGTAATTTGCTACTGAGCTATATCTTGCTGTTGGCTTATTATTATGAAGACATAACATTACAAGGGAATGTTGATAACTATAGCTTTCTCAACAAAATAACTATTACAAAGCAACCAAATCTGTTAGTTGTAGGTTTACAGGTAACATAGGTGTATGAATGGTACTAAAACAAAGTTTACTTTGTTTCACCATTGTCATATTACAGTAATTAATCTTACATAGATTACATAGCCACAAATAGATACATGACCTCATCGCTATGCATCCTGCAAACAGCTGTGTGTAAAAAAAGAATAACAGTATTAAAAATAAGTTGTGTCTTTCTTTCACTCGCTTCCAAAACAAATGCACACGCTAGCCTGATAAAGATCTTTACGACACCAGGCGGCGGTGCTCATGGGAAATGCGGTCTTCATTCCAGGACACACTACCGCTTTTTTCCACAGGGGCCGCCAAAATCAACACAAAATGAAAGTTCCTTGTAGTTGCTTTAATATGAAGTCTCCTAAAATAAAAGACTATTTATGCAGATTTTGCAACTGTTAAAAAATTTGGTAGACTTTCCACAAAAAAGGAAAACTTAAGTATTCTAAAGGAACAGGGACATTTTGCATTTAAGTTGCTTTCTGTCATTAACAAGAAGTGATGTTGATACTCACTGGAGCAGTAGCCAGGGCCTCCTCGTCGTAGTACTTTTTCCTTTCGTACTTGTCCCGGATGAAGACCTCCACAGCTCTGAGGGTTAAGATTAAGGACTGAGATACTGCAAAAAAAATTCCAAATATCCATTATGCACACACGACACACACACATGACACACACATACATGCTAAAATTATTAACATACCGTAATTCTCGGGAATAGTGGAAAAAAACGTAGTCCCCAACCTTTGCTTTCCTGATTTTATGGGTGTTAGATACAGCAGGTATTAGAAAAAAAGAAGCTGTGATTAGGACATTGCCAATTTGAATTCCTGGATGAGTTTTGAAATATAGGCGGAGATAACGTGAGAAATTGAGAGTGTCCTCCAAAGTAAAACAAGAACATCAGTCTTTGTTCAAACACCTAAATATGACCTATGTTTACGTTTAATTGACAAGGACCTCAAGCGTCCGTGTGAATTATGACTCTTGTCTGTCAGGAGCAAAGGCAGATGTATCATGATGCTGATGTAGAGCCTCCAAACATGTTTAAATGGATGGATGGTAGGAGTGGGCGATACCAAAAAAATGTACTAATACCAAAATTGTTTTATTATTAAAAGTGGTGAATGTACTATCATGTAGGGAGAGCCATGTGTCATTATTTATGAGGTGCATCATTAATAGGCTACTTCTGAATACATTTTCATTTACAACAAATGGTTTGCCAATAATTAAGCATTTCTTTTTGCTATTCTAAGTTGATTATCAGTTTATAATGGTGAATAAGAAATATGTTCATTATGTGAATTATTTGAACTAGCGATGTAATTGATTCAGGAACAGGCCATATGCATCTAACAGTGATTTGTAATGGTTTTAGAAGGTACTGTTCCTGCCAATAGGGACATCTGGTCAGAAAAGACACTGAGCAACAACATATTTTATCATTTAGTTTGGAGGACTTGTTAAAGAAATTTTACACTCCAAGCTGCCAAACTCAACTTGTCTGAAAATGGGTTTTAAAGCAAATCCTGTCAGTCTTCAAGTATAAGATAAATTAAAATGTTCTACAAATGCTTGTCATAAAGAAAGTCCAACCTTAAGCATCTAAACAGTCAGATTACATCACTTGCCAAGGTTTGAAAGTCTTTAATTCACTGGTGTTAAAATCTATGACTTTGAGGTGTCCTCGTAGCATAACGGTTAAGGTGCATACAGTATCATAAAACCGCAACTTCCCCAGTGTACACAGTCAGCGGCAAAACTATTTGGAACAAGATACATTCTAGTATATTCCCTGACTTTCCTGGAGTATTAATCAAACTCCATGATTTTCCTTGTGTACAATGCTTCACTCAAAATGTCATGATCAGTGGGAACACTGATGAAAGACATTAAATCTAGACTTGGATTGTATCTCCTTGCCTAATGGTATCAATGGCATTACTAATACTGTTCAGTCAAAGTGATGGATCAGTAAAATTCAGTAAATAACAAAAAACTAGTTTCATTAACAACAAAAATTTGGGTGGCCACGGTGTTTACATTAGGATTCCTGCCCTTGTCTAAACACCATGACGTGGCATGCAAGTGTGTGCACACACTCAACCTCACACCCACAAACTCCAAATCACACACTCTCAAACACACACTACCAGTACACCCAGGCACTACATCAGCGCTAATCCTGACTCTCTTATCTCTCTATTTCAGCAGTGACGCTTCTGTCGGATCGAGTAATAGACTTCAAAAGATTGAAAAATGATGACCACTCGCACAAGTCGAGCTACGAAATAGGTTGGAAGAGGCAGGCTGCTGGAGCTGAATCTCAAACACAGCACTTATTTATTACTGTTGACTAGAAACAGCAGACCAGATAGGATGCTACACTACGATACTCAGTGTTGTGGATAAATGTGTGCCAAATGACATGGTGGTTATGTACACATGACCACAAATGAGTGTTAGATGAAGATGGATGGTACACCAATGAAGGACCTACAAAACACACCAAATAGACCAGAGAGATTGATATATGGGCCAATTTCTGGCATTTGATATAAATCATATCCGGTCCAGTCAGTGCTGTCCAGCTCTCAGCATTATACTGGTTACCAATGGGAAGTGCTAGCATATAGATGCATTTAAACTGCATTAGTACTGAATGGTGAGATAGCTACTGTAGTTACACTGGAGATAAGAACATTTCCACAATGCTAGACACTTGTGGAAAAAGCTGCACAAATAGAAGAAGTGCCAATGCCACAGATAAACTTCATCTGTAGATTAGCCATCTTACTAGTTAAGATGGCTAAGGTTGCAGCATATATCTCCGGCTCATTAAAACTAAGGTGAGACAGGTGGGGGAAATCAGCCCAATTAATACCCGATTCAAGAGAAAACTATTTATTAGTCAGTGTTATTTATGGACATTGCTTCCGCCCAATATGGTGAACAATGATCACAGGCAACGCCACTGCATAACATCATTTGTTGAGGGTTTCAATGGTGTATTTATAGTTGTGCAATAAAGGGTTACAGTGTAGCTCTGAAGTCTACTCACATACAGTAGTCACTGTAGCTATGCCATAGGCTTTCCCATAGCAGACATGCACATCCTAAAAAATGTAGCTACACATTGGGGCTACAGTAGCTACTGAGATACCACAGGAAGATAACAAGAAGCTTGGGCTGCTTGTGTTTTCTTCAACAAGTTTCTGATGCCAGAGAACTTTGCTGATAGTGAAGACAACATGAAGCAAGCTAGACAGTTATCATCTCCTTTTCAGTAACACATCTAGCAAAGACACCTCCACTGCAAACTTTCTCACTGCGACACTGCTGCTCTCTGTCAGAATGAATGAAAGAATGTAAATATGGGGACTGCACAGCAGTAGTCTCCTAAACCAAACACAAGCTATCTGGCTCTAACTCCAGTTCTACAAGTATGTGCATAGCCCATTGTTGCTCTATATCACAAAGTCAATGAAACAAAACAAAAGAGAAAATATGGCGGGGGAATCAAACTCCATTTTGTCATTTACATTCGTAAGCACAGTAAATAGCAAGGCCAAAATGATGTGTGAGTATGAACACAGAAGCACACATAGAAAACGCTCACACACATTCAGGCGGTAGCTCCTCTAATCCCGAATCTGTTATCTGCTGTTTTCAGCCAGCCGCGCTGCTGTCAGAACGACTAATGGACTTCAAAAGAGTGAAGAATGATGACCACCCGCACAAATGGGCCTGCCAGATACAAGATAGGGTATTAGAGCAGCATTTCAAACAGGGAGATTATTTATTTCAGTCTGCTGGTGGAAATATGAACATATGCTGCTGTGTTAACCACACAGCTGTCTTGTCTTGTATCGTGGAAAAGGGCAAACTGGAAACCGCTGTTACACCACTGTATTCATAGACACTGCTAGAGGTGTGGAATGACGCTAACGTAGTGAGCCGGTCACTTATTTGGTGCTGGAAATGATTGGGGATGTGCCGACGAAGCTGAAGTTTGATGATGACAATGAGTTAGATTTGATACTGTAATTTCTCTGTCTTGACACATCAAGAAAAAGGCCCATTGAAGAAGCGATTTCAAGTACGGTTAAACTGATCAGTATGCTGGTATTTCTGTATACACCAAGCATTGGATTATAGTGCCATCAGGCCTTTTGTTTTCTGGCTGCACCTCCCTCCCAATAGGCCTGATTACTGGGCCATCATGGAAACAAAGATGGTCAGTTTCAGGTGAAACTAGGCAGAGTAAACAGCACTCAGGAAGATTCCTCCCTGAGGGCAGGGCTTAAGCAACACAGAGTAGCTTAAATTTCGAACCATTTTCACAATTGAGAATGACTTCCGGATGGGAGCTGAAACATCTTGAATTTGAAAACATTTGTTATGTGCTTGTTATGCTTGTTATTTAAATCTATACTGACATGTATGATGACGGAGGGTTTTATACAAATGTATGGTGACAGGCAGTTTTAATGCACATATAATGTTAAGGAAGTTTTTTCTTGCCACTGTGGCCAAATGCTTGCTCATGGTGGGATTTGTTGGGTCTCTGTAAATAATATTATAAAGAGTACGGTCTAGACCTGCTCTATAGAAAAGAGTTTCCCTTCGGGGATCAATGAAGTATTTCTGATTCTGATTTCTGATTCTGATATAGGAAAAGTGCAATGAGACATAACTTCTGTTATGAATTGGCGCTATATAAATAACATTGAATTGAATAATAATGATCATTTAAATAAAGTTGGGGATGAATAAATGTTGGGGCCATTAAATAGACAGCTAGAGACCAACACACAGAAAGCAGGCAGGAAGAGGATACTGGTCTGTCTGTGGCCGTCTGAAGTTCTCTGGTAGGTGAGCTTCATACAGCTTTCTGGCCCTGCTGTTGCCCATGTCTACCATACTCTGCAAGGAGAGAAGGATAGAAAGAAAGAAAGAAAGAAAGAAAGAAAGAAAGAAAGAAAGAAAGAAAGAAAGAAAGAAAAAGGAATGTGGTGTTAGTACTAGGAAGGCAATTGGTAAAATGGCTTTAAGAACACGTCAAACACACACAGCGAGTTCTTTCATTTGTCACATTTGCATTCAACTCAATTTGCCCGCCGACTCCTTCCCATGCACACTCACACACATACAAACACACAGAGCGAAAAAACCACTGGCCTTATGTGTCAAGGCTAAATTAAGAGGAGGGTGATAAATGGGGTGATGATAGGAGAAGTGGAGGAGATGGAGTCGGAATAATCAGCCATCCGGAATTAATTAGTCATTGAAAACAGTGATTAACATTCAGAGTGAGACCCTTTCTACGCACACTCAGCTGATGGATAGGCACTGCCTTGAGGAATCACACAAACGCACACCTTTACCATAGTACACACATACACACCGAACAAGTGGATATATTAACAACTGGATGAATAAATAAATTACTGGCATGCTCAGGTGAGTTTCACAGACACACACACACACACACCACTTCTCCTTATTTATCGTATGTAACTGAATCAATGTAACATCCTAGTACCCACAGAACACACCTATACACAGACTAATAACAGTTCCCTATATTCCCTGCATGGATGTGTGTTTACACATATGTCTACTATCCACTGTGTATGTGAAAGTACACTGGAATGCATACTAAATACTACATTTCTGTGTGTGTGTGTGTGTGTGTGTGTGTGTGTGTGTGTGTGTGTGTGTGTTCCTTGTTCTTATATCCCGGTGGGGAACCTGCACACGGACCCATGAGGACTTGTGCAGAGACTGCTTTTTGAGGGTTAAGACAGGTTACAATTTGGTTAAGGTTAGGGTAAGGGGCTAGGGAAGGCATTATGTCAATGACTGTCCCCACAGGTATGTGTGTGTTTGAAGTCTGACATTGTTGTGTGTGTGCCACATTACATAGACATGCTGCTGGTTTAATTAACCCTTTGAAAACTAAACTGTTTTTGCTCGGTTTTCACTCCCTTTATTTACGGGTTTATGGCACAACATGTCTTCGCTCTGTAGGGCATATATTGTTATTTTCAACTGGGCTACTCTGAAATGCCTTCAATTGGCATGTTAGTGGTACAATACATGTTTGTTCCAGCAGTATGTGTATGACTTCAGTGTGTTTCGATTTGACTATGGATCTGAGAAGAAGGGGTGAGGTTTCTGACACAAATTGGGTCAATTTGGTTGAAAGGGTTAAAAGAAAACCTCCACTGCAAAACAGAAATTACATTGTGTTACTCCAGTGATTTTTAAAAGCCAACTTGCACAAGGCAAACAACAACTCTACTCTGTTGGACTTTTTTTCCATTGATTCTGCCGCGCAGTATGTGGACTGTTCAAATTTCAAAAGTACATCTGATTCTTGATATGGAGCAAGTTTGATTGATGATTTAATTTTTTCCTCATAGCTATCAGCAGCTACTGGCCCAGACTAGAACACATCAAGTACAACTTGTTGATCTGAATCATATTGTATAATATTGTATATTGTGTATTATTATTAATTATTATATGTGTCATTTATGGTGGATTTTTCCTTTAATACTCAAGTTGTCACTTGAGTTGTTTGTGTGTTAAAGGTGTGTGTATGGTCCTGAATATACCTGGATTTGCTCAGGTGTCCACTGGTCCAGATTGACAGATTTGACTCTGGAGATGTGGACACCCAGGTTGCGGTGGATTCCAGCACAGCGGATACACATGAACACCCCGAGGTTCCATGATGCCCATCGAGGACCTGAAATGGGAAAGAAAGAGAAAGAAAAAAAGAAATAGAAAGAAAAAGAGAGAGATTTCTGCTTTAAAGCTGCAATGGTTAAAATTTTTATGTAAGTCCTGCTGTTATCAGTTTAACTGACTCTGTAGCACAGCTGCAGAGAGGAGTATTCCATCCCTACCATTTGACAATGACAAGACAATGTAGAGTCAGTCTTTCAATTCCCTTTAATTAAAATCAAAATTGTGGAAGTGATAGAACAGCAGGAAGAGATGAATTAAAACTTGGAGTGACCACTATTCTCTTTGAACCTCTTCACCCCAACACAGTCCATCAAAAATGTGCTTTAAAAATTCAAAAGGTAACTCTCACTTCCACTTGCCACAAAGTAATACCAAGTAATACCAAGTTTGTCACCTAACAATGAAAGCTATAGGTTCTAGTAAGTCTTACAGTTTGTTAGAAACAAATACAGTAAGAACTCTGTAGTCAATATGAGCAGTGATAGCCAACATAGCTGCAAAGATAAAGAGTCCCATCCACAGAAACTCAAGCTCAGAAGTCGCAGTTTGGACAAACTGTTTGACTGACAAGGGATTTCTGGCAAGTGCAGTAGCTTACAGGTACAGTACACTATCAGAGTTGAAGAGAAATTCAAGAAGTTAATATGAAAAGATAAAATCCAAACAGCACAAACATTCAAAGTCTTGACTTACTTTGGTGAAATGGCCTCACTTGGAAAAAACTTAGTATTTCAGAACGTACACACCTCAACTTTAGGTTATCCTACTACCTGCTACATATCACATGCACGCCATTCACACACATTCATACACTGATGGCAGATGCTAACTGCTCATCAGTCCAAACAAACTAACTAATCATTCACACACACTCTGGAGCAATTTGGGGTTCAATGTCTTGCCCAAGGACACTTCAACATGTGGGCTGGGGGACACCGGGATCGAACCGCAGACCTTCCAATTGGTGGATGACCTGCTCTACCACTAAGCCACAGCTACCAAAATCCCTTCAATACATCTTAATGGGATTTTATAGAGGAGCATAGTGTGGTTTGTATTAGCTATTTATAGTAGGGATGCACCAATTGTGAAATTCTGGGCCGATACTGATGTTTAAATTAGCAATTTGGCCGATGGCCGATACCAATGTTTTTTTGTTGTTGTTTATCCCCCCTTTTGTGCCAGGGAAACAAAGAAATCTTCATAATAAAAAATAAAAAAATAACTGTTTTGAAGTCATTCAGCCCTTCATTACACTCTTAGAATGAGCACAAATTCAATCATAAAAATTTATAAAACAACCTTTAATATGACCTTCTTTTACATGAAAAAGATTCTTTTTTGAAGAATAACTGCTTCAAAAGCCTGTTTAGCCTGCTATACAACTACCTACTCAATGAGAAGAATGTTTCAGTACTTACATAGCCCAACAAATCAAATGCTGTAGTTATCAAGGACTGAGGCTTGCTTGTGATGGTTTGTGCTTTCTTGGTGCCCAGTTCATCTCACCGTTTTTTATCCGCTTTCAGGTAATCGTGTCGGTTTTTCAAATGGGTGATGAGATTTGATTTAAAATTGCTTGTAGTACCTCCTCTTGAAATGTCACTGGAATATGTCTTACAAACTGCCATCGGTGAATGTCATGTTATTTGCCGATATGCCGATGGCAGTCAGCAAGGCGGATATCGATACGATAGATCGGTGCATCCCTTATTTATGGATATTGTTTGATTACAGCTCCTATGGTTTAAGAAGTATTCTTCTGTATGAAAGTACAACCATGAACATGTCATTTTGTACAAATGTGCAGATTTATCGTTTTGTACATTAAATGTGCAAGTCCTGTTTAAAAAATGGCTGCATTTAACCAACTCCAAATAAGGAACCTGATTTTTTTTTTTATTATTGCTGAAGACTTTGGTCCTTAAAAAGCACAAGAACTATAAAATTCATGTATTTTTGTTGCATGCATTCTCAGTTACTTTTATTTAGTAATTAATAGCTTTAATTAAATGTCACTATAATTAAAAACCTAGTTCTAAATATGAAAGGTATCATAAAAACAGGTATTTTAGCTCATTGAAAGCAGCTTTGAGTTTAATAGACTCAAAGCTGTAATAGGTCATAGAATTGTTTAATCCATAAAGCCTAATCCTCAAAAACAATCTATTACATGTGGTATGACGACAGGGCAAACCACAGTTCTAAACCCATTCTTTCTGAGAGCAGTACAAATTTTCATGACACAAGTAAAACCAACTAAATTCAGTATCTTTGTTTGCTAGACAGAGGCTACTGCAAAAATAACTAACATGGCGTTACATAAAAGCCCTGGCAGAAAAAAAGAACAGGGCTTGCTACATAGAACCAGAAGACGTGAAGAGCCTCCAGACAGACACAGGCAAGATTTTGATTCCTGTTGACACACAATCATGCTGTCTGTTGAGAGGAGGGATGGAAATTTTTAATTATCCCACAAGCAACTGCCCCATACGGGTCTGAATTTTTTAAACCTGATATTAACCTTTTTGTTGAGACCTGCAGCTATACTGATGTTTTGAGACAACATTCAGTATCTTCAAACTACTCTATGACCTTTAACTTGTCAACATCGCATACCACAGAACCTAAGTAACGCTCGAAATTAATGATGTCCCGTTGTCCCGGGGACAATAAAAACAACACCTGGAACACAAAGATACAGTTCTGCAACTGTTGTTGATAAACTTATCATTACAAATGAAATTATCACATTTATGCGTCATGTAATATATAACATTTTAATTGTTAGGTGTTCAAATTCGAAAAATGCGAGGCAGCACCAGCACGAGCTCTACGCTACATCACACGCTACACACACAAAATCAATCATAGAGAGAGACCCAGGCTGTGCAGGGGCGAAAACCCTGCAGTCATCAAAATGCTAAGGTGGCTGAACAACAGCGGCGGGGGCAGCGGCAAAGCAAGGAAGCCCCCTGAAGAAAGCCACTGTGACAGCCAGAATCATGAAGAAGTGTTCCCAGTCCCATCCATTTACTTCTTCCCATTGAAATCTTCTCAACAGACAGGTAAGTTAGCCAGCTTATCAGTCATGTCTAGCATCAAGTGCTAGCTAGCTAGGTTTAATCGTGAAATGTGGATGTTATAATGCGATTGGCTGAAGACGGAGCTACGGCAACAGGCGGCATGCACGTTGGCGCATGCGCACTAATGTAGGGTGGGACAGTAGGGTGGGACTTGACGCAAAACCATAGACTGTATAAAACACAGACAGTGTCCGTGACCTCACCCATAGGTTTCTGAAGAGCCATTGTGAAGCTCAAAGTGGACGGCTCCCGGTGGCTCCGGCCATCACCATCTTGGCAGTGCCTGACAGCAGCTAATCCAAAAATGGGCAAAGAGGTGGAGCTGAGGCAGGCAGAATGAAGCCTGGTTGCTGAACCACCTAGTGGCTAGCCACCTGACAGGGCACCCACCTGTCACTCAAAGCAGCCACACCCTTAATTATGCATAACTTTAAGCCTTAATTTAAACAGGTGGGTTATAAAAAAAAGTCAACCCCTCACAGTTGTCATTAGCGGGGAAATTAGCTATAGAGACCAAAACCATTTTTTTGTACCAGGCTGTAAACATGTTTATTTCTGCTGTAAAGTTGGGCATTTTAACATGGCGCTCTATGGGGATTGACTCACTTTCGGAGCCAGCCTCAAGCAGCCATTCGAGGAACTGCAGTTTTTGGCACTTCCGCATTGCCTTCATTTTTCAGCTTTCAGAGATTGCTGCGTGCGCAAAATGGTTGGGGGAAAAAAAATAATGCTACAGGGATTGGCTTTGACGAGTTCCCCTGGAACTCCCAAACCTCAAGTTTCTCTCTGTTGTTTGTTAACATACAGCCTAACATTAGCTAGCTGCCACATATTAGCTAACATTAGCGCTTGTTCCAGTGGACTTCTGCCAGACCAGCATAACATCAGTTAAAAGTTAACTTTAACCCAGTCCGGCTCTATGTGAGAAAACAACAGCAATATATATATATACACACACTAAATCTCCCTCTAATTTCAAAAAACTATTTATGAAGGCTGTTGATTGTGAAGTGAAGATAGAATAATCTCACTCTTGTAAACTCTGTGTTTTGAGAAAAAAATGTAACTTAAATGGTAAAGATTATCATTAGAACAAAAACAAAGGAGAAGGAGTTCCCAGTAAAACAATGGAGATCAGAGATTGGTCGTTAGGTGCGCACATTCACAACTCATTCACGCTTCTGTCTAGTTGATGATTGGTCAACTGAGCATACTGCTGCTCTCCCCCACTGACTGAACACAGTCAGTCCAGAGAGCAACAGCCACATGAGAACACATGGTGAAATGTAGCGACTCTCTTCAAGGGAGAGAAGTTAAGGTGTGCCCAAAAAGTTGCTACAGTTGTCGCTAGGAGTTTTTTTTTAAAATAAGTGGTCTTGAAAGTCCCCAAATCTAGCAAGAAAGTCGCTAAGTTGGAAACACTGTGTCAGAGTGGAAAAGCCACTGAAATTAATGCAGGATACTAAAGGTCTCAGTATGCTTCAAACAAAATAGTTTGTACAGTGTGTCGTCCAACTATGTCTTAAGGCAAAAGTTCAGATCTGTTCAGAATGGCCGTGCTGAAAGGCAAGGCGAAAACCCTGCCATCATAGCCTCTTTGCTGTCTTGCAGCAATCAATCATACAAATGGTTACACACTTTCGGACAGTCTCTGCTTGAAAAGATTCATGATGTTTTGCGGCTGTACAAACAAGAAATGAAAGAAGTAGTTTTGTGAGGAATGAAAAAAGAAAGTTTGAGAGAGAAGTTCAAAACCTGCCTTACTTTAACACCTCAGCAAACCTGGCCAATCGCTGCATAAAGTGGGCACGATTGTAGGATTTTCTGTCTCTAAAAATTACAAAAATTGTCAGGCGCAGCTTCACCAAATTCCACAATTGAAAAGGTTTCAGACGTTGTAAGACAATCCGACAAGCACTTTGTTTGAAGCATACTAAGGCCATTAAACTCACTGAAACCAAGAATATTAACACACTCGTGCATATGTGTAGAATCTCTTTAAATTATCTAAAATATAAGAGCTTCCCATAGAAATCTGTCATCCAAATGCATCATCTATCATATATAAAGTAGCACAAAACACCCTAGTTCTGCCAAATCTCAGTAGGCAATGGCACCGAAATGACAGTCAAATCATTTTAATAGGCTAGTGGCTACAGTCCCTCGGTGCCATCTTTGGCTCTGTCCCTCTCCAGAGCATGAAGCTTACTATCTGTCAATTTGACGATTGAAAGCGACTTTGAACACGCCAAATGCAAAGGATAAACTTTTATGGATCCAGGCTACATAATGGTGGTGCAGCAGGGACGGTTGGATGGCAGCGGGAATGCACGCAGTCGAGTGGGCTTGCCGGTCTCGGGTAAGAGCATCAGTGTGTTAATGCAGTGGCACTAATGCGCTGGACGGCCTAAAGGAGCATTAAGGCAGGGATGACTGAGTGTTAAGCCTAAATCAAGCAGCTCAGCCATTGTAAGCTGGACTCTATCTGAATGGATTGGACTTCACTTTGATCTACTCTTAGATAACCTCTTTCAACACATTCTCCAAAACAAATGCATATAGTAGTCTGAGCTGAGTTCTCATCTACATACAGTGAAATGCATATCACATATGTGCATACTTATGGAATAATGCAATTCGCATTCTCTACTGGCTTCTGAGAATTTCTATTACTGTGAGAAAATCAATTGAGCAGTTCAGCAGGGTCTGACTGTATTTAGAAAAGTGAACGTCTAATACAAATTATACTCTAAATATAAAGTACGCTATTGTAGAAAGACATACACTTTCACCTGTGTCTTGCTTCATCAGTGCTAAACTGTGCTGCGCTATTTCAACCAGCCAATCACATTTCTCTTTGGGATGATGAGCAGCCTGCACTAATGCTCTCTGATGCTCTGACTGGTGAGTACCAGTGTCAGTAGATGATGATCAGCAATACCTCTGAGTCACTTAGCGGAATCTGATTATTACCCACTTTTGGCAGGAACCAGATTTCAGAAAGTTCATGTAATTCGACATTCGTTTCCTTTATTCCTTTATTCCTTTGCCATGAAAACCCTTAACTTGGTTTTTGAACGTTTTTAGGTATCATTATGGTAACAGTGTAGTAAAATGAAAGCAAAGACCATTCCTTGTGCCTACTGTATGTGGTGTTGTATCTAGACTATATCAATTGATATACTTTTGAATGTGTGTGCAAACACATGCACACTCATTGAAAATAAAAGCTGCACTACCGTCCAAATGTCCTGACCACCAAAAAAAAAAAACCTTTCAGAGTGGCAACATTATACTACTAAACTTTAAACATATTACTGTAAATATAATACAGTTATATGATAATCTTGGTTCAACAATATGCTACAGAGTAGCAGCGAAATCAGATTGCTGACCAACTTTATGTAAACTGGGGTTTTGCACATTTGTAAATGGGTTATCAGATTCCCTCGGTTTATCCTGATTGCTCAAAGTAATCTGCTCTGCTTTTGTGTGCATGGAAACTCATTAGCTTCAACCATTAGCTACCGTGACTTATTATTTCAGGGTTCATTTTCACCTTGTTAACTTGAGGTTGGTACAAATGTGGTGCTGAAGGGTCCTAGGTGCGCACCAAAACTAATGCTTTTTAAGAGCTAAGTAGGTCAAATTAAAACACTATACTTTGGTGTAATGTTAAACTTTTGGCAGGTGCAATATAATAGCAATTGTGTAAAAGAGGAGCCTTGGCTGTGGAGGGTAAAAGCCACTCTGGTTTGTGAGTGCTGACCAACTGCACTGGTCTGTATCTATTAACCTACTGTTGCTGCATGGCCTGTTTGTATGCTGTCCTATTCTGAATTCATCAATAATTTCTGGTCGGCAGGTATAAAAACTATCTTTCCCCCAACCTTAAAATGACCTTCCCTGAGTCTTCAAATGAATGAATAAAAAATGAATGAATAAATGCAACTGAAGCATATGATTACTATGAAGTGAATAGCAGATGGGTTAGCTGTAGTGTTGGTTCTGAAACATTAGTATCTGTTCATCTGTGTCTCTTGTGGATAATTCAGATTCAATAACAGTCTTATTATGCTATCCATCTTTACACTTGCTCTGCACTGAAGTTTGGACAAAAATAGACAGCTGAATTGAGTTCTCTCAATCCTCCCCACACACACACACATACACACACACACACACACACGCACACAGAATACAAACACACTAATGCTAATTTGTAGACTGCTGACCTGATTAGACACAAATGAGCTCCTCTCACACACACACACACACACACACACACACACACACAGCGCTTTCATGCAGGTAAATTCAAGCATATCCTGCAGAATGCCACAAAGATGCGTGTGGCATGAGCGTGCCTGCACAAAAGATACACATATGCCAACATACAAGCACACTGACACACCCACTTGCAAACAACTAGATACCCATGAAGATGACATCACAGGGACCCACTTAAATTAATATGCACGCAAATACAAACATGCGTTTTTACCTATATGCATACAAACAGAAACACACTGAAAAAACAAACAAACAGTCATTCCAGCTGAGACACAGACAGACACACACCCTGGAGCCTCGATGAGTGACAGGGGAGAGGGGGTGGCCAGCCAAGCATGAAATTAAAGCCCCAATTGTCAACCTGAGGACAGGACGACGACTGATGGGTGTGTGCGCGCGTGTGTTTGTGTATAAATGTGTGTGACGGTGAAAGCAAGGTGGGGAAGGCGACCGCAGATACCAGGTGAGGCGTTGTGCTCTTCCATCGAGATCAATCTGTGGCCCTCTTTTTAATTCTGCAGAACATATGCTGATGGGCATTTAAGCTTTGTGTGAAAATGCTCTGAAGCAACAAATAAGTAGGAAAAATAAATAAGGAGCATCTGAATTTACGGATGTGATTCCTGCAAGCTTATTTGATCAATATTTGTGAGCAAGAACAAAAGTCTGCGACGAGAAAGCAGAGCCAGTTCTTTCTTCAGGGACAGTGTCAAGATACAAAGTTTGAAGTTGAAAGAAGTAGATTTTGTGGACTTAAACCACTTGGCTCATACAAATCCTACGAGACTAATAACACTGCAGTCTTTATCTGTTCTGAACCACAGCACCCAGAAATCCATTCTGGCTACTGTCACGGTCACCTTTCTGCCTTTTTATTTGAATTTCTCTTTAGCTTTTATATCCTTCTTTTATTTTGTCTTAAAGGTTCTGTATATGAGATTTTGAACATTTATACAGCAGCAAACAACTAGTGGAGTAATGGCGTCCTGAGCAGAGAATGACATCATACTACCCATTCATTGTCATCCGAGCTTCTCTGTTCTTTGTTTTGGTAGCCAGTCCGGCCGTGTGTGCATGTTAGTGCATGTGAGTCCCTCCCTGCGAAACTGTTGGCTTTGAGGAGAGCGATATAACGGCTGTTTCTTTTCTCTCTTTCTTTTAATGGGCGTACTTTGATGGCCGCATTTGTCACCAAGTATTACGTTGCAGCCATTGCAGCCCGTTCCGCGGATGCCTTTGCATAATCTAAATGTGTATTAATGGTTTATTTTGCCCAAACCAGAGTTGGTGATTGTTGGAACAGTGGAAAGACTAACAAAGACGGTTTTGGTGAGTTTTACTTTGTTTCTGTCCAGTTTCAATGAAGTGTGTTTTATGATGATCTGCAAAGTAAAATTACTGTTTTTCCTCAATGGAGTCTGGTGGGCCGGGGTCTGAGATGCGGGCGCTCTAGTGCGACATTTAGTGGCAGTGAATGTCGCATACAGCTCCTTTAATGTCCTCTTGTAAAACACCTTGATTTAACAATATAATTCTTCTCCTTATTACCTCTAGGAATAAGAAACAACAGCTAATGTTAGTGCATAAAGGCTGAAAAGTGCCACATGTAAGAAAATAAACCCTCCCTGTGCTGAAATTCAGAGGTATTCTCCTTTAAAGAAGGTTAACAACCTCCATTTCCTAATTAAATGTCCTCTTAGTAAATCATCGGAAGGCTGCCAAAATCTTCAGCACAGGCCGGAGGAGAGTGGAGAATCAGAGAGCACGAGCAGGATGCTGAGGGGGAAATAAAAATAGTGCTGTGCTGCTCCCTGCTGGTCCATTAGTGTGATTCAGTGTCAACAGTAATGAAGATTGGATAGACTGCTTCTTCAAGGAGAAATGTTATCCTCTCCATGCAGTGTTTCCTCTTTATTATTACAAGAGGAAAGCCTAATAAAAGCGTATCATCTGGTCTTATTGTCTGTTCTAAAACAAATGTAGGAACATTATGGCCCAGACAGTCTATAAATCACGACAGATGGACACTACATAAAACCATTATCAGAGGTAATAAAGACTGAAACAGCTAGGAGGGATATACCCAGGGGGTGAATCCAGATACTAGAATTTAAATTACAACTTTTAGTCTACAATTTGGCTTGTGGCTTGTTTCGTTATGTTTTCTATAGGAAAAAGATGAATGATACTAGAGCATCAGCAAGCATGTGAGCCACAAGATTTTAAATCTTTTGCTCTGTTCAGCAGTTTAAATTCAGGCAACAGAAAATAACTGATGGATGGATGGATTAAGAGAGGACAGGATTCCATCTGCTGGTGATAGAAGGCAGTGTAGTGAATACAGCCGGAGTATGTTAACATTCTTGACATGACAATCATGTAGAGCTGAAACAATTAGTCAATTAATCAATAAGTCAATTGACAGAACATTAATTGGCAACTGTTTTATAATTGATTCATTTTTAATGCCAAAATATTTAGTTGACCCTCATTGATATAAACATAGTGGACAAAATGTTAGAAACACTTCTCAGTATGATGGAATACAGTTCAACAGCAGCACAATTCACATCCTCCAAAATCATCATACAGTTGAATCAATACATCTCTAAAATCAGTTTCAACATTTATTGCAGGACTGTTTTATTAGACTGGTTTTATTTTAGCTAGGTGTACCTAATAAACTGGAAACTGAGTTTACAGATAGCATGGAAGAAACCCAAAAGACCAAACGCTGCTTGTCTTATCTCATCAATACTGCTAAAAGCTATTCAGCCTGATTAGTTTGGTCACTCAGAGGTAAAATACCATCCATAGAAGAGTTGTGAATGATTAACAGAGGGCATGGTTAGAGTTTAATCAAACTATCTAACAATCTACTGGACTCTCCCTAGCACTCAATCTAGATCTATAGTAAATCAACAGGTTTGCTCAATGTATGAATGTGCTTAGACAAAAGATAAACATTAATAAGACACTTTAATGCCACCATGCACTACTGTATGATGTTACATTAAGACAAAAAGTTAGCAGGTTTTTAATAACCATCTTTGGAGCAAGATGACAAAAGGAGGTACATGGCGATTTCCTCTTCTCATTGAACGCTGCCTGTGCGAGGTTGGCCGAATCACCCATCTTTTTGTCTACAAATCATCGTGGCATTAAGAATAAAATACAATGGCTTCAATCTTATTAGATGGCTTTCGATATAAATTTATACTTATTATGGTGTGATGCAAAGCAAATTTTGGTAGGATTTGTCAACACAAATTGTTTTGTTTTGTTAGTAAATAACTTGAATATCGATGGAAACACACTAGATTAAAATTGTTATCATGTTATAGTAAAGTGACTTTATATGAATCTGTTCTGAATCTACAACCAGAGAGACATGTCAGACCAATATCACGTATATTGTTGCAGTATCATGGCCATTAGCTGTTGAGTGAGAATACTAAAGTACATGTCTTTGTTTTGGTCTTTAGTCAGTATGATTCATGGCCAACATTAGCCGACACTCAAACAATAACACATCAGTTGTCCTTCAATTATGCTGATGTAAAGCTGCAGAAACTATAAATGCTTCAACATAGAAATAAACCACATTTCTAACATTTGCATGAAACTTGCTTAACAGTTGGAAACATACATTACCTATGTGACACTGAGCCCAACTTGCCACTACACCCACTATATGCAGGCTGAGCTGCAGCGTCTCACTGATGATGCCTCTTCTCTGGACACTGCAAGGCTAACCTGTCCTTCACACCTTTAAAATGTGTACAATTGCAGGTGCGTATGCAACCTTCTGGGTCCAAATTAGTGTGAGTGTGTGTGTGTGAGCCTGTGCCAGTATGTTGTGTGTGTGACAACAGAGAGGTACCAAGGACAGGTCGTCAAAGCGCTGAGTGCCCTGCAGGCGCTTGCCAAGATCTGCTGTGCCAGCACAGAGGAGAGCATGTGCCAGCTCCGAGCACCCCCAGCCACAAATCATAACACTGACACACTGCCAGCCTCTGTGTGTGTGTGTGTGTGTGTGTGTGTGTGTGTGTGTGTGTGTGTGTGTGTGTGTGTAGCGTTTGAGTCACATTGGTGAAACGATTGTGTTAAAACCAAAGGCGAAAATTATAGTCTGGACTCTAAGTAGTGGACGGACTGAGATGCCAAGGAGGACAGGAAAATGGAATTGCAATCAACCCTCTCTCTCTCTCTCTCTCTCTCTCTCTCTCTCTCTCTCTCAATGTAGGGCAGTGTGTGTGTGTAGACAGGAGAGAGGATGGAATTACAGCTGAGAGGCTAAGGTGAGTCACCACACTGCAGTGGTCATAGCAGGGCTGCCACACCCAGACACACTGACTGCAGCAGGCCGTATGGAGGACAGATAGTGTTTGGTCATCCCAAACCCTAAAACAAACTGCAAACTGATCGATCAATCAAACCAGAACTCTGTCCTCTGAGTGGTCAATCAGCCATGGAGTGAATGCTTGCTTCAAAAATCAATAAAAGCTAATACACTGCCTCTCTTGTGTTTGGAGTGCACTGTGGAGACATCTATGTTCAAGCTCACAGAGAGAAATGTTCAGAAGTTGACAAAAACAATCTCAACTCCAGGTCCAGTTACAGAAGTTCAGTTATGAAAAGCCCTGTGTGGTTAGTGTAGTGAAACAATGGGACACGTTTTCAGGAAAAATGAAACAGATACAAAAAGATGGTAACCAACATTAGTTCTGACTGTCCATTAAAAAAAACCTTGTTTTAGCCCAAAACATACATAATAAATATAGTATAGCAAAGTAATACTTGTGCATAGTGGTAAATGTGGACCTTGGAGAAGCTGGAATGTCACAGAAGTGCAAAATGTTAGGTGGAATGTGAGGTTAGGAATGTGTTCATACTAGGGCTGCATGATTTTATAAAAAAGGACAGAAAAATGCAAAATGTGTTGAGGGACCAACAGCCTAAAACCCAAAGAGTTTCAATTATGCAAAATGCTATATAAATAAAATATTGGTAAATAAAACATCTACCAAATATACAAACCATTCTTGTTTCTGTATTAAAAGAATTATGACATGATGCAGTTGCTTGTTGTTGAGGTTGACACTTGTTGAGTTTTCCTTTTCAAACCACAGAAAACTCGAAGTACACGCAGATCAGCAAAACAAGTCAGCAAAAAACCTTATTTTTGTTGATAATTTTGACATCTACAGAGCAGAACCCAAAATACTTTCACACACTGAATCTCAGATGATTCGGTGTCATGATTATCCAATTAGCTTGGCTTTGCACACTAGTGTCCTCCATTTTTATTTATTAGTCTAGTTTACTGATAGGTCAATAGGGCATGTAATAGGTCAAGCTGATAGTAACGTTTAAGAACGCCTTCGGCTGGAACACAAAACAAACTACTTCAGTTTTTTTCCCCATGTTCAAACAAAAGTTCAAATTTCAGATAAAAAGTGACAGCCCTACCACCTGTCTTGTGCAAGTTCATTAGCAATGTTTGTACACATAATTTATTTTCTACTACTTTGGTGTTGCTTTTGACATTACTACACAAGTTAACTTGAGTACTTAATAAGAACTAATTAGGAAGCATTAAATGAAAATGCCTAAACCTCAATGACTGATGCCCTCTGTTCCCCAGGCTTTGCTTTTGAGAATTCTTTTTTGTAGTCTTTGCAGATGACACCACCCTCATTGGGCTCATCTCTGATGGGGAAGAGTCTGCCTACAGGTGGGAGATTGACCACCTGGTGACCTGGAGCAGTGATAACAACCTGGAGCTCAACACGCAAGACAGTGGAGATGGTTGTGGATTACAGGAAGAGCAGCCCCACCGGCCCCCATCTCCCTGTGCGACTCCCCTGTCAACACTGTGGAGTCCATCCTGGGCATCATCATCACTCAGGACCTCAAGTGGGAGCTGAACATCAGCTCCCTCACCAAGAAAGCCCAGCAGAGGATGTACTTCAACCTGCCATCCTCACCTCCTCCATCACCATCTGGTACGCTGCTGACGCTGCCAAGGACAAGCGCAGACTGCAGCGTATCATTCGCTCCCCCGAGAAGGTGACTGGCTGCAATCTACCTTCTGTCCCTCCGGGACCTGTACGCCTCCAGGACCCTGAGGCGAGCAGGAAAGATTGTGGCTGACCCCTCCCACCACGGACACAAACTGCTTCAGACACTCCCCTGGAGGCTGCGGCCCATCAGGACCAAAACCTCACGGCACAAAAACAGTTTCTTTCCGTCTGCAGCTGGCCTCATCAACAAGGCCCGGGACCCCCACTGACACTGACTCTCATACCAACCCTCCCCCCCTCAATTTATATTTTATATTTATGATTCTGACCTGCAGTACTTGCTTTATCTTTCTACTATGTTTATTGTTTTGCACCAAAATATCAAGGCAAATTCCTTCCTATGTGTAAACCTACTTGGCAGTAAAGCTGATTCTGATTCAAATAAGAGTCTCTGCAGGTGTTAACTGGTTGGTATCAACTTTGTTATCATTTTGCACTGGCACTTGAAACTGACTTGGTGATTGTTACTTACAGTGTGAAAATACAGTACAAAAAACTATTTTATTTATTAATTTGAGTGGTAATGTTAAGCAAATTTTGTGCCAGATTGTGGTTTCTTCCTGATCCTTAGGTCTTTTAGTTATGAAACTTACTCAGCACAAGAAAAAACTGATTCAACTTATGAGGCTTTTTCACAACATCCATATATTGTTTGGATAAAAATAGCTGTGACATAGTCAATGTGACTCATAGGGCATGGCTGAATGCTGCTGCTTTATGACTAACATAAGTAAACATGCCTCGGGCTGCAGGGTGCAGTGTCAATGAACGTTGCAGAAAACAAAAATCAGTAGATCAGATTTTAATGCAGTTCAGCTGCAAACCTCTATGAGACTTCTATGTTAGCTAGAATTATTAGTTTGTTTTGCAAAAAAATACCACGATTGAATACTGACATTTAACAATGCAGATCAGCAAATACAGCCATTCTCTTACCCACCAGGTACCAGTAAAAGGTTTCTTTATACAGGCTTTCATTATCAGCTGATCCTTCCCATTATGAAATTCATAATGACAAAATAGTTGAATTGTGTGCTGTGTCAACCTAATCACTAGCAACAAAGGAAAGCCATGGTTAACATAAGAATGGTGTAGTGTGTACCAGTCAACCACAGCCAGGATGGACTGGGAATAAAAAAAATGGTCCTAGACTTTTTTACTCAGTCTGCCACCCCCCTTTACGTTTTTTTCTCTTTTTATTTGTCCATCTTGCTCCACTGCTAGTTATGCATGTGATGTCACCCCATAACAGAGATGGGAAAGGGGCGGGCCCAGGTAAAGTTAGAATGAACTAGACCAAAAGTAATTGGCTGGGAGAGAGAGGCTGACAGATGTAATACCCAACCACAGTGGGCCAACGACACATCTCTCTTGTTTTTGTATAATTTTGGCACTCTGTTTTTGCAGATGCGCTGTTTAATGAAGGCAATGAGCCCAAAGGCCGGGGGAGGGTTTAAAGATGTGATTGGGCCAGCCCAGTGTCAAGAAAAAAAAACCAATGGGCCGATCTACCTGTTTTATGGTCCGTCCACTGGGAAAGTGCCTGGTCTGCCAGAGATGTGGTGGAAAGCTACCTTGTGATGAGAATTTTAAAACTAGGATATTATTTATGAAGACTTTACAAACTATAAATATGATGTATTTGTATGTTAAAAATGACTTTTGGTCTGAAAGGGTCGCTATACTCTAGTCTGCAAAGCTGTGGTGCATCTGCCTTCCATTATGTGTCTGCTGTCAGCTACAACACCAGGCTAGGATCATGAAATAAGCTACTATTTAGATTAACATCAAGGATGAGGGTAAAGTTAAAAAAAACTGAGTACTTCTTAAAATCAACTTACATTGACAAAAGATGCAGCATCAGCAGCAGGCAGTGGCAAATCATGATCAAAACCGTTTCAGTGGCTGAGGAAGGTCTGGTACTACAGATTAGTCGGATGGCAGCATAGGCATGGTGATGACGCAAAAGGCATTTAATCTCAGTCATAGGTAGACCCGATATGAGCCGTTCAAACTCCACTCGAAAGTCTGGGAATTTCATGCTTCCATACTTATCGGCAAACATACACTTAGGTTAAAACATTTAGGCAACAGACAAGATCCTGTGACAATTTTGTGATCAATTGTGCAAAACATTATTACTGTTGGAGCCATTTCAATGGTGGCCATTGGCTGGTGCTGTAGGTAGGCATGGTAGTCTACTTAAGTGTAGGACTAATTGATAGAGGTGTGCCGAACTCTGGCCTGTTTGACTCTGATGAAGACGCACCTTGCGTCGAAACGTTAGTCATTTAATAAAGTCGGTTGCTTCAAGGCCGTGTGCTGCAGTAAACTTTGGATCTTACCTCTCTAGTCTCTCCTGATTAAGTTTCAGATTTTGGAATGGACTTTCGCGGGTGGTTTTGCTGTGCACGAGGGCATCGCGAGTCAGATGTAAGGTGTTGCCTGCAGCTGCAACAAACCTACGGTATCTGATGCTGACGTTTTTTTTTTCTACGCGGGACATTCAGCGAGCAAACTACACCTTTTAATTTAATGTTGCGTACACAGAACAAGCATGTTTTCCGCTCATAAATAAACCAGTCAAGGGCATGACATCGATACTATCGGGCAAAAACTGCTTCAAGTTACACGCAGCCATACATTACAAAACCGGAATTATAGTCCATCCGATTTCAGAATAAAAGTACCAAGCATGAATTTCGAGATTCAGAGTGAAATTACAAGTATAAAAAAACAACTACTGGCATAAACAAAAACGATAAAGCGTTTCAAACTATTACTTTATTAATTATTATTATTAGTAGTAGTGTTGTTGAAAAAGATCTCGATGAAGATTTTACTTTTAACATGGCTAACGGAAGTTGTTACTTGGATAAATGTCGCTCAATATTGTTAATTTAGGCATATTTCTGACTGGACACGCAATAACGTTAACTGTGTTTGCATTGCAGAACATACGTGTAAGTGTGTCATTCTGATTAAAAATCATTTCAATCGGAATGACACACTTTGGTATTAAGCAAAGAGGCTAAGAGGGATGTAAGCATAGCTAAACATGAGTGACATCAGAATAACGTTACAATATGTTGCTAGCTTTAGCAAGCCGTTAGCTGCCAAGTTCCCACATCATTTCATCTTTTCATACACACATTTCTGACATGGAAGTTTTACAGCAAATATTGTAAGGCTTACCTTTTGCCTCACAGTCAGCACAGTACTTGTTCTCGTCTTCTCTCAGCAGTTGAGACAGAATGGCCTGATGCTGCTCATTCAGTTTCTGGGCTTTTTCTCTCTCCGACCGCGTCGTCATTTCGCCAAAGTTTGGAAGTTAGTCCTACTTGTGTAAAGCCGATAAAAACCACGGAGTCTTCCGCTTGTATTAAAAAAGGGTGGGACACCCCCTTGTAGCCGCACTGTACTGCCTGTATTCAGTTAGCTTGTATCCTGCTAACAAGGCAATATGGATCTAAGGCAGCATCATCCCTGCTGCCTTCAAGGCTGTCGGAATTTTTACAGCAGCACATGAATCAGAATCTGCTTTATTGGCCAAGTATGTTTGGACACAAGGAATTTGACTCCGGTTTCCAGTTACTCTTAGTGTCCTTACATACAAATGTACAGGAAGATACAGAAGACATTCAGCTAAAACACAGACAGCACGCTAACAGAGATAAGCAGATAAACATACATCTATGTACATAAGCTGCATCTTATGAAATGCGCTGTACACATTTATATTATTATTAATATTTGCTCCTGCTGGCCAGGGTGGGCCACTTCTACAAGTGCATAGAACTGAAATAAAGAGTATTCCAGTGGGCAGAGAAGAGACAGGGACATCAAAAATGGTTGTAATGGTTATCAGTAAACTGTATGAAGTGGTCATGGATGAAGAGGTGTTGGAAATAGGCAATAATATGATCCTGTTGGATTCAGGGAATGGAATATTTAATGTAGGATGTCATAATATAGACTACATTATAGAACGTACCACACAATAAGTGATTCTTTTCTTTCAGCAGTTGGTTCATGTCTCCAATAGATTACTCCCGAGAGCAAGAGTGCTCAATAACTCGAGGAAAACTGGAAAAGTCCACATCTCAAGACGAATAAAAAAAGATATTTTGCTGAACCGTCATTGAACGGAGCAGGTAAGTACTCAAATAGCTAGCTTTTTATCTAGGTTTGGTTGTGGTGTTTTCACATTCAACATTTTACTTAACCTAAAGTGCAGAAGTATTATAAGCAAAATTGCTTCAAATTCAAAGTTCTCATCTTATGCAAACTGGCTCCTTTCAAAGTGTTGTATCGTTATATATTATATTATTGGATTATTAATACTGATTCATCAACATGGAAGCTGTATTTAAATGTTGCATGCTGTCAAGGTGAAACCAATTAACCGCTTTATATATTGTTGGTAGTTTAACCTTTAACATTGCATCATATTTTATAAACTGAATAATCGTTTGTAAAATAAGCTGTGTAAAATCTTTATCTGCAAAGTAAGTAGTAATTATCATTGTCAAATAAATGTAGTGAAGTAAAGTGTACAGTATTTCCCTCTGAAATATAACATTAGTGAAGCAGAAGTAGAAAGTATTAGAAATGGAAATACCTCTTAATTGTACATAACAGAGTACTTTTACAGTGGGAACTTTACCTCCAGTTACACTGTGATGACGCTGATTGTGCAAGTGTGTGTGGGTTTACTTTTCCTAATATTTCTACTTCATTTATTATTATTATTAGTAGTAGTATTCAGGATTCTGTTATCACTCTCAGCCAGAGCTCCTGGCTGAGCTGATTGGGGACATTTACTGTTACAAAATGCTGCTCCTTCTCATCGTGACTCTAACCAAGAATCTAGTTTGCATCTGGTCCTTTTATTCCCAATTGTTCTCTATAAACGTGTCTCAAAACCAGCTTCCTATTGCTGTGTGTCACAGGAGCCCAGTCAACTTCAGATAGACAGAATAGACAGAATCATTCTTCTGGTAGAGTTCAGTAAGAACAAACTGTAGCGAGACAGCATACAAAATATCTGCCAACGAGATGGATCAAAGTGCAGATTTTGAGCGTGCTGTAGGGGAGATGGAGTGGGGAGAGTTGGTTTCCACTCTCCAGGCAGTGATCGATGAAATGTTGAGAGACACACCCGACCCTCCACCTCCATTTCCCGTCCCTGGTGGGCTAGGTTTCGACAACACCTACCCTCAGCCAGTGGAAAGTCTGAGCGGAGGATGTGGTGGGTGCTTCCCACTGGGAGCAGCTCCACAGCTTTGAGCAGCCAAGTTTATTGATGGCTACTCCTGGACTAAACATTGGACAGGCTGCTCCCATCATGGACCAAGGACCTCATGTGTTGCTGAATGTAATGAGTTGTACAACGGTACTGTAAGTTTGTTGTGCTGATGAATAAGCTTAATAACTACCAATTAGTCGAGTAATAATTCAAGAGTTCTCAGTGTAGTAAAACTGAAAACAGAATGAGGTTATCTTAAGAAACGTCGTAGAATTTCGCTTTGCTGGAAATCTCCTCTGCCTTCCACTTCCTCTCAGAGGCTCTATGATATTATTTTTATCATTAAATTGGAAAAAATAAGATTTTCTCCTGAAGATTCATTAGATTGTTTTTTTTTACTAAACGGCAACCTTACATAACTAATTTCAACAACTTGCAAACCCTACCTTCCAGCAGGGTAGCATGTCCCAATACGTATAGGGGTGGAACTAGAGAATATCTGCCCTTTATCTTTTTCTGGCATAGGTATGGCATAAATGATTGTTTAACAGAGTAGTACCTGATTGATTTTCTCTTGAACGGCTGATCGATGAATCAACTATTTGTTTCAGCATGAGCTTTAAGTTTTAGTCTACCTGTGGATTATCTGGGATGTACTACAGAGCGACCATTAATTGTTTCTGACGTTATTAATCTTTAATTTTGTTAATATGTGCCAGTTTTGCTTTTTATCTGTAATTGTTCTGGGTGGATGCACACAAACTGCAAGCAAACAGAATCTTTCCAAAACTCCACACCTGGTAAGACCCTGGTTAACCACACACACTCTGAGCCATCTTCACTGTTTGGTTGTAGATGCGGTGCAATAGACAGCAGGTTTAGTAGCAATGTTGTGGGAGAATATCAATGCTGGAAGAGTCACAGCTGTACAAAACAAAGACACACATCTACTCTGAACTTTGTCCTGCAGTTTCAGTTCAAAACTCCAATAGAAAAATGACACTTTTTATTACTATGTAAATTGAAATTCAGGCCGTAGAGTCTTGTAGCTCAGCATTTATTTGTTAGGATAAATAAACTATATTTCAACAAGGCTGTCTGCATCAGAGTTTCAGGTGTCAGGCTGAGCTCAAATACACCTTTATAATTAAACTGAATTGCAGGTTGAAGGCATAATGAGTAGGATTTTCCTAAAAATAACAATGTATAGACTCATACAAAAGTAATCCCTCTCAATCATCATTAATGACCCACTAGAAGTGTGTGGCGGTGTCTGTATCTGCAGAGACGCTGCCCTTTGCCTGTATTTTATTTTTTTCTTCTTAGTTTGCTGTGTTCGGGACGTTTCTGGCCGTCAGCCTTTGGTGTGTAGCCCCCAGCCAATAACGGAGAGACCAGGTTATATTGCTGTCTATGTCTCTCTCCTCTGCTCTCTGTGTGTCATGGATGTATCTCCAGTGTGGAGATAGGTCTGGCTATGCGAGACTATGGATGTATAAAGAGCTGCAGGTCTGTGTGCGTCTGTTTGACCCGAGGGCGGGACTGAGCTTCACACACACACACACACACACACACACAGACAGACAGACAGACACACACACACACACTCACACACACAGGCAGGCAGAGCGGAAGTGTTGCTTCGGCTGCATGTTCACACAAAATCCGGCAATGTGGCTCCTTCTCGCAGGGTTGTGTGGAGGTGTGGGCGATTTTATTTGTGCTTTAGAACGTTACCGCCGTGAAACAATCAAAAAATAATGTTTTATTTCTCTGATTCACTGCTTTGTCGCTCCCTCTCTTCATTCACTCTCTAGCTCGGTCGACCACCACTGCTCACTCTCTCTCTCTCTCTCTCTGTCCCTTGTTGAGCCGGGGGAGGAGGGGCCAACTTTGAATCGTGTGTTTAAAAAAAGCAACCAACAAATCCTACTCATTCTGCCTTTAATTTGATAAGTAAACCAGCAAAAGTGACCAGATGTTCATTAAGTGATGTGACTGCACGTGAAACAGGTTTCACATTCTGATCCTAGTGGCCTGACAGCAGTCTGTTACCCAAAAAGCAGTCTGTTATTCAGTAATAACAGCAACATCTACCACTGAAGTTTGAAATAGTAATTGTTTGTACAGAAGCCAATTTTATTAAGCAGAAATCTGAAGCCTTTAGTTCACAGGTGGATGTTTTTACACCAAGGCCAGGCCATTTCTGATAGCAAGTCAGAGTTAGAGGTAAATTTTAGTTTTAATCAGGTACTCATGGGGACTCATTAAATGCTGCATTAATGCATTAATTAGGCTCTTGCCTAGATTTTTCCACAGTGGTGGTGACCTTTGTGACCATCTGCAGAAACACTTGTGGTTATCTACCTGTGTATAATAGATTCTAAAGGTGTGTTTTTACTCCACAGATGTCACGCAGCCCATTCAAGCACTTACTCTTACCAAAAGAGAGGGGAAACTCTGACACCTGGTGGACAGATGGCATCATTGCAGTTTATCTAATCACAAGTTCTGTGTGTGTTTGTGTCTCCAGTATAACAGTGTACCAGTTGTGAGGCTCCCTGAAGGCATGGACCAGAACCTACGTGGTGTTGGAGTGCTGTTGGAACAAAGCCATCAGCATGGTGAGGATGCAAGTGTGGCTGATTAAATTCAATTATATTTATATAGCGCCAATTCATAACAGAAGTTATCCCATTGTACTTTACATATAGAGCAGGTCTAGACCGTACTCTTTATAATATTATTTACACAGACCCAACGATTCCCAGTGGCAAGGAAAAACTCCCTTTTAACAGGCAGAAACCTCAGGTAGAACCTGATACTCTGCTAAATACACAACCACCCAAACCCTCCACTGTCCAGGTACTGATACACACAAACATCAATACACACACACAAACAACAACATCAACACACACTTCCACAGTCTTTCACAAACAGAGTAAATGTTCATTCATTTTTGGGGGGGGGGGGTTCTGCTACATTCCTGATTTTATGAATTGTATCATTATTACTTGACACTTTGGCAATATTGTCTTTGTTACACTCATGCCAATAAAGCATATATATATATATATATATGAATAAGAGAGAGAGAGAACGGAAGCCAATTAAAAAGCAAAACGCAGACAAATGGTTTGATGAAGAATGCAAGACCATCAGAAAAGAAAAAATAGCAAATGAAAAACATCGCCAGCCAAACAGCCCAGCCTTACGCATTAGGTACAATGAAATTTTAAACAAATATAAATGTACAATTAGGAACAAAAAACTAAATTATACCCACAAGAAATTTCAAGATATTGAAAACACCATTAGTACAAATCAATTCTGGGTTATGTGGAACAACTTCAACACAAAGCAACAACAAGCACTACCCATCCAAAATGGTGACATCTGGAGAGCACATTTTGAAAATCTGTACAAAGACATACCAATAAATCTAATTCATTCAGAAGAAACAATTAAAGACAACCAAAGCCCCCTTGATTTCCCAGTTACTTGGGAAGAATTGACCACACAGACAAAATCTCTCCAGCCAAGAAAAGCTTGTGGTCCAGACAGCATTAAAAACAAAATGCTCAAATGCAGCACAACCAGAGATGCAGGGTGCAGTGTTGAAGTTGTATTCGTACTACAGTCAGGATATTTTCCCGACATCTGGTGCAAAGGGCTCATTTCCCCCTTTCATAAGAGTGGGGACAAATCAGACCCTGGTAACTACTGCTGACACTATCTGTGTATTCTAAATAAAAGAATACTAGATTTCCTTGAAGAACACTCCATCTTGAGTAAAAATCAAATTAGCTTCCTCCCAAAAAGCCACACCACCGACCATGTATACACCCTTCACACTTTAATTAACAAACATGTACACCAAACAAAAAATGATAAGATAGTCACTTGTTTTCTGTTTTAGAGAGCTTTTGACTCTATTTGGCATGAAGGGCTCTATTACAGACTTTTACATTGTGGTATAGGGGGCAAAATGTATGATCTGGTTAAATCACTGTATTTGGAAAATAGATGTGCTGTAAAAATTGTAGACAAACAAACTGAATCCCTCACCCAGAGACGAGGTGTTCATCAGGGCTGCAACTTAAGCCCGACTTTATTTAATGGTTATATAAATGAACTTGCTGTACAGTTGGATCAATGTGCTGCTCCTGGCTTCTCCCTCCTAGATAGAGAGGTGAAGTCTCTGTTTTATGCTGATGACCTTGTTCTACTGTCTCCTACTGAACAAGGACTACAGCAACAGCTGGACATAGTAGAAAAGTACTGTCAGAACTGGGCCGTGGCAGTAAATATGAAGAAAACTAATGTCATGATTTTTCAAAAATGCCCCAGATGCAAGGAGAACAAATACCAGTTTACCATTAATAATCATTTCATTGAACACAGTATGAGTTATACCTACCTTGGTATAACCATAACACCATCAGGGAGTTTCAACATGGCAGTGAATGCGCTAACAGAAAAAGCTCTAAGAGCTCTAAATGCAATTAAGAGAAAGTTTTATAATTTTCAAATTCTAATTAAAATTTGGCTTAAAATATTTCATAGTGTCATTCAGCCCATTGCGCTATATGGTAGTGAAGTATGGGGTCCACTCAGTCATCATAGCTATACCCGTTGGGAAAAACATCCAACAGAATCGTTACATGCAGAATTCTGCAGATACATTGTACACAGAAAAACACCAACAAATGCATGTAGAGCAGAATTAGGCAGATACCCACTAATAATTAACATTCAAAAAGAGAGCGCTCACATTTTTTAATCACCTTAAATCCAGCCCCCTAGATACCATCCATTCCAAAGCCCTCCAATCCCAAGAGCCAGTTTGTGGTCGCTGAGCCTGTAGTTGGTTAGAATCTGTCTCTGCTTTCTATCTCTGACAGTAGAGAGATATTCTGCCAATTCATAATCTCTTTATTACAGCATCTGTATCTAAAACCGAAGAGGTCACTTAACAAGCTATGAAGCTGTGTGACACCAGTGATGGGGCCTACTCCCTTACAGACAGGTGTGATGGAGGCTCCTTACACACAGACAGTCCTGATGCGGCCTCTCACACACACAGACTGCAATGACTCTGCTCGTGTGTGAGATCTGTCACCTGCCACAGGTGTATGAGGTCTGCTTTCTGGACTCCAAGACCAGCATCCACAGCGCTGGTCTCCCCCGCTGCACCACCTGAAACGCAGGCGACGGAGTTCACCCACTTGTTCACAGGTGTCAGTGATGATGGAGCAGCTTGAGCTCCTTCCCCTCACTGCACTGCCTCAGCTGCCCTCCTCCCCACACTGTGCCTGTAGATTTTGATCAAATAAATATGTAAAAAACAAAAAACTAAACAACATGTTGATGGTGTAAGTACTTCATGGTAAAGGACTTCATCAGCACTTAATCAGAATTACAAACAGCACTTTGACATGTGACTTTTCTAAGCAACATGAGACAACTAACAGAGCACCACAAACACAGTATCATTGCCCCATGACTCTCCCTCCATGAAGGTTGGTAACTGTTGGGACCACTGTCACTCCACCATTTGAATTCATTCATTTGTGGGACTTTAACTGAACTTTTATTAGGAGACTGCATGCTCCTTTGTTCTGTAAAAAAAAAAGGAGAGCCAATGAACTCAGTCTTCTACAATCCTCCAGGTATTCACGCGTGGGTGTGAACTCCCCCCCATGGACCCAGCTTCCAGCTACCATTGGTCAGTCTGATCTGTGACCATTGATTTCACCAGGTCAATAAAAGGGTCAGCAGCCATTGTTCTTTTTTCCCCCCTCCTGGCTTCATCTATAGCATTGCTGCTCATCCGCAGCTGTCCACCAGTGTGGCCTGCTTGGAGCAGACACACAGCAAAACCAAACTCTCTCTTACAGCAGCGACGCAATGGCCTGTTCAAGATTTCTGCAACAATACTTAGTTAGCGCCAACAGCTACTACACAAAGTCTGCCAGCTATAAGAACTAACATTGAAGAGAACAAAAGATGGAGCTCCTCCATCTGCACAAACAGACTGCACAGCAAGGATTTTTCTCCAGTCGGAACTAAAAATTCTTCCACACCTAGCTCATCCACATGGCCAGCTATAAAGGAGGACTTCAAAGCAACCTTCTTTCCCTCCATGGACTGGTAATGTAACTGGGCATTACATAGCTTCACATAGCTTAACAATGTACTTGGCTATGCACAGGACTGTTACTTTTGTGAATGTATATGTATTTATTAGGTTCATTGAGTTTTATTGTTGTGATGTGTTTTCACTGTTATTCACGGTTATTCTGGTAGCCATATGCTAAGTTGATGTTAGTGATGTTTCACACAGACACAGGGTCTTGCATGCAACTAACACACATACACTTCAATTTGGCCCAAGAGCCACACTCTTTAACATATATGGCCTGGCTGTCATTTTGAATTTCCTTTCTTTGTCTAACCATGCGGCCGTGGCTCAGATGCCATTTTGAATTAGATTTCTTTAGTTTGACATAATTTTGGACCCAAGCAGCCATTTTGGATCACACACACACACCCTTTGTTCTGTAGTTTAGGGCATTTACAGTTGGACTTCATATTGTGTGTTTTTGCTTTGTTTATCTTTTAATAACTGCTTGTGTACGATTATGCTGGTTTCTTTAATGTTGCACAAAAGTATATAATAATTAATTTATAATAATTTGCCAACCTAATCAACCAAATCTTTCAACCTACTAGCTATTAATGGTAATTTTGATTATAATTATTAAATTAATTTTTAAGTTAAGCGTTCCAAATGGATAGTTTAGTGTATTTTATGAGACTGAATCAATTAGCTATCATTTTCCCTTGTTTAAGGGTGGTGCCCCCTGAGAACTTTATTCATTAAAGTAATTATTTATGATTATCTTTGATAATTCTGACAGCCATAATTAATTGATCACACCTACACAATTTGGTGCCCCTTTAACCATTGTAAATCCCAACATAATTAGAATCCCTCTACTCAAAATTTTAAATAATAAGAAATAGTTAAATGATTTTAAATCATAAGGCTAATAACAGTTAGAAAATATTTTCTAAAACAGCCATATATATTTAGCTAAAGTGTAAAGATGGTAATTAAATTTAAATTATACATTTTTTTATATTGAATAAATTGACAATTATTTAATTGTACCCGGTCACATATTCATGTACATCAGTTGTTCACAACCTTTTTTACTTGTTTACAAGTTGTAAGTTCTATCAAAGATTTTCCCATTGAACATATAGATTCAGAATAATGGACCTACTCAAATATTCAAATGGGAATTTAAGACTGGAAAAATTGAGAATTAGGGGCAATATTCTAAAATATTTTTGTTTGTTCCCCTGTGCAGATTTACCCATTCAACAATGTTGCCAGAATTTCCATCACCCATAAAAATGGGTTTTCCCATCAGGTCAGTGTTGCATTGAGATTATTTGACCTGAATGTTATTTGGTCAAGCTTTGGTCAATAGCTCTGTGAGATTTAAACTCTATTTCATTATTATGTACACACATCATCAGAGCACCCCTACAAAAAATCCCGCTTAAGACACACCATTTGGCAATTCCCCATCCAATTTTTGGGATTTGTTGCAGCCCACATAGAAAGATTCCAAATGTTCCCATCAGCGCTCACATGTCTTTCAATTGTGGGATTAGGATAACAGGTTCACTTGATATGCAGATTGGGTCATATTGAGGTTTTCTTCAAGGGCCAGAGAAGGTTGAAAAACCCTGAAGCCAGAAAGAGAGATTAAACAGCACTGAGCACAACTGTGCACCTTATAATGTACAGAATATGTTTTGGAATTGACATATCTCCATACAGTAAGTGGTTTTGATACCTTCTGAAAAGATATAGTGTGATCATCCTTTCAATTGAACTTTCCTTCATAATTGCCTAGTAGTGAACGGCAGCAGGTCTTCAGTGTATCTGTAGCAGACCTTACATTACTTCTCCAGCAACCTCAGTTTCTCCTCACTTTTTCTTCTTATTTCACCTTCTCTGTTTCTCCAACAATGAGGTCCAAATTGTAAATAAGTGTTACTTTGCGCTTTTATGAACTAACCTCTGCTGTCTGATGATGTCTTCATTGTATATCAACACAATACAAATGAACAAATTCTGCTTTTATAAACAGTTTTTATCATCATGATAATGATGATTAATAATAATAGTAGTAGGACCATCGACAAGAGTGAGTTGCCAGATGGAGTAAAGTGTCACAAAGCACGGGCAGAAACTGTGACATTTTGACAAGCCAGAAACATCAGCACCAGGCTGAGTAATCACTACTGAGTGGTACATTAAGTATACCAACAATCTTATCAACCCCATACTTATGTGCAATAGTCAGAAAAAAATGATTAACCCTTAAAATAGCATCAAATATTCCTGTGTATTGGGCCTGGTTCTGCAAAAGCCTTTAAAGGGCAGACAAAAAGCTTGTGTTGACATAGACCTCCTGTGTAATATCCTGAATAACAACATGACCTAATAATAAAGGGTTAAAAAAACAGTAGCCTTTTCATTTGGGTTGCATGAAAAATGTAGTGTATCACCTTTAATGTTGACAGATAGCAGGACCAACAGGAAAGAGACAGCGGTACAGTGTTACACATTGACAAGGCAGCAGTTTTTCCTGAACAAAAAACACAGCAGAAATTAAAGTACATTTCTATCAACAGGTTATCAGAAACACTGGCAGAAAAATTCATTAAAATTATATCATAACAATAAAAATTGAGAATGAGAAAGTACAAATAATACAAAAAGTTAAAACAATTACAAATAAATTAATATTAAATATGGGCTATATAGTACATGTACCACATTATATGTAATTACATGTGATTGTACCAGATATACTCAACAAAATCTAGTCATAAAGATCAGCTTTAGGTTAACAGAGCAGTTGTTAGCTTAGAAAAGTCATCTGTTAAATCTCAGATGATGAGTAAGAAATTTTCAAACATACTAGTTCGCTTCCTCATTAAAGGAGACAGTTTGTGTCACACCATGATTGAGACACACCATGATCCAAAACTAAAGCAGCACCACCACGTCATAATGAGCATCTCAGACATTAGGTGACAGCAACATGCATTAAGTTTATGTTCATATACATGACGTTCCTTCCTCTCGTGGTTTTCACTTTAAAATATAGTATAACACAAGACTCAGCTCAGGAGCAATTCTCATCACCAGTTGTTCCCTATGAATGTTAAACAGTAAATCAAATAAATAGGAAATATTACCACAGTTATCATTCAACAAAGCCAGCTGAAAACTCACAAGTGTTACAGACAAAAAAATGGTTCAACCAAGCTGATCGCCCTCAGTTTAGTACTTTCACATTAATGCCTGTCACCACCACTAGAGGACAGCACAGGTTCATCCTGTCAGTCAAGTCCTGCATCCTAATGGGAGACTTTCTGCTAAACCATCAGAAATTTGGCAGTTTCCTTCATGTTAAACTGTATATCATACTGCACAGACATCAGCTATAGCATGTTGCAAGTCTAGTCTTACAGTTTTTATCCCTAGATCAAGGAAAAGCACCAGGCAGTATGCACTTTTAAAAAAAACCCACCAAGGTAAACATTTAGCCAATAAGACAGGAAGGGGTTTTGGTGAAAAGTCAGGGACTGTGACATAGCATCATCTCTGGTCTTAAAAACAATTAAAATACAAATATTAACAAACATCACATAACTTCCGGGCTAATATCATGATGCAAGCCTCTGAAACACTACTGAGACAAACACTCTAAAATCAAAGGATGGATTCACAAAATAATGACATCCAGTATGATGTGAACTCATGTATTTTGGTCCAGTATTTGAGTGTAAACATTTGATGGAGCTTTGATTTTTGAGTGAAGTCTCTGTGCATTTGCTGGGATGTCTTAATCCTGAACTACTGACCTTACTGACAACCATAAGTCGAATATCTGTTCTTTAATAAATGTGAGACTGGAGTGTTTTCGTGATGTCAAACAAACAAGTGTGTTTACGGTACTTGCAAACTAATGTTCCATTAACTGTAATTATGTCCCGTAACTATGTATTTAACAGGATCCCGTAAGCTCTTCAAGATGCCTTCAAATATGGAGGTCAGCTTTTGGGCAACAATAGCAGGTTGCATTTACCTAGCTCCTAGTTTGCTGTCTCAACAGGACTGGGCATGAAACTTTCATTTTTGTTCTGTTTTCGACTGGGAGCTGATCTTTTCACCATACATAATTTTTTTCATACTATCTGTTTCATGTGTTACAATTACTAGCTAACTTGAGTATCAGGTCAGCTAACCATGACTTAATCTAAACACCTGATATATTAACTAAGAAATATGATCATTAACTAACTAGCTAACTGATAGCTGCATGTTAACATGCATTGCTTTAGCTGGCTAATTAGCTAGCAAACAACACCCAAAACTAACTAGCTACTCCTTGGTAACGTATTTCTCAAAAGCAATTAGGAACAAAGCTACCTGCTACTTTTATAAAAAAGTCGCAACACTAATGTATTGTTTGAAAGTATTTTGTAACAAATAGGTAAGAAAGATGCCAACACACACAGATTTGCGCAGCTGACTCGCCTAATTCAAAAAGTGCTGATGCATAAATGCAGCTTTTGAGAGCTAGCTAGCTGAGACGGCTGGGTGTTCAGTGTGTAGCCATTATTAGTACACAGACTCCAGGAGCAAATTTGTAAAGCAACTATATCATTAAAAAATTGGAGGAAAATGCTGATATCAAATGGGAAACAAAGGCAGGTAAAAGTTAAGTACCTTATCATGTTTGCAGTTGGCTTTTTATGTGGACTTTTCCCAGAGATTTAGAGAAAGAGAACATTAACCCCAATGTTCTGTTTACTCAGGGATAAATAGGATTAGTCTGGGGATATAACACGTATCGATAGGTTTTCCCACATGGTAACGCACCAGCTTCAAATGATCCAACATTCAAAATGCTTTACCATAGTGTGTGTCACTAGTTAAACAGGTTGCGTAAGGCTTGTCCAAAAAATAGGCCCAATTCTTAACCGGTCATTTGAAGGGTAAATGTTTGACATTGTCTGCTGTGTACCACACTGTGTGTCACTGGTTAAACAGGTTGCGTGAGGCTTGTCCAAAAAATAGGCCCAATTCTTAACCTGTCATTTGCAGGGTAAATGTTTGACATTGTTTACTGACAGTCAGCAAGCAAAAGTCTGGGCACCTCTTGTAAACAACTCTCTGAATTATGACAAATAACAATTTTGAACCAGGGACCAAACAGTTCCCTTTTCAATCTGATTTGACTTTGAAAGACAGAATTTGCTGTTTCCATCCAAGCTAAGAATGGGCTGAACAAATAAAATGCAAATACATACATTTCCACCAGCTGAGTTGAAGTGATTATACAGGCATCCCAAATGTGTAATTAAGTTTGTTAGACACTTTGACTTGTCAGCAGTTGGCAAGTTGTTAGTGATCTATAGTTAATGTTGGTCATTGCTGTCTGAAGATAAAAACAAACACAAAACAAAACACTTAATGCTGTTCTATTGTACAAACTTATGGCCGTGAGCATCTCATACAGTACATGAGACAAACAGAGCTACGACATTTACGGGAATGTTTTGGGGACATTTTACACAAAGTGTGTTTCCATCACTGTTTATAGCAAAATGCTTTAATCAAAATTTTAAAAATACAAAAAAAATAAAATAACTTTTTAGCTAGATTGAGGAAATGATTTCTAAATCAATAATTCTAAAATTCATCATATCCTAATCTGCATTAAAATGCTTGTATGGAAACCCAGTTATTGAGGCATAAGCCCAAGTGACTAAATTTCGAAAGCACAACAGCAGCACTAGGTGCATTGTAGACTGTTAATGCTCTAGACAGTTATGATGGCACTTTGTTTTGTCTCACAAGTGAAACCATTAGTGACCTTGTTTTTTGAATGGACACTGAGTCAGAATGGTGTCACATCAGCAGCAACGTCAGAAGTGTCGAAAGGTCGAAAGGTCAGGGGGCAAGAAGAAAAGTCTTGCTGAGTTCACAGGACAGACTCAATGGCTTCCGGCGTGGCCCCTAAGGCTTTGGTTTGGTGCATGACAAGTGGCGACGTCTCCTCCTCCGCCTGGATGTTGGCCACCGCCTCCACCCGGACCTCCGCCAGCTCCCCTTCTTCCTGCTGCTGCTGCTCCTGCTGCTTCTTCATCTGCTGCTGGTTGATGTGGTGGAGGATTCCAGCACCCAGAGCGTCGCCCTCCACGTTCACCACCGTGGTGGTACGATCCCTGTACGCAATATGGACATAAGAGACAGCTGAGGCCGATCTGCTTTCAGCAAACATGGAAATAAGATTACATGGTTGAAGTTAGCCCTGACCTTATGAGTTATCATCTTTCACCTGCTGTAATCATTTAAAGTAAACAAGCACTACCACAGATCATCTTTCTTTGTTCTTAGCTGCTTCTATTAATGCCCCCATTATTTTATCTCCATCGAATTTACATTAATAGTCTCATTTTTGGAGTTAAATGTACAGTATTTCCTCATTATTAAAACCAAAAGAAAGGACTGAAAAGGGCACGGCATACTTCTTATCAGCCCCAACCAGAATGGAAACAATATTGATAGAACTCCTTCTGCATAAGGCTGAGTGTCTTATCTTCACAGTTGGATGTTTTTGTTCCATAACATGAAACCAAAAGAAACCCTGGAGTGACTTTTGAAAGCCAGAATTTTGCACCACCCGGGACCTGTATAATGAAGCAGGAATGCTTTTTCAGGTTCACCCTTTCCCTGTTTCTCCGTTGGCACACCAGTTGGGAAACCCTCGTCTAGTTTTGCTTACTGTAATGTTGGAAACGTGTGTGCAGACGTGCTCAGATGCTGCTGTGTGTGTTATCTAATATAGGTGTCAGTGGGTTCACAGGCTTTACTCACACAATCCAGTCAACAGCCAGCATGAGGGACAGGTCGTTGGTCGGCAGGCCAATGGCCTCCAGGATGATGGCGATGGTAATGATGCCGCCGGCTGGGATGCCTGCTGCACCAACACTTGAGGCTGTGGCTGTCACCCTAGAAATAATGATCAAATAATCATATGAATGATATAATACTACTAGTAATACTTTTGTAACAGAAAGAACAGAAAGTTGACTTTTTAACTTTGCTGGCAAATGTGAGAACAAATCTTTGAATAGATGATTTTCGGGTGCTTTCATCTCTTTTAAGTGTTCTGCTGAGCAACTGGAAGAAAACTTTTTATCATCCCCTGAACTCACAGGATGGTGAAGATCTGTCCAGCGTTCAGCTCAGCATTGTTGAGCTGAGCGATGAAGACAGCAGCGATGCACTGAAATATGGCTGCCCCATCCATATTAACAGTGGCCCCGATGGGAAGGATGAAGCGGCTGATGCGTTTGTCCACACCGTTGTTCTCCTCAATACATTTTATCATAGAGGGAAGAGTTGCTGAACTGGTGAGAAAAAGATAATTTCATCTTTCAGCCATTCAGATGAAACTAATACCAAACATTCATCTAACGTTCAAGCTTCTCAACCTTTACCCCCAAATCACTGCAAGCCATAAGAATTTCCATATTGCCTTAGCTGGATTAAGAGTTTTGATATTTAAATTACAGGGTGCAGGAACTATAAATGCAAAACATGATTCAGAATGTTAAGGTTAGTTAAACAGGTCAAACCAGCTTTTCCTATTTGTGTTACAGTTTTTCCGTGCCACTTAACATCTGACTAAATGTCTTTCTTAACATCAATATGAAAATATGGTATAACAAAATCCAATTAAAGACATTTCTGTTGAGAATATGTAAGATTGTAAGTGTGGCCCTTCTTTGCTATTCAAAAAATGTATGTGCCACTCCATTGCAAAGGAATCCTGGATGACAAAAAGGCTGTACGGCCCTCTTTAGATTATATTATCCAACACTACTACACTGCATTAACTTTATAAAATCATTTCCTGAACTGCAGTGCAGTCAAAACAAAACAAAATATTTAAAGACCTATTAGTGGCCCCCGAGAAGCTGCATTGTTCAATGCATTGCACAGTATCAATAGTGTTGAAACAAACATCATACTGATTATTTTGCTCTTCTTAGAGCCTTACCAGTTTTGGGGCTAAAAATGTCAACTTTGTCTTGAGGGTGGTGCTACAGCAAAGGTCACAGGGGTCACTAAACTCTATAGGGTTTCAATACATTTGGAAATCTGCCTATTAGATTATGAGATATTATGAGTGTGGCTCAAGAGGAAAGTTCAGGCAGAGAAAAGGGTTTGCCTTCTAAAAACCATGAATATGCTCAGTAAATTTCATAGCAACCTGCCAGATTTTGATCTTTCTTGTGTACAAATTGAACGTTTCACCAGATAGTGGAACTAGCTACAGGAAAGGTCAGGGTAGATCATCTGGGACCCTGTGATGTGACATTATACCTGGAGCAGGTGGCGAAGGCAGTAGTGAAGGGCGTGATGAGGCCTGACAGGAAACTGAAGGGGTTCTTGCGTGTGAAGCCAAAGTAGATGAGGGGCAGGACGATGCCTCCATGGATAATGTGGCCCAGGATTGAAGCAAAGATATATTTTCCCAGACTAGTGACCAGAAGAACCACATCTTCCATCTCCACAATCTTACTGCCCACCAGGAACATGATGCCAAAAGGGATATACCTTAGAGACACAAGAGGTAAGAATTTACCAGGAAAGAAAAAACAGAAGGATAGTAGTTGGAATGTGGGATGATAACAATGGTCAGTCAGTGCCTGCTTTTAAGGTCGTATTAATGTATAACGTATTGTCACAAAATATCACCTGATATTCAAATATAGTTCAAATATACCACTATCAGTACCACTTTAAAATCCCATATGCATCCAACTCTACTCACCACATGATCCAAGACACCAGCACCATGGTGGCCTCGTTGAAAGCGTTGAAGAAACGAATTAGCTCCTCCCCCTCATCTCCCAGCTTCCTCAGCGCCACGCCAAACACCATAGCAAATAACACCAGACCAAGGATGTTCATGCCATCGGTTTCAGTACCAATAGGCACCTAAAACACACAGTAGAGTAGAGACAAAAAGTAGTGAAGAAATTGTGGGAAGGAGAGCTTTGAAAAACCCTTTGGTAGGTTAAAAAAAAAATATTTGAAAAACAGACAAAATGGGAAAGGGCCTACAGCCATGCGGAAGGTTTGACAGTTGAATTTGGTTCGGTAAGACTTGATGTCTTGATGTTTTAACATGAGCATCATTTCATTAAAATACACATCTGCATTGAGATAAACAGTCTTTCAAAACTGCAGCTAAGACAGTTTACCTGGACACACAATTGTGCAACAATAAAGAAAGATTTTACTTTTGAAAAAAGAAGCTGAAATTTTTAAACAAGACTAAGAGACTACAGCCATGCGCCACATGTGAGGCTGTACTTAGGCACAGTGCGGTTTTCAGCTACATACTAACGTCAGCATCCTGTAGCGTGATGATGATGATGATGATGAATAATGATACTTCTTTTATTGAGAAACGAGTGACCCTTTCCTGATTTCACGGTTCACATGACCTCTGGGTCACAAAACAGGCCTTGCCAGGACTCAAGGATGACACTAAAGGAAAGTTAAGTGACAACTGACCAAATGTGGACTGGACATTCACAGCACACAGCACTGTGAACTCATTAAAACAAAGGAACAAAGTTTTCAATGCAAAATTAAATGTAGGCTACATTAATTGATATGTTAGGTTTAATTAACCATATAGGACGAATGTGAAGCTTTGGGTCAATATGTTGATTTGGATGCAGGAATGACAGAACACAGATACCCCAATTCCGATGCACACACACATGCAGGGTGCGTGTGTTTGCTTGTCACCCCTCCTCTTTTCATCCCTCTCAGGGGGAAGAAAGCAAAGACAAGGAATACAAGGTACAAGTACAAGGTAATTTATTTATCATTATACCACACAAGGTTGTACAACTAAATTAAGTTAGTAGTCCCTTCATGCTACACACATGCTACATACAATATATATAATATATACTGTATATCCTACAGTTATTTACATATGTACATACACATATACACCTGGGAAATAATTACTTTTTTAAAATATTTTTATTTTATTTTTTTTTCCCAAGTACATTTTTTGAATTTGCATCTGGGGGAATGCAAGACAACATCAACAAGACAGTGAAAATAATAATAAGGTTATTATCTTCAAATAAATTGTTCGACATCTGGAAACAGTGTCAATCCACTTTGAGTGTGCTTGAGAACTAAGCACCATCAATGTAAACAAAGAGTCTGTCTCGTCTCATCCTCCAGAGTCTTGCACTCCTTCATGTGGGCCAACAGTCTTAGATTTCCTGTAGCTTGGCCAGCCTGAGTCCCATTTCGTCCAGACCGGACATTAGCCAGGAGCAGCCTTAAGTCCAAACTGGGCCAGCTTGGCTCCTATCCTGGCTCCTATCTCGACTCTTCCTCTCCTCCCAGGGCGTTCACACAACAAATGTCTGGTCCGGTTGATCTGGCTGGGTGGATCGTCTCAAGGTCTGCTGCTCTTTAATCCAAACCCCAGTTTCCTTTTCCGATGAATAGGTAATACGTGTTTCAGCAATAAAGCTAACAGATAAAAACCAAAATGTAGCAGTTTGAAGGAGCTAGTCTACGGACCGCAGCATCTACATGTGCAGCCGTTGCCATAGTCAAAATCTCCTGATCCAGTCGATTTGAACAATTTTGGCTAAGCCCAACTATTTAAAACAAAAATGTAGCAAGTTTGAAGGAGCTACCAGTCCCTGAATCTACATGCGCAGACCTTACCATATCAGTCTGACATGTATTGACACTGACATGTATTGATTTTATTTTACTATTTTATTTGCTGTGCTTATAGGTATATGTATGCATATATATAGATCTATATAGGTACATATGTATATGTATTGCCATAATACCAGATGTGGTACATGATTGCCATCTATGAGCCTATGTAATACTGTCTTATGTTTATTCATAAGATATGTGAGGTGTTGGTATCTTTCAGCAACTGAGGAGGCCATGCTTTCAAACAGGGAAATTAGACATGTGTTAAACTTTATTAATTATTTAGAAAGAAACACTTAAGAGAGCGGTAGGGTTGGGGGAGTGAAGTTTTGCCCTGTTAACATCGGGCACCGCCACCCCCTTGACAGAAGACTATAAAGCAAGAAGAAGCCCAAAGATTACTCTCTTCTCTCCTTCTTGGCATCTCGTTTTGTCCTCTTTGGGTTCTCGATCTCTTTCTGCAAGAGGGCGGGCGGGCGAGCTGCTGGCCCGGAACTCAGCTGAATTCCTGAACCACACCGAACATGCTGAAGGCCGGCATCCAGCCAAATCTTAGAGAAAGAAACCTTCTACAAGAAACCTGCTCCAGTCTTGCTGCTCAATGCCTGCATTTCTAACATGACAAAAGTGAGAAAAGTCAGAAAAGTCAGAACTGCAACAAACTCTGGTGAACACTGTCATCGCGTCTCCAGCACACCCATTAAGTATTCTCCTTCCCTTGTGTGTCTTGTGGTTTTACTTCCAGTCTTTGTTTGCTTTCCCTCGGCTACCTTGGCTGGATTCTGGATTTTGTACCTTGTCTGCTCCCTATTGGACTATTTAGCCACATTGGACTCACTTCCCTGTTTCCACCACTGCCAGCCGGTAACCCCTTTTCCTGTTTGTTACCTGTCTGAATGCTGGTATCAAATTTCAAAGCAATCCATCCAATAGAGTAATTTCATTATGAACCAGAAATGTCAACTTTATAGTGGTGCCAGAGGAAAATTCAGGAGATAGCCAACATCATCTAGGAACCATGGATGTCTGTACCACATTTTGTGCCAATCCATGCAACGGTTGTCAAGATATCTTACTCCAATCCAAAATGGCAACCTCACTAGGTGCTTGAGGAAAAGTCAGGGGATCACTAAAGTCCTTGGGATTAATCTTCTGGGGACCATGAATGTCTGTACAAAGTTTCATGGCAATCCTTCCATTAGTTGTTGAAATAGTTCAGTCTGGACCAAAGTGGTGGACCAACAGGACTGATGTACTGACCCATGATCCACACCGATGGCATAGCTAAAAATGTATGTTGATCAAACAAGACTGGTTTCTTAGGTCATGAAACACTTTCACACAACAGCATTTGTTGAGTGTTGGTCGCATACTGTAATCTTGAACTGGGACCTCATCTGTAGCATTTCATTATGGAGATGGGAAGCTTGTCAAACAATAGTGCTGATATATTCTGCAGTAGTTTATATGACAACTCTTGCTACAGTGTGCGTGCGTGGGTGCATAGGTCTGGAGACAGTTGAAGGATTCAGTGAACTGAATGATGGATAATGAATAAAGACAGGGACAAATCCTGAGCTCAATCCCCTTCTATTGTCCTGAGCTCTCCCACAGCTCCACCAGCTTCATCCCCTGGCACAGGGGGGACTGTCCATTATGACCCACAACAGACAAATACCATGGACTAATGCCAAGATGAGATCCTCCAACTGTTCCCTTATACTGGGTCAGTGGAAGCAAGCCATGGCCACTGGGGAGAAGTAGTTGGATTTAAAAAACTATTACCGCATGTTCAAAATTTTAGCATATTAGATAATACAGAAATCTCTTATTTAAAAACCTGCCAGCTAGTTACTGAAATTTAGTAATTAGTTACAGTTACTAGTTACTTCTCTCAAAAGTAATTGAATTACTTTATCAATTACTGTAAAAGTAATTAGTTACTAGGGAAAGTAACTTTTGTGTTACTTTGTCTGCTTCAATTCTCTTATTAATGCACACATAGCTATATTATTTTAGTGACAACTGTCAAATTATATCTACAATTGTACCCATTATCCCTGATCTGAGTAATTAATACCAGATGGCAGCAACAACTAGCGTTCCTACATGTAAGCTACGCTTAGACAGTAGGATTTAGTAGAAGAAGACTTACACGAAGCTGGATGTATATTAACCGAGCATTGCTACAGTAGTTGATGAACCCAAGTTTCTTCAGTTTATATTAGAAACACTACAATCACTATGATGAACAGCAAGCTCACATTTCCAGAACTGTCTAGTGCCAATGAAAGGTCGTGAGCTGGAATGAGCTAGAAACACGAAAAATGCAATTTTGAACAGGCCACACCCCTCACACCGTAAGTCTGAATGACTTGGAAAAAGTCCAGCTCAATGTGCTCTACAAAAAAGCCTCTTGGACCACTAAAATCCGCCTAAATAGATTTTCTGCCATTTCGAATTTTTTGAAAAACTAATTTTTGACATCTACTTCGAAAACGTAGGTCCGATTGCTACCACATTTTCGGTGGATAATCATTGGATGACGCTTATCAAAAGTTGTATAAAGCTTGTTGATAATCTTATTTAGTTCTCAAGATATTGACCAATGAACTTCAAAAGGGGTATGGCTCAGCACATAAATAGACCAAAGTCAACAACCGTTGGGCCAATCGTGAGAAAACTTACAGGATATGTTCACATAAGTGCCTGAAACATACCCTGAAAGTTTCATTCAAATCGACGACTAGGGGGCGCTACAAATGCAAAAAATGTGTGTGGCATAACACAAATCAGTCTATAAATCAGACATCGTTTGTCCAATCATCACAGAACTTACAGGATATGTCTACAGAAGTACCTGAAACATACCCTGAAAGTTTTATTCAAATCAATCGCTAGGGAGTGCTACAAATGCAAAAAAACTGGGCTTGGCATTACACAAATCAGACTATGAATCAGAAATTGTTTGTTTTCTTCATTCTATTTGTGAAAATGCAAAAAAGGGTGATTTCACTGCTTTTTTCACGTCACATTTGACCAGGTCCAGATCAAAAGGTTTAAACTTCTAACAGTCTGTGTTGGCTTGAACCCCGGAAATGCCACTTGGAGCTATATTTTAATTTAAAAAAGTAATTAGTTACATGTCTAGTTACTGCCAAAAGTAGTGGAATACTCCCGACACTGCCTGTCAGTAATAAAAGTGGTGTTATGGAACATTTTACGCATTCTTCAAAGGTTCTTTAGTACCTACTGTGTTGAACCATTTGAGCACAGTGCTGCAGATAACTTTAAAAATGGTTCTTTGTAGCAGCTAACAGGGTACTGCTGTAGTAGAAGCCTATTAAACCTTTTGTGCTACTATCTTAAATGCTTTTGTTCAACAGTCTGTATATCATCATTCATCTGTTACTCTGCTTCTGATAAACTAACAAACTCATCATACACTCAGTTATGATCCAACATCCACTAAACCTAACAGGCCCAGCGGCTATCTGGAAATCTGCAACCAGCCAGGTGCCAGGCTGTGTTTGTTCCCTGTTTAGACCAACACATGATCTTCCTCACTGGCCCAATGCATATCTGGTGGGTCAAGCTGACCTGTCCATTGACCAACACTCTTGACTGACTGAAAGCTCATCTCACTACAAAAACAGAAACCACTTTGTAACACTTCATGCACTTGTTTTAAAGTTGTACTAGGCAAGATATTAATGTAAAAATAAACCCAAATTCTGTGGACCAGTCTCCATCCCTTTTAAACCAGATGCCAAACCATAAATTAACTAATTTGGAAAGTCTTTCCCACGAGGGTGTTCATGATGTTGGCCTCAGTTGTAAACACGGGATGGAATTAGTTGTGTGAAGAATAGCTAGCTAATCACTGTATGAAGTGGGCGGGCTTGTCGGGTTGTCAGTTTCAGAAAGTAACAAAAATTGTCAGAAGTACCCCACCCCCAACCAAACCCAGAAAGTTGTGGAAGGAGGGTCAGATGATGTTTGACAAATAAGCACTTCGTTTAAAGGATCTTTCCAGTAATCTGTGAATCCAGAGAAAATGCAAAAACACCACAGATACTTTGAACACTAGATAATCTAAACCTCTATGTAGACAATACCACAGAAATGGGAAAATGTTGAGGCCATTGTTAAGCTGATTGCTACTGCATTCCAAGAAGCACAGCACAGAACTTTTCTGAACTCCTGAACACAATTTTGAGCATGAAACAACATAGCATGACACTGCTGAGGCCAATATGACGGTTTGTCAGTTTGAGTTAGTCAAACCAAGTGGTTACTTATGTAGTGTCACTACGAAAGGATCTGTTCATGGCAAGTGTGGAGAGGAGGAATGATTACTCTTCCAACATATATATGACATGTGAGTATTGTATTAAGACAGACTTTAAAAAAAATGGAACATATCCATTAATGTGTGTGTTAAACTTAAAATGCTTTTTGGTGATAAACGCTGGATAAACAAAACTGTGTTTGATTGAGATGAACTTTGCAGGCTACATAAGATCTCATCTGCTGGTATTTGCTCTTTGCATGTTTGCACATGTCCACACTTTTAGGAGCAGAGTAAATAAAGGTATTTTGTCCCTCATAGTAATGAACAGCTTCTCCCTCCTTTTTGTCTTCAGTGCTATACCTTCACTGGTTTAAAATGCATTTTAATTATCCATTGATCTATTTAAAATCTGACTGTAAATAAACAAATACTGTTGGTTAACAGTAAGTAATTGCTAATGTTATTCTACTTAAGTGTTCATGAGTTCTGAAACCCAGGGATCTACTCATGGCCATTTGGCGGCAGTGGACCTGAATCTCTGAGACATTTTTTAATCTTTAAATAAAAAACAATTAAACGATAATTGTTTTTTATCACACACACAGCCTTATTTATAATAACTGTCCTGTTTTAACAGCTCACATGACCACGTTCACTCTTACAAAAATGTCAGCATTTCCTAATCAACCTTGAACCCATTCTCCCTAAACAAAGTCATCCATTTCTCTCAAATAGTGCATTTTTAGTGAATTTGCACCCATGGGTGACTCACATACACACACAAAAACTGCTCAGAGTAAACATGTTCTCCAAGGATCAACAGTAACCTCCTGTTTTTAATTTGGCAGAGATTGTTTGACTTATATAGACACAGATAAGAGCACTTTTCCTTTCAAATTTGCGCTGTTTAGCATTTTACACATGTATCATACGTGTGTGTGAATGTGTATGTGATTGTGTGTGTGACTATGCATGGGATGCTTATACTGTTTATACCTTTTGATAGAGGGTGGTCCCATTGGTGTCGTTCCCTACAGCAACCATTTTGTAGTCAGTGGCATACTGCAACATAAAGGAAAGGAAAACTTTAAGTTAATTCTGTTTGATGCTGTTAAGTCATACATTTTTTAGTACATTCTAGTGCTGACATTTTTATGAAATGTAATAGGAAATTTCATATTTCTGTTTTTGCACAGATTAGATGAATAAGACTTTATGCTAAAATAAGCTAATCTCCTCCCAGCTCCAGTTCTGTACTTAACCCATAGACATGAGAGTGGTATCTATCTTCTCATCTAACACTCTGAAAGAAAGTGAATATATGTATTCCCCAAAATGTCAAACTACTCTTGTAATTTCAATCATTTAATCAGAGCAGCACTTAAATTTTGCCACTGACTGAAAACCTCATGTGAAGGATAAAGGGTTTTTTATGGTTAAGAAAAAATTGTGTTTAATATAATTATAATCTTACAGATGCACAGTAGCTTTTGTGAGTGGTTTTTCAAATGTTGCTAAGCAGGGTGAAAATGTGGTGAAAATGATGGAAAACACCTGAAAACTACTTACTACAACAATGTCTGTTCATTGCTCTTGAATGCAGCATGTGCATGGAGTTGGGGGCCGGTTTGATGCTGTCCACTGAAGTTCAGACAGTCTTTCAGCAGTAAAGGAGACAACCAGCACTGCTACAATTCTCTCTCTCTCTCTCTCTCTCTCTCTCTCTCTCTCTCTCTGCATGTCTTTAAAGTCTATAGGATAAAGGTTCCCAACATCTTGGCAGATCTATGGACTTTAAATGAGGCTATAGGTTCTTGAAACTGCAACATACTTGGACTTGCAGAGGCATACAGTATGTGACTATAGTCACAATACTAAAAAGCCTTCCCCATAATCTAAATCTTACATTTCATTTGTTTAAATGTCTGTTTAAGCATCTAGCTGCTTGTCATTTTGTGTAAATCTCCCCTCTCCTCTGCTTTCTTGGTTTAATCCACAGTTGGACCCATTCCACAGGGTCTCTACCACAGTATAGGCTGGGTGGGCGTCAATATTGAACTCTATGACCTGGCTGCACTTTGAAACTCCATTTACTCTCTCCGTGAGAAGTCAATAACTTGTTTGTGAGTTTATAATTCACTGGCATGTTTTTAGGCAAGTTTAAGGCAATTGGTTCGATTATGTGAGTGTCTGTGCATACTTTCCTTTTTGTGTGTGCATAGCCATGTTGTATCCCGGCATCGCCAAATATTGAACTTTCCTGGATCTTATTTTAGCCTTAACAGACACAATAATAATTCTAGGAAGTGGAGGGGGCTGCGTTCAAGAGCAGCGAGGCGAGGCGGGTTGCTAGGCTGGCTCGAATGGAATGGTTTTACCATGGTAACGGCTGGTAAGGGACAAGGAAAAGAGCCGTTTGGGCAAGCAGGGGAGAGCAGTGGTCTCTATTCTGAACATCTCCTCATTAAGAGGCATTATGAGGCCCTCAGCGCTACAGCCAGGATTTATAGCCGCTGTACATTAATATGGAGTGGCATCCGCCTGGTTGGTGAAATAAATTTTGATGAACAATCCAAACAAGACACAGGTGGTAAGGAAAAACAGACAGAAAGTGGGGATAAAAAGGGGAGTTGGTGAAATAGTGAGGACAATGTGGTGTGGTGAAGTGAAGTGCTGGCACTCACAGAGCGGAAAGCAGCAGCTACCAAGTTCGCTGGGAATAAATTTCTGAGAAAGGAAGAGAAAAACAAGTTAGATTCACAGATATGTACTGCTATGTTACTGCTATTTTTCCTGTTTGATTTCATGTAATTGACCAAAAATTCTGGTAATATTTAAGCTTAAGTTTGTTATTTAAAAAAAAAAAAACAATCAAACAACAACTCAACACTAGCCTCAGAAAGTCTTTCAAAATTGTGTGGTTAACCCATCTGAATGATAAATTGTTCACAGGATTGGTCATCACACACTCCCTGCACTGGCTCTTTTCCCAGGATCTTCCATTAAGTCGACTGTTTCCTAAATTCCCTGACAAAGCAGTTGTTCTGGCACTGATCTACTGTCTGGTTCATCTTTTATTAAAACAAATCACCAAGGTCTTTACTGGGATTAGATATTCCTGGAGGTTTCACTGTATTCATTTACTCTTCACTTTTCCGTTATTTGATAGGCAAACAGAGATATTTCTTTTACAAGAGACTTTCATAAAAATGAAAGATAACACTTAGTTCAGTCATGCGTTGTCCTGTAGTCGGTCAGCAGCTTACAGGGTTTGGTTGTAGCCTGTATATTCTTCAAGTTTAAAAATAAAATGGCACTAACTTTTTATTTTACACAATTGTTTTACATGTTTCAATTTAAATTTCCCTGTCATACAAATAAAAAACAGCTGCACAATCTTTCCCTAGCTTTAACCAGGTAGTGTTACTTGCCTAAACAAAACCACCACTTTTTTGGTCAGCAGCTCAGAAAACCCTCATTTTGGAAGGCAGTGACAAACTATTTTTTTCATTTTGTTAAGAATACTTGCCTCCTTACACTTACTATATCTAGATTATATGCAAGTGTTGGCGGAGGAGGAGCCAATGGCCTGCATAATTATGTTTTTTTAAAACCTCAAAACATGAAACATAAGAGGTGACAGTGTTTTGCTTCATTAGTGTTCGCAGGTCTTCCTGTCAGGTTACATACACTCCCAAACACATCCATCACTCAGATACTGTGGCCCAATTCCATACTATGTACCAATTGTACACCATATACCAGTTGTCGTAGTATACTGTTTTTTGCAATTAGTATACAGCAAAATCAACATACTTCACTTCCTTTTAGACCGGGTTGTACCAAAGATCAGGATTGAAGTTTATAATCGAGTATGGATTAATTTAGATTAAAGGCTGAAGTCGCCATCTTGAGGTTTAGGGTTGTGGAGTGCATATTGTTGGCTTCAACCAACAAGGGATATTTAGATGTCTACTTGCAGGAGGAAGGATTACTCAGGACAAGGAGCATAACGTTTGTCTTCCTTTACTATGTGTCATTTACAGTATACTGTAATTAGCTCAACATGACTGACATACCAACATAACTGACATACTAAATAACATGGGGCATAGGAACAAAAATAGTACCAGTACTACAATATTAATTATCAACAACAAGATAAAGTTCCGAAATAGTTGGGGTATCATTTGCCTGCCTGCACAGGCACAGGCTGCAATTTCCATGAATACGATGTACAACATTTGGTTTAGCCCATTCATGGGCACATTGACTGCACAGACGAGTGAACAACTCCAGATGCAGGGGTTGTGAGGGAGTGTGCACCAGAATGTATTATAGGAAGTTCAATTTGTCTGTATATAAAAAATAAAAGCCATTAAAGAGCTGGTTAGAGCTGTAAAGGCATCACTAATGAACTGGCTCCCCCTACTAAAGAATTACTGAAATCCTTCCAGTCAGGCCAGTTTGCAGCATTTGAACTGGAAAGCATCCAAATCAAGCTGGTTTATCTCATTTGAAGTACACAAGCTGCTGCTGCTGGCCAATTGTGTGGCAACATGCGGAAGATCTGGGTAATTTTATACCGGGAAGTCTTACTTTTTTGGCTTCATGCGTCACTGAGCAACTTTCATAGGAATGAACGGGGCCCTGCCTCCGACGCTGGATCCAGTTCTCTTTATACATCCATGACAGCAGTGCTTTAAGCTAAATGCTAATATGCTCACAATGACAATGCTACCATGCTGATGTTTAGCAGGTTTAATGTTCGCCATGTTACCATTTTAGTTTAGAGAGATATTTCAGTCTGGACCAAAGTGGTGGACCAACCGACCAACAGACATATTGACATTATCATCCCTAGAGCCATGCCGCTAGTGTGGCTAAAAATAATTTGGAATGTTTTCATTTTAGTTTAGTTATTTTGTGTTGCCCTGCCTGCTTCTGTTACCACCTCCAGTAATTTATTAAAGTGACCTTTTGTTTATTCAACCTTCCCATGTGTTCTGTCTGCATTTGGGTCCACCTTTGAACTGAAACGTAACAAAAGGAAACCCTACATTCATAAGAGCCACAGTAATGGAGAAGATGATAATATCCAGCTTTGAAGGAAGTTCATTATTCATATTATAACTGGACAGTTCAGTTTGGAATATCGTTTTTTTTTTTGTCACTACTATAAATCCATTATGAAAACATATTCCTTGACAGTCTGTCTTTATAGGCACCACGCAGAAGTTATTTTCACTACTGTAAAATAAGCATACAGGGATTACTGTAAGCTTGCAGGCCTTTTCCATGTATTAGTCTGTGTTTGTTGTAACTTTATCCTCTGGGGTCACACTGTATTGTGCAAAGAAATACAGACTTTGCTCGCATCTATTCCCATGGCCAGACCACAGCCAAGCAATTCAGTCCATAACCTCATGACCCCCCCACCCCCCACCCCATTAACTCAGGGCCAAATGGTGCTACAGCTGTTAAATGTCAGCTCCACTGGCCACAATGGCAGGTAGCCATGATATCTTCATTTAGTCACTTCTTTATTTCCTACTGCTGCTAAGAAAAGTCATTGTTTGGTTAAATTATTGCACCCACACAAGGCTTCATACTCTTCTTTTTTCCATGAAGGCGGTCAGGTTTCCTCTGTCACGTGACTGAGGCGAGGATCTGGATTAACCCTGGGAAACCAGAGCTGGCATGCTTTTCCCACAGAGCCTCCCCTGAGCCCCCCTGCCTCCTTTCTGTGATTTCTAAAGCTCTGTTACATAACAACTTGATTTCCTAATTAATCAAAGCCAAACATCATGCATGACCCTATTAATTCACAGCAGCAGAAACGGGTTATTCAGCTAATATGGTCAGGAGTGTTTCTAACTTTCTGGTGTCATTCTGAATCACTGAAACACTCATTGCAACAGTTGACAGGTTTTCTCTACTCTCTATGAATTAAGATTCATTCTCCACACAGAAATACAAGTAACCAATAGTCAAAGTTGATTGTTTTAAGAAAGTAGTTATTTTAACCCAAACCATGATCGACCATCACCTGAAATGTTTCTCAGCAAGCTATATTTTGAAAGTCTAACCAGACGTTGCATCATATTTATTATTATTATTATTATTATTGCTAACTGTGGAATGAGGACGTGTTGAAAACATGACAGTGCCACACCTAGGCGAGGCAAAATGCATGCATGCTTATCAACCTTGACACTTCAAAAATGTCTTTGAGGATTTCTTTGGTGTAGCTGTATTGCTGTCCGGGTGGAAACAGAAACTACAATGAAAGGCAATGAAAGATATCAGGAGGGTTGGCAAGTATGGCAAAACGTGACACTGCCACGGTGGACTGGTGGTGTGTATTACACACTTTGGGTATGATACCGGTTTCATATAACGCGACTAAGAGTCTACAGCCACGCTAGCGCCTCTGTGAGGCTGTACATATGTGTACAATAGTATTTGGAGCTAAATGCTAATATCAGCATGCTAACATGCTGATGTTTAGAAGGCAAAATGTTTACCATGGTCGCCATCATAGTTTAGCGTGTTAGCATGCTAACATTTGCTAATTAGCACACAAAGTACAGATGCGGCTCATGGGAATGTCATTAGTTTTGCAGGTATTTCGTCATAAACCAAAGTTAGACTGTCCTCCCACAAAGAACGACAGCATCAGCTGTTTCGGCAAGTGCCCCAAAACCACATCCGTTTACATTCAAGTGACTAAGCCCTCTAGTGGCCATAGTAATTATGACAGGAGCAAAGGAGTAAATCAAGTGACATTGTTATACAGCGACAAAGTCTGTGTAGGGAGGTCAGGGTGGATGTATGGGTCAACAAAACATCAGACTTTAACAAGGGAGATCGCTGTTTGTTTCCCGTTTATTAATGTAACCATGATGACGAAGGTCCCCTAACGTTAACATAGTACTACATGGTATTTGAACCCAAAACACGATGTATTCTGTAGTTTAATTTGAGAACTTGTTGACCAAAGTATTGGACATATTAAAATTTGGACCTGATGGTGGCGCAACATGAAAAGACAGGGGATCACTAAAGTTCTTACAATTCATCCTGTGTAGGACATGAATGTGCATTCCAAATTTCATGGCAATCTATCTAGGAAAAAATCAGGGGATCACCAAAGTCATTGTTCCAGTTCACATATAAGCTCAAAGGGAGATTCTGAGACTTATGTGTCCATGTAATGAGAGTGTGTCGACAGAGAAATCGTACAAATCCCAGCTGTCCCCCCACAGAGAAAAGGAGCAACTGCTTAAGACATTATCTGGACTTTAACATCATGTCCAGGAAGATATAAAATCCAAGGCTCTGCCAAAGTTTAACACTTTTTTGCCCTTGGGCAAGATACTGAACCCCAAATTGCTCCCGAAGTGAGTGTGTGAGCAGTTGGCACCTGCCATCAGTGTATGAATGTGTGTGAATGTGTGTGAATGACATGTAGTGTAAAGCGCTTTGAGTGGTCGGAAGACTAGAAAGGCGCTATACAAGTACGGTCCTTTTACCATTTACCATTTACTTGTAACCTCTGTGAATGAAAATGATCCAACTTAAAGACACCCCATACTGTCAGCTTCAGTCCCAATTTATCAGCAATAAGAATAAGAATATGTCTCTATCAGAATTGGCTTTCAAATCCTGTACTGGTCCAATCCTTCCTGAAATGTTTTGAGCAACTGACCGCCAGTACAAATATAAAGTCTGACTCCAGAGTGTAAAACTGAGAAATAAAAACAGACTGTCCACCTGCTATCGTGATAAGGGAGAAGTGCTGGCAGCAGCCGACAGCGTTTAGTTTGTACTGCGCAGTGCTGCTATGGGGTGTGAAAGGTGACATAGAAGTGGATTACTTAGCTAACTGAGAGGAGAACTGACTTGTCTACGTTCGCCAGCGCCTGGTGAAAAAAAAATCCTTCAATTTCGATTGCGTTGATGGAGAATGCGGGCGATGTCACGGCGACGTATCAGAGGTGCGCTCAATGTGCGAGGTGGCGTGGCAGCGACGGAGCTGAGAAATGTACTTTTTTTTTTTTTTTACTTCGCGCCCGGATAACGTGCGTGTGAATTAGAGCATGGAGAAGGTGCACGTCTGCATAAGCACACAGATAACGTCCGTCTCGCCTCCGTCAGGCTGTATGCTGTGACTGCTCACATTACACGTAAATGCAATGAGGATTTGGATTTCACAAGTTTATCAACTTTACAGCCATACCCAATTTATGCAATATCTACTGTTTAGGTCCACATTATTTAGAAATATTAGGGGAAAACTCTGAGTTACGGAAATCACATCTCTATACAAAACTGCATAGTCTTTGCCCTAAAATACATGCCAATTTAGATATATAGCCTTAGCCTATTTATCCCCTTTCCAGGTAAGCTAGCATGGCATACAAATGCATTTTGACCTCTGCTTTCAATATACCTCGGTCTTCACTCTCTACTATTAAAACTAAGCCCTTTAATGAAAGACTCACTGTTGGCAAGCCATGGAGGTGTAACATTATTTCAACTATATTGACTATATGGAGGCTAGCTTGCGATAACCAAAGCAACCATAACAACTATAACAGTGCCAGGTTATTTGGTGAATACTGGCGAAATGAAAGTTACTAAAGTTACACGTCACAGACGTCACGTAGCTTCTCACGCCCATTCTCTGACGTCATTGGTCACGGCGTCAAGGTAAGCGACGATCGACACGATTGGCTGCTTAGTTATCAAAGTGCTGTCAGCTTTCACACCCCATATGGGGTTTATCCCTCCACCTCTTTCCCTTCCTCAAAATACTCTCCTCTCTTTTAACAGCTGTCAGCTTTCCCTCACACTGTGGGAACTTATTATTAGGACTCCTCCTGTATGGCTCACTGAAGGCCAGTAAGTAAGCATGCTGTTATTTATAGGCTGAGTCATCTAATACAGCTTTTTGGCCATCACTCGGACAATGAAACTCTCAGCTGACACCTTAGTGTCACCAACTAAATCCACAGACATAACACCATGTCACTCATAGAGATGTGCAGTGCTTCAGTGCAACTGGAGACGAGCCATAGTAGCAGATCAGCTACAAGTCAGCAACTGCTGAAAGCATGTGCAGTCAGATCTCCATGGCAGGTTGGGCGGGGCCCGGTTAGCCAATGAGATGGAAACAGATGATCCCTACGGGGAGAAGAAGAAGAGTCTTGTGCTAACTTTAACTGAACATAGTGTCGGGGTCCTTCTGGAAGCACCAACCACTGCTGTCCCAGTCTAAGGCCCCTATAGGCCCTTAGACTGTAGACTGTGTAAAATGATAGTGGGCTTGGAGAATACCTTGTTTGGACATAAAACCTGGTTGTGTATATAATAATGGCAACAACGAGATGGCAATGACATGCCTCTGCAAAAGTCCACTATGCATTTTCCCTTTTCCTTTTCCACTAGAGTGACAAAGCAAGAAGAAAAGCATGACTAAGTGGCACTTCAGCCTTGCCTTTTTGCTGCATGCTGATCTCAGTGGTGGACGAAGTCTTCAGATCCTTTACTTGAGGAAAAGTAGCAATACAACAAGAGCTACATTCAAAATCTTACTTATGTAAAGGTTCAGAAGTAAGTATTAAAAGTACTCAATCTGCGGAAACATCATGAGTGTTTTGTTATAAAGTGGATTATTATTACTGATGCATTAATGAGTAAGCAACATTTTACTGTTGCAGCTGGTCATGGTGGAGCTAATTATAGCTACTTTATTTACCTTTGTGTAATTTAATCTGTTACAATGTATGATATTTTACAAGATAGTCATGTGTTTTGTATGTAAAATCTTAATGTGCAAAGGAAGGAGTAACTGTGGCTGTCAAACACATGTAGTGGAGTGCGTCTCAATTGTAGTGAAGTAGAAAGTGACATAAAATGGAAGCACTCAAGTAAAGTACAAGTACTCAAACTTGTTTGTTACTCTCCACCACTGACTTGAGTTGCATATGGGGGAAAGGATTCGAGTAACTGCCTTTTCCATGTAAAGCTCCAGCCAAACCAATTCAGTGGGTAATGGATGCTGGAGATGAGTCTGTGATGACCACATTCCCAGACAGATAAAAGTCTATAACAGTCACAAAGAATGACTTGGGTGTTCAAGTGGATGTGTGCCACTGCATGTAACGCTTCCTACAGCAGTCAGTGTCTCCTGGGATGGCCCCATGCGTCGAGCCGCTCATGTGTGTAAAGGTGAATTTGCTCTTCGCTCACAGCGAGGTAGGGCGCAGCGCAAATGTCTTATTCAACAGCGTCCTGCATATCAGTGTTTCAATTTTTCTGATTGTTAAAAAAAAGAATTAAAGTGTTGCTACAGTACCTGGCCAGATCTAAAAACGAGTCAGTGGTCTCCTTGTTGCTGCTGACGCTCTCCAGTCCCAGGTTGTTGGTGTTCAGGGCTCCTGCGCCCACGCCGGGTTTGATGATGAAGGCCAGGGCCACCCCGATCCCCGAGGCGATCAGCGTGGTCACCAGAAAGTAGGCGACCGCGATGCCCCCCAGCTTGCCGAGGGAGCGGGTGTCCAGGCTGGCGGCGCCGGATATGAGGCTGCAGACGACCAGGGGCAGGATGATCATCTTCAGCATCCGGAGGAGCATCTCTCCGGGGAAGGCGAAGTAGGTCATCTGCGCCTTGGTCAGGTTCATGTTGCGGACCATCATCCCGAGCCCGACGCCCACCAGCACCCCGGACACCGTCATGATCACCAGCAGGTTCTTTCTCAGAAACTCCATCAGCTTCTCCCTGAAGCTCTTCTGCGCGCTTTTCTTCAGGATCCGGTCGGTAGAGGCCGAGCTGGGCATGGCGTGCCCGTTGATCTCGCTCTTTTTCTCCATCTTTTTCTCTTCAGAGAACCGTGGGAAGCTGAGTCCGCTTCCAAGCAGCGTGGGTTAGATGCACACACACACACACACACGTTTGGCGCACGCACTCTGCTGTGTGAAGGCTGGTCCGGTGTGAAGGCTGAACACAGAGCGCAGGGAGAGCCAATGGAGAATAGGCGACGACACAGAAAGCCAGTGGAACATGCGCACAAAAACCGGTACAAATACCAAGAGCAAATGATGCAAGAGCAGGGAAGATTGCCCGGGTCTGTGGCATTGTGGTACATTTTCCTGTACTGACTATAAACATGTGGTGATTAAACCACCAGAAGAAGACAGCTTCACAAAAATGTTGAGTTTATTTTCTATGTCCTGAGACTCTTCTTTTTTATGGCAGTTCATTTGAATGGAACGGCAGCGCTGAAAAAAAAAATCTGAATAATTTCATGAAATAATGGTTATTTTAGAAAGCAGAAATTTCAAATAGACCCCATTGTTCTCTGAGGACTGATATACTGCACATAATGTGCATTGCATTTGTCCACATTCACTCGTGAATCCTCGTTGCACCTCTGGTATTTAACCACGAGGTGGCACTATAATAAAGCTATTGTACGTTATGAGTATTTCCACAACAGCCAAAGTTAAGCTATAGTAGAAAAAAGATAGCAATAACTACACTTTTGGCTCTGCTGTTGTTTAATGTTCCTGTTTCTTCCATCTGTCTTTTTATTTGTGATTTACTCCTTCTGTAAAGAACACTCTATTATCGCCTCTTTTTGTACACAATGTGCTGTATAAATAAAGGATTATTATTTTAATATTATAATTCACAAGTGTTAATCCAGAGTTTAGCAATTGAGCTTCAATATGAATTATTTGTCAGTGTTTTTTTACTATAAAATGTGGAATTTGAATGGATTGTAACTGTTTTGTTCCATGCATGAAGTTATATGATTAAATATAACAATAATAATAATATTTCAAATAAAATAAAATAATATAAAATCACCAGTGCATAGTCCATTTTCATTATTGAAATGTATTATTTATAGATTGTAATATTTTTGACTGTCTGTTGACCTTTTACTGGCTTTTGTTGGTTTTTGGAGTTCCATATATTTAACCCACTTTCTATGATTATCATGTAATTATACAGGAATACAAAAAAATTGAAGGGGTTTTGTAACGTATAAAGTTTTGGGGAAAATGGCAGTCAGTAAAATCAGCTGATCATTTTAAAAAAGAATACTCAAAGGCCTGCCATGTTTTAAGTATCCACCTGCTGTAAAAGCCATGTTAATATAATAAAAGCAGCATCTAGACGACAGAGAGAGAAGCAGCCCTCTGTCTCATTGCTTCTGTTACTGACTGTCATCTGTGTTGTCCTCAGTGACCTTAGCTCTGCTGTTGCTAAGTTCCCCCTTCCCCTCACAGCTGTGTGGCCTGAATGCTGGAAATAACCACCGGCCTGCGGATCAGGAGTCATGGCTGTTTAACAGTGGAAAATGTTGGCACTGTGCTGCAGTAAACTAGAAGAAAAAAAACAAAAACAGAGAAAGACACAGGCTGAGCTTTGTAATGGAGACTATCCAAGTGAGACATACAATATCCAGAGCAAAGAAGAAAACAGCCAGTGCATCAAGGTGGTACCAACACTTTATTAGAAGATCAAATCTGATCAAATTAGTGTGATCCGTGTTTGATATGACACATGGAAAATACTGGTTTCTACTGTAAAACCTGGACTTGAACTTACTCTAAAATCATTTTTATCAGATTTTATTCTAGTTTCCAGGATGAACTCTGGCACCTACAGAACAACCTGTGAGAATTTCAAACATGACTCATGACTGTAGACTATGCAGACCAAAAACTGACAAAAGGCAGTAAAAGCAGTAGGATAAAAGGTTCAGATGAGTCAAAAATGTAACTGAATACATCAATAGGTTATATTGTTAGTTAAAAAATTATGTAAAACAATTAAAAAGCTTTACACTTTTCTTTGAATTAGCTAGCTAACTTTTAACCTTAATTAGCAAGCTAACACTAATCATACACTTTTAGTTTAGTTTGTTTGACATTATCAAAAAGCTGACATTAAATCAGGCACAGCAACAAATTGTCAACAAAATGTAAAGTCCATAATTTATTTTCATTGTGGTCCCTGATGATAATGTTATGGAAATAGAAGGTCTGAACTTCTAATTAGCGTTAGCTTGCTAACTTTTTTATTGTTAGCTTCCCGGCAAATTTTTTTTAGCTACTGTTACAAGAGTTTATACAGTGATGCTACGGCAGTGTACTGTATACAGATGATAAACATTACCTACACTAGCTGGGGTAGTTTTATAAAGATAGTTAGAAAAGGCTGGAGCTCAAGCATGTCTAGCCACCAGTGTTTTCAGTTAGCTAGCATGCAAGCTAGCCACACAGACCTCTCGAGTGATCCATTGATGGAAAACTGAAAACTAAGGAGCTAAAAAATATAATGAGCTAGTGTAAGATAAATAGCATAGTGAGCGGAAGTCGTGACGTCACTAGCCTCTGTTTCACTAGCAACTAAATTTCTCATTCAGCATTTCTTTCATCGGTCTTCTAAAAAAATGAAGGGTGTTCTTGGGGTTTACTTTCCCGATACTAAGACAAATCGGCATTCACTATAGCAGTTGCTATAAAAAAATTGAAACCTTTCTGATTCCAACAAAGTTAATTACTTTGGTTTTGTCCATATCGATAAAACTCATCAAAGCTCTCTTCTAACCTAATTTTTTCTACGTTCTAGTTGTAATCCATGCTGGATATCATGTGTAGACCACACCATGTAAATTCGATGTAAATTGGATATTGTCTGTCACAGAAGTTATCATACATGTGAAGTTTGATTCAGATGGGAACGATGTACAGTAAAGTTACAACCAGTTCCTGTTTCATGGAGTAACATCGAAATTCGCCACCCCTTAACAGCCACATTGTTTGACAAAAACTCAAGCTTTTGCTAACTTTTCATCTGCAACCTGTTTTATATATGCTGACTAAGTTTGAAGTGGATCAGATTGACGGTCTATGACAAGTTCATTAAAATATGACCCCTATAAATCGCCAAAAATATGAAAATTAATTAAAAATGGTTGACTTCCTGTTGGGTTTAGGTCATGTCACTAAGAGACTTTTTTATTCGTCTCGGCATCTTACATGTGACTTCCTGATGTCAGTAGGTGGTGCTATGACTATGACTCAGTTTGGGGATGTGGATGTGTTCAGGCCTGGACTCTTTGTCCTGAAGCAGAATTGGAGCGATTAGAATGTTTAGAAGAAATTAGTATTAACAGGGATGCGTGTCCTAATGAAAAATTAAATAAATTCCAGATTTACAGCCACTAGAAAGGAGGGCAGTGTCAGTTGAATTTCAAATGCAGAAAATTAATTGATCAGAAGTATTATCTATTATGTGCTCATTAAATGAGCTACAGGCACAGATGTTTTACAAAATACGTCAATGGTGCCTAGATAAAGTAAATGGGAAAAATCCTGACCCATTTTATGTATTTATTTCTGGAGGAGCAGGCACAGGAAAGTCTCATTTAATAAAAGCTGTGTATTATGAGGCATGCAGATTGTTAGCAAGAATGTCTAATAATCCAGATGACATTCATGTTTTACTAACTGCTCCTACTGGTGTGGCTGCATATAACATTAATGCTACAACAATACACAACAGCTTTGCGATAATAATGCTAGGTTGGTAATAATGCTTCATTGCCATATCAACCTCTAAGGAAGGAAAAAGTAAATACAATAAGAGCCAATTTGAAAGATCTACAAATATTGGCAATAGATGAAATTTACATGGTTGATCATAAACTTTTGGCCTATATCCATGGGAGACTACGACAAATTAAACAATGTGCTGATTTTTCTCCCTTTGGCAATGTTTCTGTTATAGCTGTTGGAGATTTTTATCAGCTGCCACCAGTTAAAGGAAGGCCTCTTTAGACAGAGCAAGTAGGGACCAACCTATGGGCAAATACTTATAGTCACATAGAGTTGACAGAAATAGTGCAGAAAAGAGACCAAGAGACACTAAATCGACTCAGGAAACATACCAAAGGGGAAAAAAGAGCAGGATGAAGTGTTATTAAAACAATGTGAGACAGGCATGAGTGAAGACACAGAGGACCCTCAAAATGTTGCAACAAACAGCGAAGTGCAAACACATAATTTCAATATGTTTGGTCCAAAGGCTCACGTTATGCTTATCAAAAATATAGATGTTACAGATGGACTTGTTAATTGAGTGTTTGGCACTGTTTGTACTGTGAAATTTGATGGAATTCCCAAAAACGTCAATTTTGATGATAAAAAGATTGGCAGAAAACTTAAGGTTAAATTTCCATGTTCAGTACCAGGACTTGAAAATGCAAGCCCAATAGGCGCTGACAAGGACAAAGTGACAAGCAGTAGTGGAGTTAGACGTAAATTCCCATTACATCTAGCCTGGGCTTGCACAATAAATAAAGTGCAAGGGTTCACTTTAGACAAAGCCATGGTGTCATTTTAAAAAAAAATCTTGGCTGGCCGAGCATATGTAGCCTTAAGTCAAGTGACATCTTTGGAAAATCTTGTCATTTAAGATTTTAAAGCCACTGCCATATATTAAAAAAACGGTATTGACATTTATCTAGAGAAAATGAAAAATATATTGAGGCTCCATTAACAAGAACAGAATTTTCTCTGTAGGTCTGTTTACATAACATTCGAGGTCTAGATGTACACATAACAGACCTAAAACATGATCACAGGATATTGTATGCTGACATACTTTGTATTACAGAAATATGGTTGCAACACAATGCACCACATAATAATATTGCAATGCCAGGATGCACAATTCACCATAAAGTAATGTCTCAATCATACAGTAACGTGGCAATTTTCTCTGGTTTACAGATAGAACAATGGTGGCGTTGGCTTCTATCACAAAAACCACATCATTTGTGACATTCTACATGTGCCTTGTAGTGACTTGAAAGCCATAATCTTTAATGTTCAACCTCTGAACCACAATTACAAAGTGCTGTATAGACCGGCATCACAGAAATTTAGCCTATTCAAAACAAACCTGACTACTGTAGTTAGCCATTTTAATCAACTTTCAGTAGGAAAATAATAAGGGCTTGGTGGTAGAGCCACCTGGGCTTGGTGGTAGAGTAGGTCGTCCACTAATCGGAAGGTCGGTGGTTCGATCCCGGCTTCCCCCAGCCCACATGTCAAAGTGTCCTTGGGCAAGACACTGAACCCCAAATTACTCCTGAGGTGCCATTGGTGTGTGTCTGTTTTACTTTATTTAAACTGATGGCAATGTGAATGTGTAATATGTAGTTGAAGCACTCGGAAAAGTAGTCGGAAAAGACTAGAAAGGCGCTATATAAGTACAGTCCATTACCATTAATGAGAACGCACTTGTTTCGAAATCCATAGAAAACCTCATGCAACAGCAAGGTTACAGTCAAATTGTAACCATGCCAACAACAGAAAATGGGACAGTAATTGATCACATTTCCATGAAAGACAATCCTAAAATCGTGCAAATAATTTCCACATGCTACAGCTACCACGAATGGGTTTCTTACTTGCTAACTAGGACCTGCAACATTCATCACTGAAGGTGGAAAGTCTGTACTACTGTGAGGGGGGCTCTTTTAGTGAGTTTATGACTTAAGTTACACACTTGAAGAAACATTTCTATAGCGCCAATTCATAACAGAAGTTATCTCATTGCACTTTTCCTATAAAGCAGGTCTAGACTGTACTCTTTATAATATTATTTACAGAGACCCAACAAATCCCACCATGAGCAAGCCCTTGGCGACAGCGGCAAGGAAAAACTTCCTTTAAGAGGCAGAAACCTCGGGCAGAACCAGACTCAAAGGTGGGGGGCCATCTGCTGCTGCCGTGTTGGGTTGAGAGAGGGGGGGAGGCAGAGAGAGCGAGAGAAGGGGGGTGGGGGAGAAGGAAGCACAATGCAAATTCCATCTAGAATTTTAAAATAGTAACAATGTAATGGTAGTGGTAATGTTAATATTAATAAAGTAATAATAATAGGAATGATAGTCATAGGAATAATAATAACAATAATAGTAACAAGGCCAATAACAACAACTGTAGTAGTAGCTGTCGAGCAGGAACACAGGGGCAGCAGGTGGCCCATAACAAAGAAAGAACAAAACTACAAGAGAGAGAAGATGTCGAGTTAGTAACATGCAGTAATGGGATAAAAATGCATACAGATGGAGAGGGACAGGAGGAGAGAGGAGCTCAGTGCATCATGGGAAGTCTCCCGGCAGTCTAGGCCTATAGCAGCATAATTTCAGGACTCACCCAAACCAGCCCTAACTATAAGCTTTATCAAAGAGGAAGGTCTTAAGCCTACTCTTAATCATAGGAGTACAGCACCGAAAGAGATAAGCCTTCAGTCTTAGGAGTTTAGCAACCCAAAAAAATAGAAATGTCCATCCAGCTCTTAGTTTCCTTTACGTTAGATACCATCCTGCAAAGTCCCCTGCATTTACCTGATCATTCACCTGATCCTGTTGCTTGTTCCATGCCTTAGATTACTCATTCTATTTATTTATTTAATTATTTATGTATTCACTTTCTAGCTTACTTATTTACTTATGTAGGGCCTGCATCATTCATCACTGAAGATGGAAAGTCTGTACTACCGTGAGGGGGGCTCTTTTAGTGAGCTTATGAGCTTTTTCATGTGTATGACTTAACAAGCTATACACTTGAGAAAACATTTCCGACATAGGAGTACAGCACCGCAAGAGACAAACCTTCAGTCTCTTCAGCTCTAGTGTCCCTTACTTTACAGATCCATCATGCAAAATCCCCTGCATTCACCTCATCATTCACCTGATCCTGCTGCTTGTTCCATGCCTTAAATTACTCATTCTATTTTTTTTTTTTTTTTTGCTACAATTTATGTAGATTGGATTTGCAATCCCAGATTAGTTTAAAAAAAAAGTAGGTTTCACGTTTGTCGTGATTTTGCAACAAAAGTGCCACCTAGTGGCTGAAAAATACATTTGAAAAACTCAAAATGGAAAGAGACATTTCTGTTGAGTTTTTTTCAAATGTGTTTTTTTTTTTTGCCGCTTTAAGCACCACAAGCCAGTGCCATATAGTTCCATTATATTCAAAAAAGGCAGACATCTCTACAGCTGATACCTCCAAAACTCAGCAACTCACACCAATCTAGATGAATAAATAGCACTACAGGTAAGATTTTTGATTTTGGGGTGAACTGTCCCTGTAAGTCTTGGTGTCCATGTATAATTATAATTATTTCAAAACACAAATAACAGAACAAAATATATCATTCTTGACAATAACATATATGAATATCATAGTAAAAAAAACAATAGAAAAACAATATTTGACTTACCTCTCCTCTTTCCATAAAATGTGCCAAAACACATAAAATGATGCTCCAAGGGAGGACGTCTTCCCTAACCAATCAACAACCAGAATACAATATTGACATGGCATTGGACCAATTATAATTTCCAAATTTCTGAGTAAAGCCATAGAATATTCACACAGTAGCAGCATATTAGAAAATAAATTATAACGTGCAAATTGCTCACTACTTTTAAACACACTAAGAAAATACATTTTATTTAGGCCTTTTCAACAGAGTCCAAATTTCTTTTTTTCAGATTTACGTTTCCCTTTTTTTAATCAAGCTGTAGCTAACTAGCTCCTTGCATTAGCCAACGCAACAGTTAGCTTGTTGTAGCACCCTGAAGAACTGTTGAGCTAATGGCGAGAATGGCTTTGGACTGGGGGGCACGGCAGAGGCAGGACGCCGCTGGGGAGAGCAGCCTCTGGCCTCGCTGCCTCAGCTGTCTGGGCTTGACCCACGGCGGGACTATGGCCAGCCGACATGCTGCTGCACTCCCCTCACCCGGGACCCCAGTATGGGCGACGGACTGCTGCAGGGCATGGAGGATATTGCTAGTTGGATTATTGCTACATTTGCGAGTGCTTATGTTAATCGGCCACCTGCTCTGGATCAGGTATTTACCAATGGTGTTGTGATAATTCCTTTGATATTTCCTTTGTAGTCTAGAAATGGAGCTGATGTGTTTAAACTACTTTGTTAAGGATAATTGCCAGCAGTTTACGTATATTTAATTTCTCTTGATAGAAACCACACACTACTTTAATATGCCCTGGTGAACCTGTACTTGTGATAATGCATTGTTGGGAATAAAATATTGGAAATCAGGCCAGCTTGGATTCAAATAGCAAGTGGTCATCATCAGTCACCACACCTTCCTTCACAGGTGTTGAACACTGGCCTGCTTTTTGTTACAGCCCTGATAAATACTCTATTTTCTGCATTAGACCTGTATGGTTAATCTGGAAAAAACAGGATAAAATTAAATTATGTTATTTTTAATAAGATAAGTAGCAACTAGTGTAAAATAACATGATGCCGTGGGTCGGTTTGCTTGTTAACTGGTATTCTAAGTGCACCCCTCAGTTATTCAGATTGTATATAATAGTGTACTGCTATTTTTATAAGCAGGAAACGCCATGAAACGCTCGAAATATGAGTGGTACTGCCCCCATTTCAAGTGATACTCCTCCACCTGATCAAGCAGCCTATATAAAAATTGTTCTAGGGCAGCCGGCTGACCAAGAGAAGTGTGCCACAAAGATGGTGCTGGTGCAGAGGAGGCTTTCAGTTCTTTGACCAGAAGTGTCTGGATTCAAGTGGTGGAGTCAAGTCACTTACTGCAGAGAGGTCACCCAAATTAAACAGACTTGGTGAAGAAAGGGATATCTAGGCCAATAAGGTTTTCCACAGTGTTATGTATACAGGGTACCCCTAGGGTTCTCCAAGTTCAATTTAAGACATTTTTAAAGACCTTTTGAATACCACTTAGAATGAAATTTAATGCCAACCTCGTGGCCATACTGGCAAAGGTATGAAGGATACAATGGAAAATCTGTGTGGATTTTAAGCCCTCGAAAATAATTATTTACCAAGTACTTGAATTTAATAAAACACTCATAATGTTCACATTCATTTTTAATACACAATAGCTTTGTGAGGTGTGTGTGTGTGTCCTCTAACCGTTTTCAGGATCCAAACCACCTCTGCCCGAAAGGTAGAGCCACAATGAGCTCGCAGGTTCACGGGCCGCACTACTGACAATGCGATTTCTTCAGTATTGCTACACACTGGTGTTGGTGAAGAGCTTTGCTGTGCACAGCACTGTGCTCTAGGTGCCTGCTGCTGGCGGGCTGTAGCACATGTGACGTGTTTCGCGCTCTTCATATGGGAGTCCAAAGCCATAAGTCCCATCGTCCCCACTTGAAATACTTTCGGCACAAACAGCATCGTGCCTCACGGTCATTGCCTGGAATGAGTTTAACCCACTCATATTTTGGATTCTGCTGCCACTTAACGACACTTGCCCATTCTGAGGCAATGAGCTAATGTTAGCTTGTTAGTAGCAAGGTGCGAGGCGTTTGGTTTTCTTTCGTTCTTGCTCGCACACACTCCACTGTAAAGTGCGTAAAGCAATACACTGACGTAAACAGTTCCTGTACTGTTGTAACATCCAAGTCACACCAAACAGAGTCAATTGTAACATTACACACACACAAAACGTTTTACACATTTGACAGTTATTTATGACGTTACAGTATTTATTTAATCCTACGAAAGGACAAGAATTTTTTTTAAGACCTTTGTCAACAAAATTCAATACTTTGTAAACGAAATTCAATACTTACCTTATTATGAGAATATTAAATTCAATGTTTTACCAAAACTCCTGCATTTTTGGGCAACTCCAAAGCATGTGTACTAAAGAACTAATTGTGTCAAGACACCTCCTGCACTCTGAGTTGTCAACCAAACCCACTTTATGCAGCCTGGATGGCGTCCAGTAGACTCTATTTATAATTTTGGATTGGATCAGTCTTGTTCACTTAACATTTTTTTCCCCATTCATAAGAATTCTCCCCCATTCTGCCTCTGTAAATGATACCTCTAAGTCAGTTTCCCATGTCAATTCAAGGGACAGTATATTGGAATCCAAGGCCGTAAGCATCATAGAGTAGTAGGAAGGGGCTTCATGACCAAGTCCAGAAATGTTTAGGAGTGTCAACGCTAGATGGGGCTATTGAGGGGGAGCCAAAAGTTTGTACCAGTAGGTGTCTTTATTGTAAATACTTCCAAAATAGTTTGTGTGGTAAATTGAATTCCTGTCAAAGTGCCTCAAAAGATTTTAATGTTTCATCCTGATACAAGTCCCCTAGAACTGTGATACCTTTTTGAAACCGGGTGATTAATCTATACAGAGCCTGGGATTTAGCCAGATCCAGGCAGACCAGTGAAGATAGGGGGGGACGACACCAAGGCCTCCTCTGTCCTCTGCAGTTTTTGCGGGTTCACTCTGGGATGCTTGTTATTCCATAAAAATTTATTCCAAAGTTGATTTAATAGTAGTGTAGTGGGATTCAGACTGGGAGAGCCTGCAGCAAGTTTAATGATTTTACCTTGCACCACATAGAGAGATACAATAGACCATCACTCTATATCAGCCTGCAGTCTCTCCAATAGGGGGTCAAAGTTTATTTTAATCAATTCAGACAATGGGGGTAGGGGGTCCATTTGTACATGTGAAACGGGTTTTGCACATTTGTAGATTTCTTTCTGTCAGCTTGTGGACCAAATGTGACTTCCCTCCTATTTATTTGTATTTGTTGTGGTGAAACTATTTACATTTGTAAAACCTATATTATTTTTATGTGAAATTAAAATACATTTTTACAGAGTAAGTTATGCATATTTGCAAATTGTATTTTTGTGGATATGACTTTACACAACACAAATAAAAAATACATGGTTGTGCGTAGTAAAATATTTGTGTATCATGGTACACATTTGTGGATTGTCTTCTATAGGTTACAACTAATAAAGTCCAATAAAAACTCCCATACATTTTAGCTAGGTTAAATGTCTACACTGTTGTCTCGTGTTGTCTCATGTTGTCTCATTAGTCTCATGTTCCAAAACAAATTTAAAAGCAAATTGTTTAATTGCGTCGTGGTTATGACATTAGCATTAGCCTTGCTAATATTATCTTAGCATAAAGAAAATGGAACCATCAGGGGCTAACTTTAAAGTTAAATTGTCACTTTGGCTGAGGAGCTCAACTTATGTTGTAATCGTCAGCAAAATGGTAACGTTAGTAACGTTAAACGAGTAGACCCAGAGCCCTAACGTGAGTAGCGTTATACAAGTGGAATTTGGAATAACAAGTACGCTAACTTTAGACTCCATGAAATAACGTTAACACCTCACGTTACATCTAAATTGTGATGGCTAGCGTTCACTAAATCAAAACAACTGAACCTTATCAGGCTAATTAACAGTCCCAAGCTTGACATATAGTCATATAAACCAATTGAGTTTATCATAACACTTAAGACCAGAAACGGCCCTCTTCAGTCTTTACTCTTCTTAGGTAGGCTATGTTGCACATGCCAAGAACAGAAGCCAGGAGCTCAGGAACTCAGAAGGTATAAAAAATATAAAATACAGACATTATCAGTAAACATTTGGAATTTCCTGGAATGAAAAGCATGACCCAAGTATGGAACTTTGGTCACATGATAACAGGTTTTCAATTGTGAAAAGTTCAGATTATTTTGTCAAACAAAAAAAATCTATTTCAGCAACATTCATTAAAAGCACGCTGGTCAAAGGTCTGCTAATTATATAAATATGAAGGCCAATGTGTTTATGAGCATGTATGTCAAAAAAACAAGACTGTACACAATATCAGAAAGTAAGGAGACAAAACAGACATTTGCTCTTTTTACAGTTTATTGTATATATATATTTATATATATATAAAACTACAAAAGTAAGACTTTCAAATTCATAGACAGCTGTCCATTATCTCATATACTATACATATACACATATATGTATGTATATATATATATATACATACATATATACATATTTATTATCTACAGTCCATATTTGGATCCCAATACAGTGATCAGCTGACAGTTTCTCTCTGTGTGTTTGTCTTCTATTGCATAGAAAAAGGCACAGCTCTGAGGTCTGTGTAAAATACAGCCGTCGTAGGAAATCAGCCTCGACTGCGATCAGTCCTTCTCGGCGATTGAAACCACTGCACACTCGGACAACGCTAAAACAGATTCAGTAACAAACACTGATCGAAAAAGTCTCAGGAGCTCGAATGTTGTTCATATTATGTACATTACTTTTGGCATTGAAGCGTCTATGACAGGCTTTGGAGTCTTGACATCTGAAGGTTGGAGACGGGTTTTTGAGTATTGCTGCATGAACTGTTCGCCTTCATCTGGAAAATGATGAACAAAAAGAGTACAAAAGATGTAAAAAGTTGTGGCCGCCACCCCACAAATATCAATAACAAAGCAACAAACAAACAGATAAACAAGATAATATAACTACCTATGTATATAAAAAAATGGCTTCCACCCATAATTCCACACTCAGATACATTCCTATCTGAAGTACATTCCTACCACACATTCTGTACACACATTTACAATCCAAATGTTCACTTCACATCAAAAATAAATATATTTACACAGAAAAGAAAAAACAATATGAATAAATAACTTCATTGACCAAAATACAAGCACTCCAAAATTCAAACATAGTGAAAGAAACAAGACACAGTCGTCTACAAACAGTACTAGTTGGTGCTGCTATCTGTTCAGCTCACACTGCTTTGAATTCAGTTCAAATGTAGTTAATTTACATACTAACTGAGGTCAAATGCACACTGGGAAACTAATAATCTTCCATTAGAAGAAGTTTTAACATCACCCCGACCTCAATGCTGTTGGTTAACACAGTAAGATGAGTCAGACTGGATTCCAGATAACACATTCTGTCCCACTAACAACTGCTTAATCCCAACAGCTTGGAACTTTACTAGAAATACTATTAACATACCATTTTACACCATAGCAAGGCTGTTGGCAGACAGAAGTGTTTAGGGTTTCTTGTGTTATTTGTTACTTAACTACTTTTGAAGGAAAAAAAATCCACCCTTAATTATTCGCAACACCTCTTGGTGATGTACCCTGCATTTCTGGACCACTGCAGTGTCTGTGGTGTATTTTTCTAATATTGCTAGACAAATGTAGATATGTATAATTATAAGATACAGTGCATAGCAGTTACAATGGTGTTTGGTTTAAAATGACCCATTAAAGTTGCACTTATCAATATCTTTTATATTATTACTGGATCGAATGATTATGCATAATGTGTAAGGTGTCATTTGTAGTGAGGAACTCACAGATAATTATCACCAACTTCTGCAGTTCCCCTTAGTTCTATGGAGCGTTTTAGCTTCATTGTACTGGTTTTCTGGCCCAGAACTCTTCTTTCATCTGCAGCACATCTTACATATAAGCCAAAACAATTTTATAAGGTGATGAGATGTCATATGTTATGTTTTCAGCTGTTCTGTTGTTGAGGAGGTGGAATCCAATTTCACCAAAAGTAGCCTCAAGACTATTACAACACTTTACCACACAAGTCCTGAAATGCATTGAACATTCATGAATGGTGATAAATAAGTGTAAAAGTATCCCAGGGTGGATTTTTCCTTTAATATTTGAGCCTATTGATGAGTGATGAGTCTGACTGACTCATTGCTTCTGTTTTTCTCAATATTGCAGCAAGAAAAGGCATTTTACATCTTTTTGTTTTATTGTGTCAACTCAAAACAAGTCATGTATCTGCACCTTGAAGACTCCTAAATTTGTACTATCCTGTGGTCCTGTAACTAGTTTGACTTCAATATAAAAGGAAATATGGTAGGTCTGTGATTTGTCTGCGTCTACTGCTGGCCTTTTCTACCTATCAAATTACAGCTATCCTGGTGGCAACATGTTGGTCCAATTCAGAATGGGCAATGTGCGAATTATGGCTAAATATGTGACACTGCTATACACAATACAAACTCCTTGCAAAAGCTTTTGTGTGGCTGTGGATCCGTTCATTCTAAATGGTCAGCAGTCTGATAAGGTATATTTAGATGACTGCGACACAACTGTTTTAAGCCTTTTGCTTCTTCTCCAAAAAGCTCTGCAATGCATTTTTATCCCTTTTTACTTTGAGCACCACAGTAGCCATATCTGTGAATTGGGGAAAGTTGTGAGTTGGATTTCGACTATTAAATTATCAAACATAACATCAGCTTCATTATTTTAAAAAAGTAATGGGAAATTTGTGTAAACAGGACTATTTTTTTTAACTTTGATAGCATATAAAAGGCTCAACTGTAGACATAGCATTTGATAAACTGAGTCTATTCTATTTAAAACTCTGTGTGTGTGTGTGTGTGTGTGTGTGAGATCTGCTGGGGAAAAAACATGAGGAATCCTCATGTGACCCTCATCTTAGATGCTGCACTTAGCCATCACATTATGTCTTTTTGTGCCAAAAATCATTCATAGTGGCCGTTGCAGGAGGGTAGTGTTTTGAAACAAGTCTTTTGCATCGTTACAGTATCAGGTTAACACTGTGGTTTGGGTGGTTCAGTGGAAATCCACATTCAAATTAGAGACAGATTTAGCCCTCCTGCTATCGTATGTGTTTAAAACATCCATGGGCTTTGGGGTCAATATCAAAACTGTACTGTACAAAAGTGAGCAAAACCATGAGATTTGGCATATAGGGCTCCTATTCTAAACAAAAGTAAACATATTCTGCAAATACAGGGTGTGTGTGTAATACTGTATGCTGGGCTGTAATTTGTCTGTCACTCATGTTGCTAATTTTGTAGGAATCAAACCAAAAATAAGGCATTTCCACTCAAATATTCAACTTTCTTTGTGTGTTTATGAGAAATTCTACAGAGTCACATTGGTACCACAATGACTTTCCCTGCTATCTGTGATAGTTGTTTTGTCTTGGGTCCTATGAAGCCAAATTAGTTTGGAGCCTAAAGTCTCTGCTTAGGTTGGACTTTTCAGATCATCTACATCTACAGTAGCTGGGAGGAAAGAGTTGGTGATGGGCTGCTGCCGCTTCTAATGTAAGCACGTCAAGCTTTCCTGTGGATGTAGCTCATTTGAATTCTGCTGTAACTGAAGCATGATAACTAGCCCAAATGACTGAGCTCATGTAAATTTCCATCCAGCACAGTTATATGTGCCTGCCAATAAGGAAGGGAAAGAAAAAAATAAGTCCTGAACTGAATTCATAGACATGATGTGTACAAGAACAGACATCTCCTTCTACCAAAAGAGTTTAACAAACAACCAGGCGATGTGTTTTAGAGCTATTCCCAAAGCGTAATTATATAGCCAAGCTAATATGTAGCACACTGGCAAAACAATGTATTTCTCATAAAAAACTTTTTATGCTTGCTTTACAAATAACATAGCATATGTAATAAGATAAAGATTAAATAATTATTATTTGATCATGTTACCTTACCTCAAATTACCTTACTTAATAATAGTTTTAATACAATACAATAAATTAAAACAAACATTGAGGAGTGACCTCTCTAGGCTTGTTAAAGTGAAAAGAACTCGGAAAAAAACAAATACTGTAAAAACAGGAATTGAATAAGTGGTCATTTTGAAAGGCACTCATCTGTTAAAAGCCATGAATTCAGTGTGTTTGTGTGTTTTGTGTGTGTGTGTCATGTGTGTTCACTTGTATTTCTATACCTGTGAGAAGTAAATATCCTCACAAAGACAGAATGATCAAAAATCCTCCAGAATGAGAACAATTTACCGGTCCTCATTTTTTCTATTTACAGTTACTTTTTAGGGTTAAGGCTTGGGTTCAGGTTAAAGATTAAAACTAGAATTAGGTTTAAATTAGGATAAGGAAATGAATGGAGTCCATGGAGGTTCTCACAAGTATAGAAATACAAACATATGTGTGTCTTTGTTTCCTGGTTACTTCATTTCCATATTTGGAAAGGCAAGCACAGTGCATGCACAGTGTTGTGTAGTAGCAGTTATCATAGTAGTACTAATTGACATCACCATCAATGTTTACAATTACCGACCTTTGAAGAGAGTAAAAAAAACATAAAAACAACAACCAGAAAACCCCCCAAATCAATCCCAAATTGTCATTCCAGTCTATTCTCAGGATTTAACTGTCTGTGTGTTTCTGAGGTTCTGAGTCACGAACCCACCAACACCTCCATGATGTGGTCTAGTTCTGTCAGATCAATTTTGAAAGGCTGACTGGCTGAAACCTGGGGGGCGGGGCCGCTGTATGGCGACGCCAGCGATTTGAGGAGGTCGTCCGCCGTCACCACTGGCGACAGTTTGGCGAGGCCACCACCTGCCGTCACGCTCACAGCCCCTGCTGTCGTGCAGGGGTCAAAGTCATACATGGACGTGTCGATGTCGGCAAACAGAACATCGTCCAGCGCCAAGTCTGATAGAAACCCCGAGGGGGAGGAAGAGGAAGAAGGGGAGGAAGGAGAGGAGGAAATGTCTACTAGGCCACTAGGGGGCAGTGTGGGCAGAGTGTCCATCGGCCGGAGCTCAGCACAGCGGCTTTCTGCTAGCAAGATGCCAGCTGCCTCTGGTTTAGCACCCATGGTCCTGCAGTCTCTGGGTGGGCCTGTGGGTGTTGGGGAGAGGGGTGCTAAGTGGGAGGGCTGGGTGAGTGGCGTGGGAGCTGGGGAGGTAGTCACGGTCGTAGTATTAGCTGCTGCTGTCCTTGTTATGGCTGTGGGAGGACCCAACTCCATGTCACTCAGAGCGGAGGGGAAACCGTCATTGGACGAGGCAGGCACAGGGACCCGTGGGGACGTCTGGCTCAGAAGTGCCGAAGGTAACGGGGGAGGCTGTGCCGGGGGAGGCGACAGAGGAGGAGTGGGTGGGGATGGAGCACAAAAGGCTGAATCTCCACCATCCTCCTCCAATAAGGAGGCTGGAGTGAGGCAGGCTTCCAGAGGGGCGGAGCAGGCCTCCAAACGGTTGTGGCAGGCCTGGGATGCCTGGCAGTTGGGAGGCACCATTGGGTGGGGTGAAGACGGTGGAGCGATCACCGGCATCAACAGCGCAGAAGGCTGGGATACCTGTGCCGTCGCTGCCGCTGACAAAACACCAAAGGAGGGTGGTGCCTCACGGAAGCCCTCATCCATAGGGTCATCTGGTGGCGGCGAGGGCGGGAAGAGCAGCGGCCGCAGGGAGCCTTCCTGCTTGAGTTCATCCTGGATGCGTCGCAGCATGTTGTTGATGAGGACGCGGCGCTCCAGGCTGGGCTCGCCAAGTGGCCGCTGGCTGTACAGCTTCATCAGGGAGATGTTGAAGATGGTCTGCCGCTGCAGGGTGTACGACACCTTGGACAGGCCCTCTGGACCGAGGCCTAGTCCCCCTCCCGCCACCGACACCTCCAGCGTTTTGCCTTCCAGCCCCTCTTCATCCTCATCCAGCTTCCGCTTCGCACCTTTACCGAACATATATCTGGAAAACACAAGACCGCAGAGACGGGACAGGAGTTAACTTGTCTGTAACATAGTCAGTAACAATACAAGGCAACAAGCATGTCAACTTGGGTTGCAACTGATTATTCTTAGACGATTATTTTTTCAATTAATCAATTTGTATATTAAATAAGTAAAAAAGTAAGTAAAAAATGCCCCTGTGACATATTCAAATTGCTTGTTTCAGAAAGAAAGGCCTGTGTTAATATATTTGTGTCACTACGAAGTTTATCCAGCAGCGCACTGTGTCATTACAGTGGCATGCAGTGTCATGACACGAGAAAGAAGAAGCAGCTTTGTAGAACTCGCATCATACCATGAAATGTAACAGCCACCTCACTAATGGTAAAAACTATAAACCAGCACAAAAATGAACGAAATTTTGCGAATTGCAAATATGCCCCCCATTTTTTTGTTTTGTTTTTTAAAATCATTATCGTATATAATTTGAAACACCAGGATGCAGCGAGAATTGGTGTGTGTGTGTGTGTGTGTATTGCCCTATACGCTCACTCCGCAAGTTGCGTAGGGCCCCGCCTCCCCCCTAGTCAAAGCGAGTGTCAATGTTTACAACGTTGATGACAGGATTAAGTGGAACTATTCTTCTGGTCACTTAAAGAGAAATTAAACACCATGAGCGAGAAGTGTGGGAACAAAGGTAAACTTGTGTTCTCTGCTCTTCAATGTTACTGTTATTTGTCAGCAAGCTGCTAGCTGCATCTCTCTCTAGTCTGTCTGTCTTGCTAACCTAGCTGGTTAGTGCATCTCTTGGTCTGTCTGTGACTTGCTTGCTTGCCAGCCAATTCCAGGGCTGTGCTCTGTGACTTTGTGCCTGACAAAAGTGAGAGTGACATGCAACTATTTATTACACCAACGGGCAATGGCGTTTATAAACTGCAGCACAGAAAAGATGACTGCGTTGCGCGTGAACATATGCGCATGCACGAAATTATACTCGCGCTTTCCAGCAGCAACCTCTGTGGGGACCAGTGCAGACAATATACAGGCGTGATGGCACTCTAGGCGCACATAATTTTAAAACAAGACAATGATTATCTAGTCTTTCAGTCAAGGTTTAGTTACAACTCGGGAATAATGCAAGATGGAAAGCAATGGATTGACACCGACTATTGATTGAATAATGAATTTAAAATGAATTGTTTGACTGGAATAATTACCAGGCAGCAGAGTCAAAGCACAGCGTTATATTTTATTATTTTCTACATTTGATATTTTCTCTAATTTATTATTTATGTTAATGTTAATATTCACTTATCTTAAGATTCTCTAGAAAATAGTCTATTCATTCTGTTCTGTATAGGTCTATTTATTCTTAGACCAACAGATGAAGTAAACTGTTTTAAAGGAGGGAGGATTGTAGTGGGAGCACTGTGCTGTCAGGTGTGACTGTGTGGCAATGGCACATGGTTTACATGGCTCACGGGTCAGAATAGTTTTGTTCTGTTTTTTAGGGAGGCCGTAACAGAGCCCCTTTGCAGAATTTTGCCTAGGGTCCCAGGGAGTTGTATGTCAATTTAAGTGGCGCTCCTAAATTTTGTGCTGGTGCGCCAAAATTTTTCAGTTGGGAGCACCAGTGCTACTAGTGGAAAAAGTTAGTCTGGAGCCCTGAGAGTAGTTGCGAATTAATTTCCTGTCACTCGATTAATCAATTATGCAACTCATAACTTCAGCTCTAATGTCATCTAAAATAAATGATGTACCGTAGTCCTGGTTTGGCCTTTTTAGTAACAATTACATCACCATACACTGATTTGTAATTGTAGCACGCCACTTGGGCCAGTCCCCTTTGGACCATGGGGGTTAAATGTAACCCCTCTGGGTATGTCAAAAAATGCCAGAAGGCAGTGATGAGAATTCTGTGAAAATTTTAAGATAATAAACTAATCTTCCTCAATTACTAACCATGTTTTAAATACAGGGTTCCCCCCCCCCAGTGGACTTTTCCCTGACTTTCGCTAACCAATTCAGAGCACTTCCATGACCAAAAACTGTTCTTTTTTCCTGGTTTGTTGAAAACTGGTGAAAATTGACATACTTTTTTGTTCCCTGCCTGGAATACACCTCAAACAATTCTGATATTCCAAAAAATTCACACCTGGCCACTGGGGTTTTTGTCGGGGATGCACCGATCCGATACTGATATTGGATATCGGTCCGATACTGACTCAAACAGCTGGATCAGGTTTCATGACGATGGGGCCGATCTATTGAATTAAATTCTGTTTATGCCTACGTGTGCGTACTACGTCATGCGTCAGCAGCGATTGTGATTCACTCTGAAACACAGTCGCAAAATACAGCTGGAGTCAAGAAATGTAATAGGTCAAAGGTTAAAACTATAAACCAGCACAAAAATGACAACATAAACCACCATGTTCTGAACATACACATTACAAATACTGACAAAAAGTAGCATTTGCATTTTGGAACATAAAACAGCAAACTTAAACTACTCAGTCCAGCACTAGGCATCATGGGAAATGAGTGGTGTTGCTACAATATGTAGCAAAAAGTGGATCAATGCATCCCTAGTTTTTGTATGTTGATTCAAATCCAGAAGCCCTAATGAATGACAGTTTAACTGGGAGGGGTCGACTATTTGTCTATTGAAAATATCATATATATAATATTTGAAATCTATTTCATTCATTTCATTTCTATTTCAACCCTATTTCTAGTAGGTTATTTCATATTTCACCATTTTAATTATAGGCTACTTAATTCTCCACCTTATTTTAGTGTTTACTCAAACTAATCTGCTCACCTTGCTTGCTTGCTAGGGGGAGATTGTCTACTAGTTAATCGATCGAGGACAGCGTCGTTTTCTTGGACGGATAAAAAAAAATTATTATAAAATGGGTCGCCAAATGTACTTTGCCGGATGTTAATATACCTGGGCGGACCGCCTAAGTAAAGTCTATGTGGGAAACACTGGGCCCTACTGGATCTCGACATGTTTGCAGACTGAAACCCAGCAGCTTAACCGTGGTGATTCAAAAAGCTGCTTAAACGCAACAAGCTTACTGCAACAGGGAATTTAAAAAACATACATTGAAACCAAGAGCAGCTGCAATGGGAGCCTCGCCGCTGCATACTGTAGCCCGGCACACTCATACACACACACACACACACACACACACACACACACACACACACACACACACACACACACTCTAAGTTATGTAATAGCAGCGTTCCCTGCTGTACCACAGGATCATAGGCCAGATTTAAAGCCCAACCCCCCTCCACCCTCCCTCCTCCTACCATATTAGAGTAGCACATTGAGTTACTTATACCACTTTCAGACAGAACCCATTCATATGAGACAGCTGCCACCCTGCTTCTCAGTGTTAGCAGAGACTTCAGTCTACACTGTAGTTTTAAATATTAAACTGATAAACTGCAGAATTACACTGAATAACGTAAAATTACAAATTAAGTTTTAGTTTCACCTCTTTGTCTGTCCATCTGCATGCTCTATATCTTGAGCGTCCACACATGCACTTTGGACCTCTTTGTATCTAACTCTCTCTCCTTCAGTTAAATGACATTTAAACGTCTGTATCATTTAATTAATTTCCATTTCTGGTAGCAACGCCAGTTCACCAAAGCCGGACAGCATCCAACCTTGACTGAGAGGAGGGTCAACTGAAGTGGGTTGACTCATACTGATAGACCCCCCATGCGGGTTTGACCCGCGTCACTGTGTCAGTCTGAATGGGGTATTAGTAAGGGGGTGGGGCAGGGTGGGTGGCGAAAGACATACAGTAGGAGAGGAGAGATAGCGAGCCACGGTGACAAAGTCACAGTTTATTCCCTAAACGTACACATTCCAGTAGGTTAATAGGTCTCTCTATTTAATCAAACAATCTGATGGTGTCATTATTGATGCTACAGAGAAAGCAAGGAAGGCAGAAAGATAGACAGGAAAATGAAAAAAAAAGACATGAAAAAAGAAAAAAGAAAGAAAGACAAAGATAGAAAGTAAGAAAGAAAGAAGAAAGAAAGAAAACAGGCATCGCTGCAGTGTGTTTGACTCTAATCCAGGCTGACAGACTCATGCAGCCAGCCACTGTCTACACACACACACACACACACACACACACACACACACACACAGCGCATGCGTCTCCTCACACACACACATACAACCACACACAGGAAGTGTAAGCTGCAGGCCCAGTCACCAAGACTGGTTGGTTGCCATGACAAACAGAGTCAGCTGGGAATTCACCCAAAGAAATGACAAAGAATGGGTTTGGGGGCTTTGGGGTTGGGGGTTGGGGGGGTAGAGGAGTAGGTGAGAGATTGGTCTGGAAAAGGTTGGAGGGGAATGAGCAACTTTCTCTCCTCCCTCTACTAAAACTACTGCTGAGGCAGGTACTTCAACCCCGACCTCTTCATTACTTAGACTTTGCAATTGGCTCATTCATGGTGCAGACCTGTTAGTTCACTGGCTGTTCATATACAGTTTCATATTAACATTTTACTGTTGTTAGGGGATGTAAAAAACCTTTTGACCATTTGATTTCTTTGCCTTGGACACAACAATAGTACCTCAACATTTTTCTACGCTAGCAAGTTGGCTGTAATGTCTGTCACTGAGAGTCTGTCATTTTCCATGGCAACGGTTACAAACCAGATATTGACTTGGGGCTTTTGAGGTGCTGGTAGGTGCATTTTTTAAACAGAGCTAAGCTAGGCACCAAAATTATATCGCGTTAACACATTAATTGGTATAAAAAGATGAAGTAGAGTGATTGCACTCATTTTGGGCTATCAGAAATAATCGATATTTATATTAAATGATAGAATTTAATTTGCATTAAATTCACCTCGGGGCACCACCCTTAAAGAAGGGAAAACTATAGCCAATTCAGTCTCATCAAATATGCTAAACTATCAATTTGGAACTCTGATTAATAATTTAATTAATAACTACAACCAAAATCAACCATCAATAGCTAATAAAGTTTGAAGGGTTTTGGAGTTCTAAATAGTAGAGGTTGGCAGCATTCACTCTTGTGCAACATTAAATAGACCAGCATGTATATTCAAAAGCATTTAGCCTATTTACAAGATAATAAAAGTAAAACACACAATAGGTAATCTAAATCTAACTGTACTTAACTAAACTCAAGATCCAAAGTAGTGTGTGTATGTGAGAGAGCGAGAGCATGTGTGTGTATGCGAGTGTGTGCCAGAAAGAATGTGTGTGTATGTTTCTTTGTTCTTCCTCCGTATGTTCTACGTGCACGAGCATGAACACATGTGTTCAGGTCAGAAACAAAGAAAGAAATGTGAAGCGGGAGCTTTGAGTTTCCTCTCCGGGGCCAAATTGGAGTGAGTGTGTGATTCGTGCAGGGTAATGGTGCCGGGTTAGAAAAGAGGACGGTTAGTTTGCATGTGAGACATAGTAGTTACTGGATGTAACAAGTTCTATGAGTATATGCATATACTAATATACATAGTATACGTATATAAAGCATAACTAATATCAACTTAGCATGTGGCTACCAAATTATGATGAAAAAGATCACAACAATAAAGCTCAATGAACCAAATTACTACATGTACACTGACAAAAGTTAAGCAGCCCTGTGCTTAGCCGTGTACACTGTTACGCTATGCTGTGCCCAGTTAACGTTACTAGTCCATGGAGGGAAAGGGGTTGCTTTGGTGCTGCTTTGTTAGCTGGCGATTCAGTCGGCTGTGGATGAGCGAGGCGGGGAAGAATTGTGGTTCCGATGCAGTCTTTGCTGTGCAGCGTTCCGATTGTGCAATTCGGAGGAAACAGTCGCTCCATCCTTGTTCTCCTTACTGACTTAGCAGCTTGGCGCTAACTGGTTTTGTTGCTCCTGTTGCTTGTAAAGTTAACTGACAGACTTTGTGTTGTAGCTGCTGGCGCTAGCTAAGCTTGGTTTCAGGGGATCTTAGGCAGACTCTTGCTTCACTGCCGTAAGAAAAAGAGTTTGGTTCGGTGTGTCTGCTCCGAGCAGACTACACGGCGGAGGAGACCTCTGTCCCCAGGTCAGAGAAGTCTGAAAGTCTGACAACGATTTAGCCTTTGGGGGCAATGGCCAATGTTTCGGGGCTTCCGGTGCTGGTCATTGTTTACAATACAATTAGCAATCTCGGAACCCATCGGCTATCGTTTGACGATGATTTGAATGCAGATAAATTTAAAATAGCTAATAAAAAGCTAATCTCTAGGGTTCCAAGACTGATAAAAAGCTAAATCGTCGTCAGACGATAGCCGATAGGTGAGAGAGAGGATGACATGCAATAAATGGCCACGGGCTGGATTCGAATGTGGGCCTCTGCGGTTAACACATTAACAACTGACCAATTTATGGACACTTCAGCTGCAATATGTCTCTTTGTTCCAGTCGCTTGGCAGGAAATCAGGTAATACAGGTGATGTTTAAGTTAGATACAACCATCTGGTGGACAATATATGCCATCTAATCAATTCTCAGCGACAGGTAAAAGTATACCTGTTAAAACATGTTTCCATTCCTTGTCACATGGCCAGCAATGGCCTACAGGACATGTGAGAGTCCTTGGCCTGGATACTCTTCATAAATGTTTTATCTCACTTACTATTTCTTTTTTGATTAATCTCAGTCAAGGTGGCTATTATGATGGCTCGAGCGTCCTGATGCTTACATGCTAGGATCAACTTGAAATTCTACAAAAACACTAGTTCTTAGTTTTTGCCAGTTTCATATTGAAGTTTGGAGAGTATCCTGACATTAGTTACGTCAATTATTGATCAAATTTTTTCATCATTTTTATAACCAAAGAAAAGACGTCAGCATTGCACGCGCTGTTTGATTGACAGGTGATCTCTGGGAAGTGCAGAGCAGAAACTCCACAGCAATGTTAGCAGCAAAGATGAAGACAAGATCAAAACTCATAGAACTGCATTTTCAGAGAGTAAAAGACGTTCTTGAGGCTCATTTGGGTGCCATCGAGAACTAAAAACCTAACTCTTAACTGTTCTAATTGTTTGTGACTTGTAACCATCTACTACTTGAGTTTCTGCATTCATTGAAGCTAGCTAGCTAATGCTGCTTCTAGGAAAATGGCGAATCAGAGAGCGTCAGGGAGAGACAGAAACAGAGAGAGTCAAAGAGAGAGCAATAGAGTTAGTTTCAAAGCAGTTTGCGGGTGTGTGATTGAGAGTTGAAGCAGCTGCGCATGTCTGACTCACTGACTCATGGCAGGGTGTTTAGACACACACACACACACACACACACACACACACACACACACACACACACGGTGCAGGGCTGACATACCAGAGGCGCCCCACCCCTTACATTCCACTTCATTATCCTCCTCTTCCCTTTCCTTCTCCTCCACCTCTTCCCTTCTTCAGTCGCTCTTTTACCTCTTTTCCATCTATGTTTTTCATCTTCCCTCCGCTCTTTACCTCACACCCTCCCCCCTCCTTCTACTGACTGTCCTACCATTGGCAACCATCCTACACTCTATGAGCCATGTCTAGATATGAACACACCAGAAGAAGTAAAACAGATGATAAGTGAGTCAAGTAGATAAAGCACAGCACTGGAGTACTGTACTCCAAAATGGAGCCACGATCTTCATTCAAGGTCACTGTGACTTAACGCGCCACTGTTAACTGTCTCACAAAGAACTGTCTGAAAACTACATTTTCCAGAAGGTTTTCCATGAGGAAAATGTAGCTAAAGGTCTTCTGAGACTTTCGAAGCAAAGATATGTTATCTGTTAACGTGTATATGTGCTTCTGTGAAATCTATTCAAAATGTTGGATTAGAATAACTTCAGGTTCAGTGCCTCCAACAGTCCAACAGTGTGATCAATTTCAAAATAAGTGTGTAATCAATCCAACTGCATCATACCCATCATATCAGAGGCTGATAACACAAACTGGACAAGGTTTTACTTTAATAAAAGTCCAATATCTACCTATTATCTTATCAGTACTTGTAATCAATGAGACATCTTATGTAGGGCTGGGTACTGAACTTCGATACTTTTATGGTATAATCCGGAGCCGATGCGGAGAGTACTTCTGAAGGCAAACATAGTGTTGCTTAACGTTACAGACCGCCAGATAACGGAGAGAAATACTCCTGAAGTTGACACGGTGGATTGTTGTCAGACCCGGGCTAGCTTCTCTTTAGCACAAAGTAAGAGGTCTCACTCTGCCACTATTTCCCAAAACTACAAACATCACCCACACAGTCATTCCCTTCTACTTCTTTGGATTAGGCAGACTAGACGCTACAATGGCGTATTGCTGTCATACTGTTTGTTATTAATGTTCCTTTTGACATTTATTTATAGGCTATAATCCAATACTATACAGATATTCCATCATTTTCTTCATTTTAGTCCAGTAATTCAGGTTGCGTAAAGTGTGCAGTGTCTCCAGCTGCTTTGAACAGCTTCCTCCTTTGAAGTGAGTAATTTTACCGTAATGTGTAATGTAAATTTCTTTCGTTCATGAACCAGCATTGAAGTCAAGGTATTGGTACCGGTACCAATATTGAAATTTTTTGAACGATACCCAGCCCTAATCTTATGAAATGTGTTCCATTTGCAGAGATTCCTCCTTTTTTCTTACCCTAGAAACCAATTTCAAAAATGTGTGACAAATTTCTACTAGCCTAAACAAATAAAAATCAATACATAAATGGTTGCTTCCTGCAGAGCGAGCTGATCTATGAAAAGAATGTCAGATAGGAACATTTCTCAAAATAAACGCTTATTTGATTTTGCCTACTGCCCATAATATCACCAAATATCCTGATACAAAACCAAGAACAAACCACAGACTGAGCTACTTCTGAACAATTTCCATTAAGCTACATTTTTTAAGGAAGATCAACTATAATTGATGAGGACACAATACGACCAAACAGCATCAAAATCTGAAATTTAATCTCAAATAGAAAGGCCTACTTGTGGCTAAGTGTGTGTTTAGATAAGATTACATGAAAAGTTGATGATGCCCTCAGGGAAGTGGGCCTCGGCAGTAAAATAATAATATAGAGCAAGAAGAAGAAAAATAGAACATAAAGAACGTGCATTGAGTTTGAATATATGTGAAGGAATGAAAAGTATAAATCTAATCACAGAATGATGGTGGAAAACATAAAAACATGAGTGTTTTATACATTTAGAGGTAAGGTCAGGTGTGTGTGCAAGCATGAGAGTGTGTGTTAGCCTGCCAACTGTGCCTGCAAACACACATTAGACATGTGGGCTGAGCATATTATTCCAGGAGCTGGCTGTAGTGTGTGTGTTGTGTGTGTGTTGTGCCGTAGTGCAGTGCTAGTGGATGGACTCTGCAGTGATGTTATGATCCTGTAACCGGATACGTTGGTTTCCATGCCTGAGCTGCACATCCACCCCTCCCCCTCGCCTCCACATTGGGCTATTTCAGGTTCTCTGGATGCATAAAGTATGGACACACACTATGCTGCTGCATGTAGAAGAATGTAGCACTGGGTTGTATGCTTAGTATGACATGTATTAATCTCAGCATTCGTTCGTGCACGAGGGCACACAGTAGCACACTTGCAGTTCGCAGTCATGACTGTGCTTCCACTGTTCCTCCTCGCTGTAATGCATCCAGCTCTGCACATGAGGACGACACTGTCCAACTCACTCCTGTTTGTGTGTGAGACACACACACACACACACACACACACACACACACACACACACACACACACACAAAATGTAGAACTAGTAAACACATTCCAGACAAAACCCAGAGGAAGAGATAGTGCGTTGTAGTGCTCGCCTGACCAGACCCACTACGCTCAATAGCAGCTACGCTTCCACACACAACTTAAGATACAGTTACACCATGACGATAGCTACTACTACTACTGTTTCTACTACTGCTTTTACTGCCATGACTACTGCGGTTACTACTACAGCTCTGTCTAGTAATATATTCATTCTGGTTTTGAGCACTTGCACGCATGCATTAAGTGCCACAATTAGACTTGGTCATCAACAAACCTTCGACAGCAAATTTTCCATTAAAAGTTTCAACACGCTCTTTTGCATGGGCCTGCAATAAAACAGGCAAATACCCTCAACCAGGAAAATACAGTGCGTGTGTTTCCCCAACAGCTGCTCTCAACAAGACTGGTACTCAAAAACCGGAAACAATGAAGTGACACCATTAAACTCTTTAAGACTTATCATTAAGCAAATCAGGGTTCAGTTCTCACATGTGGTTTAAATGGTGAAATGCTGTTAGGAGTTTGGTGATGGTGAATAAAGGTCAATTAAATATTAAAGGTCATATAATTTGTTTTTTGATCTCAAGTGGCTTCAAGTGCAATTTTGCACTTTACAATTATAATATTATTGTGAATATGAGCTATATTATGGCTTACACTGGTAGTAGTGTTAGCTACAGTAAGTTGTCAAACACCCCCCATGAACTGAAACCATGTATACTTGAACCCAACAGTATAACTAATCTTGAAAACACCTTTATTTTGAAATTGCTGAACAATGTTCACAAGTGTTTCTGCGGAACAACAACAAGGGAGGACAGATGGTAGAGGAGAGTAAGAACCAAAATAAATAAGCCAATCATGCGGCTGGAAACAATGTCCATGGGTGTGCGTGCCACAAAACGTGTGTGTTTGTGTTTTCGCTCATAGTGATCATAAATGCTCACATTACAGAGGTCAGCTGGGTATCAGACAGGGTATTCACACAATCTCTTATGTAATAACAGACCTGGTTACAAAACACTACAGCTCCTACTGCGCAACATGCAGCATCCCATTAATAAAAACACAGTGGTGTGAGCGCCTGCATGCTCAGGTTGGATTTAACCACTTAAAACAAAGATGTTGCTTTCAGTTAATAAAGAGCTGAAGGCCCTCTTGAATGAAGCCTGAAAGATTTTGTTCCCCAGTTTTGGTGAACAATAAATGCATTACAATTCATTTTTGAGAGTAATCCTTATTTATTTGTTTTATCTGAGTGAATGGCTTTCTGTAGTTGATTTACAGCAGGGGGGGAAATTAGCACTCGCCAAATGTGGATGATTTTCTGTAGCTTGCAGGAAATGAAAGCTTGCTTACCGGTAGCTCCGTTTTCATAGCCTAGCCTATTAGATGAGCTTATCAGAATGGATGTTTCCAATGCAGCTTCATTTGCTCGGCACAAGTAGGTAAATGAAGTCATTCAAAACACAAACTACTTGTGTTCATTTCGCCTGTAAGTTATTGCTTAATGCCGCTAATTACAACCTACTACATCTACGGTATCGCCTAATACTACTTAGCTAACATGATGAAACTATTCATGAAGTCAGTCTAACATTTGATCGCGTGGTCAGTGGTTACATAACCTTCGAAACGAGCCACAACTTAGTCGTGCGCGTGCACGCATGTGCGTGCGTCATAGGTGCTCTCAGGTACTTGAACAAGTAGCATTAGACCTACTGTGTGTGTGTGTGTGTGTGTGTGTGTGTGTGTGTGTGTGTATGAGAGAGAGAGGAGAGAGAATATTGGTATTTTCCTTAAGAGTTTAAATATTTACCTTATGAACTAAAATAGCCTATTGCTTGAATATTGTAGATCTTGATTTATTATTTTTCAAATGCAGTTACACAATGCTGGTGTGACGATTTATGCTGGCATTTCAAGTTGTGTATGTCCCATAAAAGGTCTAACTCTCACAGTATTATGAAGGTATATATTTTTTGATTACAAACAGGGGTAAATGTACTGTAAGAATATGGGGAGCATAAAAAAAAAAATGAGTGGATGTTGGATTTTGGTATCCACCAACCACAGTGGCAGGCGGACAAAAAAGTTCATTTCCAACACTGATTTACAGCATTTAAAGTAAAGTTAGTTAGTCTGAACTAGAGTGTTTGATTCATCACACACTCTAGTTCAGATCACCGATCAGATCTGGGGCAAGCAACAGAGTCACTGACTTGTAAACCCTTTTTTTCCTGACTTATGTTGAAACTAAACTCAGTTGCCAGTTTATTAGGTACATATAGCTTTTTGGGGGATTGTAGTTTCTATTCTGTCTATTTGGTCTCGGGGGCGGCTGTGATTATTATTGGTAGAGCGGGTCGTCCACCAATCGGAAGGTCGATAGTTCGGTCCCGGCTTCCCCCAGCCCACATGTCGAAGTGTCCTTGGGCAAGACACTGAACCCCAAATTGCTCCCGAGGGCTGTGTCTTCAGTGTGTGTGAATGATCAGTTAGTTTCTTTGGACTGATGAGCAGTTAGCATCTGCCATCAGTGTATGAATGTGGGTGAATGTGATATGTAGTGTGTAAAGCGCTTTGAGTGGTCGGAAGACTAGAAAGGCGCTATACAAGTACGGTCCATTTACCCTCACTGACAGAACTGAGCTGGACAAAACATTAGAAATATGTCTCAGTATAAAGCAATACAACTCGACAGCACCACAAACTACTGCGACCAAAGTGACCATAAATGAAATAATCATTGAGGCAGGATTTATAACAGGGCTGCGATTTAGCTAGGTGTAATTGGCATCTGAGTATAAACATTCAACCAAGAACCAAACTTCTGCACAGCCAGTACATCGAACACCATGAGTCAATCTTAACGAAGAGACCTCACCTGACAGGTGCCTATGCTTAAATGCCTTATTCTTTGGGATTAAAGGTACTATGTTAGTTAAAGGGACAATCCACTGTTTTTACAAAAAGTTAACATCATGTCTCGCTTTTACAGAACTGTGCAGTAAGTCACAATGACACACATGCACAATAAGGGTGTGCGTGTATCTCAAATTTCTGGTCATTAGTGTATTCACACACAAGCGCACTCCCTCTCACGCACGCACACACACTTAAGTCTATAAATAAAAGGCAGAAGAAGAGAGCAGATTTAGGTCAGCAGACGTGTCTACACGCCGTTGAGCGCTCCACTCTTTCCACCGAGCCTCTTCGGGGGGAAAACACAGCTTGACACGTCCAGTGACAAAGCCTCAGAAGTAGGGCTGCACAATTAATCACAATATTTTCGAAATCGCAATATGGCCAAGTGCAATATCGCAGAAGCTGCAAGTTTTTGATAAAGGTAAAATGTGTGACAAAGCGCATTATAATGAAGTACTGTAGTGCTGCAGAGATGCCCTGGACTACAAATCTTGTTCTCCAGATGTAAGAAAACATGTTCGGTACAGACCCCAACAAATGTCACATCAGCATGATTTTAATAGATTCAAAAATGATCATTCCCACTAATCGTGAATCATAGCGCAATCGTTATATCTCTCAAAATAAATCGCAATATGATTTTTTTTTTTTTTTTTTTTTTTACCATATTGTGCAGCCCTACTCAGAAGCTACAGAAATCTACAGCGTCTATATGTCTGGTCTGGTTACTGCAGCATGCACTGTATCACAGCAGCATCAGCATTATTACCACAGTGCCCACCTTGTTACAGCAGCACCAGCTTTAGTGCTGCAAGTGTTATCATTTTTACTGCAGGCAGTACCCTTATTACTTAAGTATAATCTTTGTGAATGCAGTACATGTATTACTGCACTTGAAGCCTTACTGGTGCAATGTGAGCCTTATTACTATTTCTACTTATAGGTATTCAGCTACTGAACGTATGCAATATAGAGTAGCCTGTTACATCCATCCCTCATAGGGTAGCCGATGTAACAGAACTTCCTTATTACTGTAAATTCAAGCCTTAGAGACTGACAATAAAAGCCTGCAGCTGTCACCTCTCTCATGATGTCCAACACATTTTCATATCAAGGCCTTCTAAAAATGCCTGTGAAGATATGTGTTAAAGATGATTTAGTTATCCCCAAAATTTCCTTCCAGCTCAATATTGATGTATTGAGTTTGAAAATAACAGCAGCAAGCTGGGAGGACATTTAGGGGATTTGGAGGGACTACTGGGCGCTAAAACAAAATCAGGGAGTGTATCTTAAAACTAAAGGAACACTATCCCCCCCCCCCCATTTTGTTTAAGGAGTTCAGCAGTAAACTGTAGAGTGGAAGCTGATCAGAATTCAGCCATCACCATGTCTCTTATTAGAAATATTCCACAGTGACATTTAAAATCAAAATTCTTTTGATGTACTCTGGACTCTACCAGGAGTCTGGGGACCTCCTGCGGGCTACCCCACTCAGCAAAAACTAGGCTTTCCTCTCCTCACTGTGGTTATCTGCTCATCTACAGTATAGGCAGTTGTATAACTCTGCATCACATCTGGCTACTCCTCAGATGGGCTTTGGCACTGATCAAACAGGGCTCTGTGGTCTGATGTGAGTCTATATTGTGGGTGCTCCTCCAGACAAAGTAAGAACCTCTGAGATGACCTACACAGCACAGGAGCAACAAAGTGAAGAAGAGGTAACTGACATTATAAGAGCAGACTGCTGTGTTGTGGTGCACGTTATGAAACAGGGGCCCCTCCACTCACCACAACAACTACGCTGACTGAGACAGTCAAACACTGGATACCAAATCACTTCCACAATTACACTGCAAAAACACATTTCACTAACGTTACTTTAAGGTTTTTACAGGGGTACAAGAACATGCTTCACACAAGTTGTCAATCAAGACTAAACTAAATGTACAGTATGTGTGCTTTTGTGTAAATATGGAGCCCATCTTTTCTACGTGCTGTTCTTGACAACACATCTGTTCAAATATGTAGATTTAAGTCATTATATTTGGCCCCAAATACATTTTCAATTAATGTTGTTTACATGTAAAAGTATAATGTAGGTCATTTAAGTCATTTGGAAATTACGTTTTAAAAATTTGAATAACCAAAAGGTGATATTATTAGTTTATGTAACGTTCTTCATTGTAGTAGTATGTGTCAATGGGTGAGTGTATTTTGGGGAAACACTCTATGTATTTGGGGTAAAAAAGTTTATCAGACAGACTTTTCCCCCGTACTGATCAACTGGAAAGTGGCGGCCGCTGCCTCGGCTCTATAAACTGTAATGACTTTTCCGCGGACAGAGACAGAGGGTCACTGGAAGAACAGCAGAGACAAGTACTGGAAGATATTATCCATTTTAATACGAAAACTTTTTCAACCAGACCCCACTACCCACAACACTACTGAAACAGCCTTCACCGTGTCTATTATTCATTAGAAACGGGTTACAATGCCTTGCCGTAATGCATTTCCTCGACGTGTTTTACTTTGCTCTTTGAAAGATAGAAACGGTGTCTTACCACGTCCAGGGCCGCCGGAGTTTGAAAGAGAAACATGGGGGGGTATTTAAACAGTCCTGTCGGCTACTGAAGAACAAGCCGTCCTCGGTCCCGGAGACTCTGTCACACAATGGCGCTGATAGGAGGAGAAAACTGCCTCCGCTCACAGGAACGCTGCTGCCTTCACGAGCTGTTGGAAAATACTCGCGAGGTAAGCTGCACGTGCGCTAATGCCCAGCGATCGGTTAAATTTGATTCAGAAACTTTACAAGATGTTAGTTAATCAGTGGGACACCAAGCTACACACAGGTATTCGCAGATCTGTATAAGACAGGCTAATGTGGCTAATGTTGCACTTAAATGAAGAACGTGGGCAAGTCCAAATGTGGAAGATCAAGATGTGACAGTTAAAGGACAGATACCAAACTAGATGCATTTCACTACTACTATGTAACTGTTAAGGAATCTTTATTTATTTATTTACATTTTCAGTCAGTAATAAACTTTAAGATGGCACAGTCGTCTGTGCAGAGGTCTCATTAAAGGTTGTCCTCCTTAATATTGGAGACAAAATCTGCAGATAGCAGTTACAATAGAGTTAATTAATATATACTTCTTGGATACACCTACATTTTTTACAGTTACTTTGCTTAAAAAGTCGTTTACACTCCCGACATTATTATTAATGTAACAACGGCATAATTAGCCATAACAGGAGCCATTTTGTTACGGTGGTTAAGTTTACGAGGAGCACGTGAAGGCATCAGGACAAGCTGAAACCGAGCAGCTGCCCCGAGAAGTGGCGTCGTCAACTTTGCCCCAACACACAGGCACGCACGCGCGCTCGCACGCTCGCACACTATGTTGTAATACTGTATTGCTTTCTCTCTCCCTATCAGTATAAGACTGGTTTATTAAACATTAACAACATTTTGAAACTGTAAAGCGGAAGCAGTGTTCACGTTTATAACTGTAACTGCTGTGTCAAGCCCTTTTTACACAGATATCCCGCAATACTGCCGTGAAGAAGAGCCATCATTACGCCGGCTTTGCGTTTTTACACTGAACCCAGTGTGTGATTTTAGACAGCATGCCGGTGTTCCGGAAAGTACCCCCTCAACGTAGGCGGAGCTGATCGTCATAGCGACGCAGCCTTTATTCACTGACAAACTGTAACCTACACTGTACATTTACTGCCAGATTGACAACTTCACTCCTCACCTTTTCCTAGTCTGCACCACTCGCATTCGCCATCACTCTCTCGCGCTCAGCCACACACTCACTACACACACGTGTGTGTCCGTACCTGCCAACACTCCCGTCTTTCCCGGGGTTCTCCCGTATTTAAAGGCCATCTCAAGGTAATTTGCAAACTTTATTATGAATAGTCGTCATACACGGATCCAAGTTGTTGTCACCGCAACCTGGCAACCCACAACCGATCCAAAGCGTGTGGGTTGCCAGAACAGACTATAATAAAGAACCCCAGTTCTTTATTATAGTCAAAATAGTATGTTATCAGAGATTTTTAGTATCTGGTGGTGTTTTGCCTTTTCCACTTTGACATGTACTGAAAACTTATCATGTAACTCATCATATAAATCATTAATTTATTCTTTTATTGACACGAGAACGGTGAGTGGTCACCGGCATGAGACCGATGGTGCTGGTTAGTGATGGCCCGTGCAACCCGGCAGCAGATGGCAGGAAGATGTCCAGTAAACCCAAACAAAACCCAGCAGAGAAAATGGGCATCTTAGACCGTTTGTGCCCCCTGACGCCCCCTGCACAATCACCCAGTTGTGTGCTGATAATACACTCACAATCACAAAACACGTCTCCCTGTTTTTTTTTTTCCCAGACAGGCTGCCTGTTCTCGGGACAGACTTTGATCAACCCACTGTCACAAGTATTTCCATCTATTGGAGTCCAGTGTTGACAGGACTGACTTGTTGGCACAGAATCATTCAGTTCCGCCTCTTGTCAGGGTGGAAGACCGCAGGCCTTCGTGCTGCACTAAAACTCCCCACTGTAAAGGCCTGGTCACACCAGAGAGTGGCACAATGAAAATCATCCACGCATCATTGCGAAAGATTTGGTTCTAGAACCTTGGTGAAGCTATGCTAACGCTAGTCAGTCACAATAGCTCCCGAAGCTGCTTTCTGTTTTTGTCGTTTACTCCACTCTGGCGTTTTGTTCTCAGGATTGTACGTCATTTAATTCAATAAAGTTTTATTGCGTTGGGGGCTCTCCGAGCTAACAAGCTAGCTAACTATGAGCTTGGTCGCTAACAGGACAACAAGTCCACATAGTCAACTCAAAAGATGGATTTGTACCATCGACTCCTGTCTCATAACTGTCTGCAAACCATTCGGCTTTTGTCGAGCAGTTTCTTTTCCAACAGAGGAGGGTTAAATAAAAGTGGAACGGTGCAAAACAGCTAATACGCTACATTCCTCCATTTTGGACTTTTTGGCTCTCTGTTCTCTCAAATATCAGCACTTGTCAACACAGCTTGCTACTGGTCAACGGCGCAAATTTGCTGGTCAAAGGTCACCCAAGTTCAACATAACAGCAAATATTCATACAATATAATGCACTGATGAATCAACTGATTTCAAAGTGAAATTTCGCCATTTAAAATACTGTTGTGACCAGGCCTAAAGTCATCATTGGCTGAACGTTGCAAGACACAAAAACTTCCATCATTGGACAGTATGACATGTATGAGTTTTTTTGTTTTGTTTTTATAAAAGGCTAAACTGACTCAGCTCAATCAGTGCAGACAGCAGTGCTTGTGGAAACTGCTGGTCCAACAAGAAAATACAAGAATATTCTGTTATTCTTGGCAACAGGGATTCTCAATATATTGGTATCATGCAAACAGTTAAGCCTGAATGAAACCTCAGCTGGAGTATGGCTAACTAGCAGGTTAGCTTGGGTGGCAAGCTGTACGTGCACGCATACGTCGCTTCTGTGGTGAATGGAGATCTGATTTTAGTCCTGTGTTCATCTCTCTGGACTCTGAGTTGACTCATGAATGCCGAGCAGCGAGGAGGGATGACTCTAAATAAAGATTTCAGGTCAAAAACAGGAAATGGCTCAGTGAGCAGGGAGGGCAGGGCCATAGCAACACCAACTGGAGAGCTGCACCCACAACATCCCTCCCTCCCTTAATCTATCTTTATTTATTTCTCCCTTGCTCTTCTTTTATTTCCCTCTCTGTAAAAACTGCCTGTTCCTCGTTTCTCTTGCCTTTTTGCTGTTGCTTTATCCTCATTTTTCATTACCTGTTTCTGTCTCTGTCTCTCTTTTTCTGTATTTTTCTTCCATTCTGTCCATTCATTTCATTTTTTTCTGAGGTTTTGATTTCAATTCGGTGACCTTATTGCCACGACTATCAGAAAGAGAATTGCAAAAGGTCAGTAGTTTATGCATTCAAACCATCATGAAAGGCTAAATTATTATTTCCAAACATGTACTATAAATTTAACAGAATTATCAGAATATACAATAATATAAAAAAGAGAACATGTTATGCTGCAAGACGTTCAAAAATCAGTAAATTCTCTATTCTATTTTTATTATGTCTTTGTCTACGTTTCTCTGTGCACGTATCAGGTTGCGTGTGGGTGTCACTATCAGTGTGAACTTGAGTGTGAACCTGACTCACGGTGAGGTCACTGGTCCCAGTCCAGCCCTGTATATGAGGCTACATGTTGCTTCCATCCCTCACCGTGTCGCGTCTTTGGGTGATAACGCACTGGATTACGACTGTCACCAGAATTAGTTTGCTGGCCATCATCTTCCATCTTCCATTTGCACTCACTGTGACAACACACGGTGCATTTTTATATCACCAAGGTCTATAAATTCCCACAGACGCATAAGCAGGAAAATGCTAGCATGACACACACACACAGCTGGAATAATTGATTCACACGCATGTGTCTGTGTGTTACTCATCAGTTTTATTTACGTATGTATTGATTATGTCCTCTACTACGTATTTGTCTTAGTAATTTAAGGAATCACTACACACTACTAGCAGCATATTATTGTTATTACTGTTGCACCTGCCTCTACAACTATTACAAGATGCAAGATAGATTTATTGATCATTTTACAACACGGGGTTGTATAATGAGATTATGATTATAGTTCCCTTTATGCTACTCAAAAACAAATGTTATGTACAAAAATGATATACAGTAATACTGTTGCTGCTACCACTTCGGCATTTTCTTTCTAAACACAGTCAACACCAATTTCTCACAGCATGGGGTTTGAAGTATAAAAAGACACACATACTATACAGTATTACATTATTATACAATAGGGACAGTCATTGAAGTAGTTTATTTGTTATCACATAACTCTAACCATCAGAACTAACCTTAACCTTAGTGTGACCTTGTTCCTAAAAATGTCCTTTGAGGACCAGCCAAAATGTCCTTACCCTGCATAAATATCCTTACTCTGAATCTCCAGCATTTCCACCAGTCCTCAAAAAAGACCAACTTCGTATGCAGAATATTAAACAGCTACGACCAGACAACCTCGAGAAACAGCAATATTAGCTGTTAGGGGAAGTCCACCAATTTTCTAATCAGCTTACTCTACACGGGGGTCCTACTCAGCCTGTGAAAACAGTTGTCTAATGCAATGCTTCCCAATCAATAGGAAATGAGAAATAATACATAGTTACGGTATGTTTATTTCTGACTTTTCTCAAATTTCTGCTTTTATTGTGAGATACTGGATATTTTAATTGTACGGGCCTCTAAAAACTATTCAAATGTATCAGTTTGAGAAGGGACTGCTTGCAGCTCATAGATGTATGCAACCTGTGTTAAGAGGTCACAAGTTGAGATTGCTTCGAGTCACAAGCCAAAAAGATTGGGAACCACTTGGGAAATGTGTTCTGTGGCTCTAGGAGATGAATCAAGTCTGGCAAAATGACTCTGATGATGTCATCAGGGTTGTCTGACTTGGGCTTGGGGACCAAACAAAAAGCTTGCTTGCAAACTGGGGACATGGAGTTTAAAACACACACTGTAGGCATTTACCAGACATGAAGGATCTGTCCCCATCTTTTTTTATCTTATCATATTATTACCCCACAAGTGGACAGATGACCTCAGTCTAATGCCAAAAACATTGACTTCTATATTTGTTTAAAGAGGTGTGTGGGAGAAAATGTTAAACTTCTCTTGCATTACATTTGGAAACTACAAACCCATAGGAAAGTGCACAGGCAGGGCGATTTCACCTTTGATTATACAGCTTTGAAAATATTCAAGTTTAAAATTTTGAGTGAGTGAGTATTTTAGAGCAATGTGGTCCTAAAAACTAAAACCTTTCAAATTTGGCTTACAAAAGGAAGAGAAACAGAGTAAAACTAATAGAAACAGCCATGTGTGCTGGCAGATTTGGGAAGGGGAACCAGAGTATTATTAATACTATTAAACATGGGCGTGGCACACCAGCCCAACATGGGGGGGGGGTCCACACCAAAAAACACCCATCTGCTTTCTTTCCCATTCTCTCTCCCTCTCTCTTTGTCTCTACCTCCTCCTATTCTCCCTCTTTGTCTCTTTACCAGTCTCAGTGTCCATCATTCCGACTCTATGCCCCATACACAGCTCCTGCCTCAATCACATACACACACACACACAGGATGGTTTATCCTTGATACAGCATCGTGTATCCATGATTAGTGCCACCTTTTTGTACGGTACTATTTTAATTGATATAAACACCCACACAGACACACACAAAGCTGGACAAGGCCCGTTGGTGTGTGAAGTGGAATCTCTCCGTTCGTCTGCCGCCTCACCATCTTCCTTTCTTTTCACTGCATTGAGACTTCAAACACTTGTTAAGTGCCTTGACTCACGCACTTCAAAAGGGGAAGTACAAGTAAGCAAAGCAAGTCGGCCTCCTGCAGTGCTGCCATTTTAGACAAATAGGCTCCCAAAATGTTGTCATGCCGCCTACACTCATTACCTTCTCACTAGTGGTTTCTCGTAATGTTGGTGATCTGAGTCCTACTGTGACAATCAACAGCAGCTTTTATCAATTGATGTTATATGGAAGTTATCATGAGGCAAACAATCACCAATGAGAAGAAAAATTAAGAATTCATAAGAGCATTAACTTTTCCTTACAAGCACCTATTGTCTTGTGTAATATAAATGTACAGGCTAAGGACTTATAGTTATGTGTTGACCAAACTAATCCCTGAGTAACAGGGTGGTTAAAATGAGCTATTCTCCACAACGTCTTAGGTCAAATGTCTAAAATGTAAATCCACAATGTGAGTCAGTCAGGAGCACATAATGTAAATCAAAACTCAAACTATAGGACAGACATTTAAACATTTTTCCTACAGTTGGCAAAATTGTTTACTTCTTCTTGTAATTTTAAAAGAGTCACCAGAGAGTTAGTCGACAGTCCTGCAGGTAGCAGTGCTGCAGGAAAAACACCAAAATTCAGTGACTTATCTGAATGGGGACCTTTGTTGCATATCATCCCTCTTTCTCGCTCCAGTTTTTCTGCCGCACTTCACTGTTTCCATTCATTTAAAATACAAACACAAAGCAACCCTTCCACACACACACACACACACACACACACTGCTAAAAATAAAATGTTGGGGCTTATTATCTCAAGATCATGATTTAGGGTGCTTTCACAACTGTAGTTTGGTTCATTTGGTCCGGACCAAGGGAATAAATGAAACATTGTTCACACTGGCTTTTCACAAACAAACCAAGACAAGTAAACATGAAGTAATCCACACTGACAGACTGACTGGCAGTTTATGCAGCACTTTACTGTTTCTAATACTGTATGCATATTTATGTTCTCTGGTGTCACAAAGAGCTCACTCACGTGCTGACGCGTTACCATGGTTACCAAATGATTTTTTTTTTTTTTTTACATAATTATATACATCACTTATACAGATTAAGATCGCTTCCTGAGCAGTTTACAATCAGCAGATGGATTTATTATTAGCTTTTAAAGTACTATCACAAAATCCTGTGGTTGGTCCGTTTGCTTTCACAAACCACAAACAGAGCACACCAGAGTTCGCTTGGAAGTGGACCCCGGAAGACCCTGCTTTTCAAGCGGTCTCGGTCTGGCTGTTTGGTCCGCACCGGGGGTTCGGCTACAGCGTTCACGCTAGCCAAAACAAACCGTACTAACCGGACAAACACACCAGGGTTCGTTTTAACCGAACCAAACAGGTTAGGTGTAAAAGCACTCTTAATGATCTTGTCATGACTTAATTATATTATTACATCTATGTCAAGATGACAAATGGTGCTTTCTGGGTTTTTTTTTAAGCCTTTGACAAGATTACAGTTTAATAACAGTGTTGTTTCCACATCATAAAAAATGTGTTATTATCTAAACAAAATTTGACAATTAAATTGTGATCTCAAAAATTTGAGATCATTAACTATCTCGTGATTACTGGCCTCAAAATATTATCAGCAACCACAGCTGTTTGTGGCTTTGTCACAAAGTGGATAGTTCGTGATCAAAACTGTGTCACACTGGCTTTAACTACGGCAGCACTGTTGGCCTTTTGATTTACCATAATCTAAAAAAAAATTGGAGGATTTTTGAGTCGTTATAAGAGAAGATGAGCTTTTATTGATCCCCAGAGGGGGAAATTCAGAAATAAGTACAGATAAATAGAGAAAGTAAAAAAAAAAGTTTTAAAAAGTATATAAAATAAAAATAAGAATAGAAATAAAAATAGAAACTATACATGAGCATTACAAGTAAACCCAAAATTACAAACAGTGGTGTGATTAGTAGCAGCATTATTATTTTCCTTAGCCAAAGAACCCTCCTTCTTCTGCGCAGACTAAGAATCTTCTAGACGTAGAAGAATTTAGGGAAACTGGTTAGGACGCTCCAAACAAGACTTTTCATCTCGCAAGAAGAGGGCTTGTGCCTTGACTAAGAACATGGGTGAGAGAGCGAGCAGGAGGGAGGTGTGTTTACTCATGGCTGTGTGACACCTCCAGTGTCAGGTGACTTACAGGAAAGCAGTTGTTGTTCTCTCCCCCTCTCTCTCTCTCTCTCTCTCTCTCTCTCTCTCTCTCCTCTCTTTCATTTGAGTCCTTTTGTTTTCTTTTCTCCTTGTTTCATAACTTCTGAGATGAACTGCTTTTCTCTCTCTATTCACTGACTTTACTGGCGGGTTGTTTATCAGACTGCCTACTCGAAAAGTACGAAATGCCAAAAACAAGCAAGAAGGTTATGCTTCCAAATCGTATAAGATGATGAATGACTTGATTTGAAAGCAGTCACTGTAAAAAAAAAAAAAAAAATTCAAAAAAAGTTCAGCACATGATGTTATTCAAATCAGTTAAGACATAATAATAACCATCTTAGACATACAGTACAGTACTCTGTTGTATGTTTTCATGGCTTTTGGCTCTGGGCTATGTGAAAAGGTTTACCCTAACCATTTAATGTGTGTGTGTGTGTGTGTGTGTGTGTACCCATCCATAGCAAACTGGTGAGTGTGACACATTCCAGTGGGACAACTCACCAATAGTCTAGCAGTAGATGGGACACCGATACCTCTGTCCTCTGGGGAAAATTCAACAAAAACACATTGATGGCGGAGAATTCAGTTCCCACTATTTGACGTTTTTTTTTCTTTTTTTTTTGCAATTTGGGTCACAGGTTAGCTCAGTTCCGAGTGGTCTGAACGGTAGTGGAGGCAGTGATGGTTGTTACAGCGCAGGAAGTAGTAGTGATGGAAGTAATACTGGAAGTGATGGTAGTGGTGTTACAAGCAGGAAAGGTGTTGAGTCATAGCAGTAGCAATAGTAAAAACTTCAGTGTTATTGTTTGTTACAGACTTACTCACCGTATCATTACGTGCGTGTGCATTCTTCCCTCCCACATACTTTTGCTGTCTTGCCTCTAACAATAAATTCTGCAGCGTTTTCTTTTTTAGAGTGCACTTCAAGTCAAACTGGACTGCAGTGAAAACACTGTGGAGGGAGATCCTGTAGCTGAAAACAGGAAGGTCATTAATCTTCGAGAGAAAGCGAGCCGACTCAAAAGTCACGGCACGAGGAAGCAGCCGCAGCGGCTCAGCTTTAGAGACTAGCGGCCAGCAGCTTTAGCTGGTTATCCGTCACTTTTTCTGCCCTCTGGCAGCTTCATTTGACTTACTGTTCTCTCCCTTCCAGCTGCAACATCCACAAAGCGCTATCTTACCCCTCTGGTGTCGCTTTTTTGTTCTGTTTTTTTATCAGGAATAAAGAACAATGCACAAAAAGTAGGAAATCACTCAATGTTGTCATTGCAGCCCAGGGGTTACTGTGGATGAGTTAACGGAAGAATTTACGACTGGCCTTTGAGGTTACCTTTTTTTGCAAGTCTATTTTGTATCCCTACCATTTGTACCTTGAAAAGGGCAACTAGTTACCCAAAGTGTCATCTTCATCTATTTTAAATTGTTTTCCAATCCGGAATAGCTAGTTATCCCGACACTACAGTCCTTGTTGCTGCTTACTCCCACTCTTGGTCTCGGAAGTGTGTAGACCGAAGGAGAACAAACTGAACAACCAGTAGGAGTCACTGGTGCGGCAATAAAACCATGATCCTTTATTGGCTTCCCTTCTGTGAACACTGACGACTGCATCCGACGTAGTGCCCTGCCGAGCCGGAAGCACATTGCCGCCGGGGACTGACCCGGGTCTTTGTTTACCCAGGGTTGCAATTAATGATTATTTTCATTACTGATTCATTTTATGATTATTTTGTCTAATTATTTGATTATTTGTTTAGTCTATAAAATGTCAGAAAATAATGAAAAATGCAAGTCACAATTTCCCAGAGCACAAGGCAACGTTTTCAAATAGCTTGTTTTATTAAACCAAAAGTTAAAACCTGGAGCCAGAGACTATTTGTTATGTTTCATTGATAATTACTCAGGCTTCAGTTGGTACAGTCAGGCCCCGTTAGGTGCCTGTTATGGTACATCTATTAAAATTTTTTTTTTTTCTATGCACAAATGTGCTGCTCTTGTACCTCTGTTTTTGAGTGTGCAATCTCAATACCTCAATATACGTACATGTAACATTTTGATTCCTCTAGTATGTTACATTCAGATCACATTGTCTCCAGTGTCTCCACACATCTAAATCTGATGAGTAATGTCTCCCAATTTAATTCATTTCTGTGGTATCATCATCATAATCTCGTTCCAACTTGTCTGGTTCATGTGTTTCCTTCAGTCTCACTACATTGCTAATCATCCAGTTTGCCTCCTGTTCTCTACTTATGTTGCTAATGTTACGCTGACCCGAATGCTTCGAAGCTTCTACCGTTGCCATGGTAATCGACATTCAAATCAGTATTCGAATGCTCTGTTGTTATTTTTTTTATTATTATATATGCATTACCCCAAACATCCCAAATAGCCGATGAAATAAGAAATAGTAATCCAACATTATTAACATTAAACGGCATCTTAGAGCGGAAGAGGATGACAGCAACGCTGTGAAGCCCCAAAAACTGTATTCGGGACAGCCCTAGTTCTAGCCTTTACCATTATCCTGTAATTTTAAGTTTAATTCAAATAATTAAGTAATAAAACGCACCCCTGCTCAGTAACACTCTCAGGGAATTTGTTACATTTGCTACAACCTTACTTGGTCTGGTATAAGCAATAGCTTATGGTGGCTAATGTTAGCAAATTTTAGATAGATATTGCTGTGAAACTGACATTATTCAGCCAGTTCGCTGACTTTCTGACCATTTTCTACTTGTGCGGCTATTACGTTTTAGCATGTGTCCTTATTCTGTAACTGTCACTTGTGGCCACCGTGTTCAGCAGAAGTTCCACGGTCTTACTTTGATTGCAAAGTTGACGATGTGAACAGATTACATCACGGCAACACTGACAGAATATAGTAAGCATTATTCCATGTTATCAGATCAGAAACTGAACAGTTTTCTCTACTTTTGTTGTAATCAGAAGACTGCAGAATAATAATTTTACAGTCACAATCCTTTGCTGCAATCAGATTACTCTAATCCTGTTTGATGTTTGAAAGCAGCAGAGCACTGTTATCAGTTTTTATTAATTTCTTGCTATAACCCTCTTATATGAAAATGTGTTTTTATGTTGATATACTGGAAACAGTAATCTGATTATAGTAATCCAGTTACATGCACAGTAATCTATTACTTCTTCCCCTGTTGCTGCCCTCCTACGCTAGACCAGACTGGCTGAGTCAGCTCCGCTGCTCTATCACGATTCAGCCTGACACACTTTCCCTCCCTCAACCCCCCCCCACACACACTTTCCTTCATGAATCTCTTCATTCAGTCTGAGCTGTGTTCAAAACTTTCTCACCTCTCTGCTTGTGCTGTCAGTCTCTTACTGTTTCATCTGATTGCAGTCGCTCCCTCTTTATCTCTTTGCAATAAGATATAACACCCCCAACTTCTGCCTCGCTTTTCTCCTCTATTTCATTCTTTCGACCCCTCTCTCCCTCCCTCCCTCCCTGCTGGCTGCCTTCAGGGTAGCAGAAGGGAAGTGAATGGCTTCAGCCCTCCCAGCTGGTCCCATCACCCAGCAACCCAGAGCAAAACAAAAGAACACACACACAAGCCTACGAACAGGCAGGCAATGCGCACACACAGACGGGTTCACTAGCAGATGAGTAGATGCATGTTCTTAGACACACACACACCAGTACCCCCACTTCTGCCCCCGCCCCCCAAACTCACATCGATAAACACAGCCAGCCATCCAGCCGTCCCCTGCAGACTCCCACCCATCATCCCTTCCTCCAGTCCCCCACCCATCACCCATCATCCCCTTCTCCCCTCCCCAGCACCCTCTCCAGACACCCAGTCCTTTGTCCACACTCTGCTCTGCACAAAAAAAAAATATTTGGGGGGGAAAACAGATGAACATGTGTTGGTCCAAAAACGAAGTCGCCACAAAGTGAAGGGTAAATGCGCTGTTTGTGTTTACGGTGCTCACACACACACACACACATTCAATACAGTACATACATAAAAACTGCAACTGAGCATCGGAACAGAGCTCGATTGTTATTTTAAATTCTGTATTCATTCTGAAGAATGCTTTTGACAGGCCGCAGAAAAATTGGGTGGTGATAATGAAATAGCTGAAAGAGGGTACGATACAACCGACACAGTATACTGTGTCAACATAAAAGTTACTGAGAAATCTGAACATTTCCATCATCCATTTTTCAATAAATGACCAGAAAGCTCAGTGACACTTAATTGTTAAATGATCAGGGCTGGATTAACACACTAAGGGGCTCTGGGGTAAAAAGGTGCTGTAGGCCCCTATTGACCCCCCACAACCCTTCTGCCACTCTGTGTATGTATTAAGCACAAATTTATTTCGTAACATGCACCATTTAAGCACAATATAAACTGAAATAATAAGAAATAATAAAGGCCTTAAAACTAGATTTTAAGTGGGAGTCCTCAAGATTAAGGCCCCCATCATTTCAGTTTATAACGTGCTTTAGTGGTGCACACAGTGTTAACAAACTAATTTGCTGTTAATTAACTTATCACAAACTAATTGCTACTTAGTGAATCTGGAGCCTTTGGGCCCCCAGTGGCCCACCTTCTGGTGCACTCTGTTGGTACACCCTAAAGACACGACACGACACCCCCTGACCAAAACCAGTCACAGCATTAACTGGGAAGAGGTCAAAGTTCATCAACTAGGAATCAGTGGACAGCTGGAGAAAGATCAAGGAGGACATTCACGTCTGACTTCAGAGACCATCTTTGAACGAGAGACTTATACAAACACCTGTTTTCATATGACAGAAGTTCCACGCCTAGGGGCTGGATGTAGTCCAAAAGCGGAGGAAGACAGAGAACACGGTTCTGTATAGCACATTGAGTGTTTGCATACACTGACCGCACAGTCCGCGTGTACAGTTTGCGCAGTCATACATTTTGGGCTGCAATCTGATGCGGGTACATGACAAAGTTTACGTCACACGGAACAGCCATACAGATGCGGAAAGTATAATGGGGGCTTTAGTTCACATAACGACACCTGAGTTTGAGCCAGTCCCATTTGCTGAATGAAGACTGCGAGATGCGAGCGAAAAGGTCCGAAAACATAAAAGTTTGTTCTTGACCTTGAAAGCAGTAGCTTGACAAATCATCTCTCTTACCCCAGTGCAGTCGCAAACAACAAGACAGCAACCGCGTCTGGGGCTTTGTCAGCCATAAAATGGAACACAACTAGCATGAATATACTGTATTTCACATGTGAATCTGCACATCCTGTACAAAGCATTAAAAAAGTCAAGACATGTTACAGGCCACATCTAGACAGTTTTATCATACATGGTAGTGGTCGACCGATATTGGTTTCTCAATGGCCGATGCCGATATTTAGAGAGCAGGGCGGCCGATATATAATGCCGATATCAAAACAAAGAAAATGTATAATTCCACTATTCCATGTACATTACAATCTAATATACATGGTTATCTTAGCCAGTAACATGTGGTTTTCGATGGAATTTTTATTAATTAATGAAATAGAAAAAGACATTGTAGATTTCAGAATGTGACAGTACAGTATCATTCAACTGCATTATTCTACACATTATAACATAATATATATTTAATGCTAGCCAGTAACAGTTTTAGATTAGATTTGTTGTCATTTAGGATGGGAGAAACGTGTTAACATTTAGAAAAGACGATGGTGACCGAGGACATTTAGGCAAACGTTTACAGCAGGATGCATGAGAGTTATAGTAAAGGGCTCGAAAATAACTTTTTCACCACCTTCCCAAAACTCCCAACGGGGAGTGCTAACGTCGTTCCACAGCAGCCACACTGACAAAGCTGCCTGCAGATGTGTCGATGTGTCTGCAGATGTTTTTTTGTTCATCGGCCTCGTGAGCACAGGCATCGGTCAACCGATTATCTCAAAATGCCAGATAATCGGCCCGATTAATCGGTCTATCACTAACACATGGATGTCAATGCATTGCTATAGTCTTATTGATTCTATATTTTGTTGTTTCTATATCCTCTTTTCATTTGTTGCTGTAATGTCCAAGGCATGAACACACAAACACAGAGATCCACAGCAGCTGATTTTAGGAGACAGCTCTAGCAGAAGGACTAAAATGGAGCAGCTATTGTGCAAGTGAATAAATTTCATCTTCATAAAATCCGAGGGAAAACAGTCAGAGCAAGGCAATGACTGGAGTGGAAAAAACCAAACCGGACTACTAAATATTTAGTTTAACTTTCTCCTTCGGCATGGTGATTGTGAGCCAAACCAAACCTGTAAGAAAAATGGTTTGCTCCCAAGCTTTTTCAGCCCAAACTGCATGAAATGGAGTGAGATTTTCTGGAAACAACACAATGTGGAAAACCTGAGAATGCGAGCCACTTCTGCAGGCTTCGGGAACCATAACAGCAAATAGGATGGAAAATTGGGGGGAAATGATCTGAAGTGAATTGAGTCCAGACTCATCTGGTCCGATCCTGTCTAAACACGCTGCTCAAACATCAGTCTACCTCCAGACTAGACCAGTTGAGCCCCGTCCAGTCCACCTGAGCTCGGGCTAGTCCAGAGTGGTCTGGTTTAGTTTGGTTCAAAGCAAAGCCAGTGTTGCCTGGTCCAGCTCAGCCCAGTCCAAAACCGTATGTCCCAGTCCCAATCTACAACCATCTTAACCACATCCCTCAGAGGCAGCCCAGTCTGGCCCTGCAAACCGTCCCAGCACCAGTCCCAGATTTTTCTTGAGACCTCTTGGGGGATCCACTGCAATGCACAGTCTGCCTTTGAGGGAGCAATGCAACAAAAAGCAGAATGAAGCCACTTTTTCCTACAGTCTCGTGCATTTTAACTGTTTAACTGTGTACTATATGTGCATGCGTGACCAGCTGTGTGCAACATGGAATGATGTGTGAATTTGCCATCCCAAACACACACACACACACACACACGACTTGCTTCCACACAAAGCCCAAATTATGGTGTTACACACATCATCATTCAGTCAGAGACCCAAACAGTAATCACCCCAAATGCTACTCTGCGCCATTGACACAGATATCAGCCACTTGAATGGCTGCCAAGCTGACACAGCACTGTATAACAAAGTATATAATCATTATGCCATAATCATACAGTGGCTGCAAGCCAAATATCCCAATATCAGGGCTGGCCTGTATACACTCCCTCACCCATTCAACATTTGCCATGGCTGATTTTTTTTCAGCGTGGTCACTACAGTCCCTAATGCAACACTGTGTTAGTTACACTGAAATACTGTACAGGCTAGTGGGAGTACAGACTGTCCTGAATATAGACTTTGTACACGCTTTTATATAAGTACACCATATCAGTATACATTATCAGTGTCTGCTATTTAAGCAAGCAATACACTTTCAGTATCTCAGTAAACAATACAGATAATATATTAGCAAACACCTCTACAGACAGGGATTGAATGAGTAACAAAATGTCCTAAAGACAGACAAGCTTTGTGCACAAGCTTTGCGTAATGCAGAGCTAGAGGCGCTGGAAACTGCAAGATGAACTTATTGCAAGAAAAGTACAAAGTACTCCGAAAATTCTCCAATAAGTACATTTAAGCAACACTAGAAGCTACCCAGCTACAGCAATGACAGTAAATAATTGACTTAGACTTGTCTTTTCTACCTTTTTTTGAAAACATTTTTTTACAAAAATGCCTTGGATTTTGTTTTACCCACAGTGCTGCGGAATGCTGCTCCCACCAAAGATGGGGGTGTGTGTGTGTGTGTGTGTGTGTGTGTGTGTGTAAAATCACAACAGAATCTATGTGAATGCTTCCTGCATTTAAATACATTTACATCAATCTATTAAATAACACATTATGATGACATGGGTTATCATGCTTTCATGAAATAATGGTAGTCCAACAAACTTACTTACTTATTTAGTGTCATTAGAGGATAATGTTGTCCTTCACTGCCTTATCTTTGATTGATGGCAGCTTGACAGGAAGATGACAAATCAAGTGGTTGAACAAAAACAACGGTTTGAAAAGTGAGGGGGACATAACTTTTGGGATTTTTTTTTTTTTCACCTAGTGCCATCATCTGGTTAAAATTTGAGCGTTTAGCGCCAATTAGCAGATGCTAGAATGCCGACATGCTTAACTAAGATGATGAGCAAGCATTACACCGGCTAAATATCAGCAGAGTAGCACTGTCACTGTACACGTGTTGGCATGCTGACATGAGCATTCAGCTGAAAACGCCACCGTGTGCTCCTGTGGCTGCAGCCGCTTAGTCTTGACGAGCGGCGTACTCCTTTCTCCTGGCTCCCACCACCTTAACATGCAGCAGTCCAGATGTTCATCACATCTGAAGACTGGGAGTGACATTAAAATACACACGTTGTTGAACTCAAGAAACACGCTGGTATTCCTGCAGCACGATGACTCTAACGTATAACATCGAACTGCTCAGTGAGTTTACAACATCGTGTTAAGCATTGAACAGCATATTCTCACTGTCGCATGCACACTTACAGAGTGGGAGGAAGAGTACGTGGGAGGGGGTATTCCAACAGAGTACATGATGTAACATGGACTACTATACAGGTAGTGGAGCAATGAGTCACTGTGCTGAGGGAGGTAACATAATAACATCCCAACAACTCAACATCTGTGTGTGTGTGTGTGTGTGTGTGTGTCTTTTCAGAGGATGTTATGTTCACAACACGCGCTGCAAAAGTGCCCACCTTAACAATTCATTTAGACTCTGTGTTCAAACCTGAAAAATGAATTACTGTCATGTAAGCTAGATTTCCCACGTGTAATTCCATATTTTTAATGTTTATTCAATGACCTTGGAAATACTAATTTGACCAAAAAAAAAACAAAAAACAAACAAACAAAAAAAAAATCTTCACTCAAGGTCCACTAGCTTTTTCCAGACCTTTCAACCGCATGGTCTCATGGTCTACCTCAGAAGATGAGGTGTGCTTACTTGTCATGGAGAAAGCTCAGATGTTATCATGGGACCTTAGCAGGGAACTATGACAACTCCAGCCAATTGAAAGGGTATCTATCTATCTATCTATCTATCTATCTATCTATCTATCTATCTATCTATCTATCTATCTATCTATCTATCTATCTATCTATCTATCTATCTATCTATCTATCTATCTATCTATCTATCTATCTATCTATTTAGCCTCTCTCTGAATGCAGGCTTATCTATTAGGCTTATCTATTATTCATACTTTTCGCTCTCGTTAAGAGGCCTGCTCTGCAAACGCTGCTCTTCTGACATTCGATCCCCCTGTTCATGTGTGCTTTGTGTGTGTGTGCGTTCTGCATGTACAGTATATGTTCCTCAGAGCTATACTTGTTTAGTCTTGTCTCCTCTGGACCTCTGAATGCAGCACAATACTTCCATAGTCATTATATACTAAGTGCATTGTGATGCACATCATAAACATACTGTAAGCACTGTGGAAAACAACAAGTATAATGTTGTAATGAATCATGCTTATATTATGAGGCCTGACCAAGGAGCTAAAAGGAATCATTTTAACAACATTTTTATTTAAAGCACCTTTTACTGTAAAACACAGTTTTAAAATCTAAATCTTTAATCTCAATAAATGGTGAAACAAAAAGAATATAAAATAAGAATTAAAACTGACCAGCTTGTGGGCTGTTACACAGTTTTACACGTGTTTTATAATTAAAAATAAAAACAAAATATCTAAAACTATTCTAATCATTTAACAAAACAATACCAACTCAAGTTCTACTTACTAGCTTTTTTCAGAGCTTTCAACCATATCACTGACATTTTTAAATCAACACAAGCGAGAAGTCCTGACAATGATATGGATGAAATTAGCTTCTGAGCTTGCATGCTAACAGATCCTGCTCACACCTGGGCAAACTTCATCCGCTGATGAAGACCGTGTGATACGGATAAAAGCTCTGGAAAAAGCTAGTAAATGGACCTTGAGTTGGAATTATTTGTCAAACTACTATGTCCAAGGTCAAGAATGGACTTCCATGCCTAATTTTAGGTATTCTAAAAAAAAAAATTTAAATACACATTATAATTTAAATTTTTCCACATTGTGCCACATTACAGCATATTTTGTTTAACATGAAGTTATCATAATGGCTGCCAGTGACTATCTGTTCCAGTTCGCCTTCCGAATCATTTCCAACAAGATCTCAAAAGACAAGAAAGACTGGCATTCATGTAATGATGTGAAAATGTCCTGTGTTCCCCTCAGTTTCTCCTCATAATGCCTCATAGTTGATCTTTTAAGTAAAGCTGGATGAGGTGATACACACACACACACACACACAATCGCTATGTGAGACAGAGAAAGAGAAAGAAGCGAGGTAGGTGCTGCTTGTGTGAATAATGAAAAGGAGGTCAGTGCCTGAAGGGGTGGGGCGATGGTGAACACTCTGCTCAAAGTAAAGGCACTGAGAACGTAGAGCTGCCACACACACACACACACACTCATACACACACTAGATCGCCTATTGTGATGGTGGATTGACAAGTAATGGGGCAAACTAAACTTGCATGTCCCATCTTTGCACCTTCACCTCCCCTTAAATAAGCATTACTGATAGGGATGGGACGATGTACGATTTTATCGCGGATCAGGATAAAAAACACTCAAGATAAGTTGATTGAGTTAAATTTCCATTATCGGGATAGTCGTGGACATCCTCACATGACATGAGTGACTTTAAAAGAACAAAGCCAATTCCAGTTGGACTATTAGTTGGATAATTACTGTATTTCTTCAGTCAGGGGTAAATTATATATACTGATGCAATTGATGAAATTGTTGTATGTACTATTTGATATCATGGTAGAGAAGTGAAAAATAGAGCCTGATTTAAAAAATACAGGAATTATCATCTAAGAAAGAACAGACTCACACAATGTTGCTATTTTTTATTATTATTTATTTATCCTTTATTTATGCAGGGGGACCTTATGATTAATGATGACCTTATTTAAGATTGTTTGATTGTTTGTTTTTCACTAAAAAGATGTGTCCTATCTGTAATGCAAAATGTAAGGTAAAGTGATTCTAGTATGTTATGGTGCCATTTTAAGAGTTTTAAGCATTTTTTTGATGGTTATTGGGATAACATCGCGAATCGCAATTAATTTGGCCAGGATAATCGTGACATGAAATTTTCATTATCGTCCCATGCCTAATTACTGATAAGACGTAAATGCTACTGTAGTCCTACAAAATATAAATTGTACACTTCAGTGTCATAAAGACCTTTCACATCCATTGCTGACGTATGACTTCATTAGTCAAAAACGGCGAAACTCGGCGAAGCAAATACACAGCTTTGATGAAAGAGTTGCCACAACATGACGAGTCGTCTGTTATGTTCCTACTGATCAATGAACATCTTGTGGTTTTTGACTGGCTGTCTATTCGAAGTAACCAAGGTTTCCAATTTTTCCTACAAAATAAAAAAAAAAAAAAAACTGAAGCCCTATCGGTCTTTGAGACAACTGATCATACGCTAAACCCGTCCCACTTAGCAACCGTATCTAGGCACTAGGCCTGTCAAGCTTTTTTCGATTTCTCCACGTTGCGGCGGTGTAGTGAGAGCGGTTTGAATTTGAGTTTGGAGGGTGTTGTCTGTTTGCCTTTCCAAAACCAAAAACACAGGAGCAAAAGTGTAAGGCATGGATTAAACTGTGTGTTTATCTGCAGTAATGTAAGCTGTAATTGTTAGCATGTCCAGCTAATTAGCGTACTGCCTACAATACTAACGTAGCATTACTTCCAAGCTCAGGAGTTAGCATATCATTAACTAATTACATTAGCTAGTGGGGTTACAGGTTACATTTTAAAAAGCCTCGTCCACTGTGTGGAAGCCGGTCCCTGGATGCTATGAGTTCAGGCTAACGTTAGCATCTCTGTCCCGCTCTTTATTGGATTTTGGGAAAGTTTACATTCTCAGCCACATCACAAAGACAGCGATACGTTTAGTCAGTAGGCGATTTGTTCATTTTTAACAAGGGGGGGATGGCCCAGTTGGAGCCTACTGCCGTTAGTTCTCATCGTAAAAGCCTTTTCTCTTGTAACGTTAAAAGTGAAAATACGAAAAAGTATATAAGCTGAGCAGCCAAACAGGTTTTCTACATGGATCATCAGCTGGTGAGGATGATGACTTTTAGGACCTGTTAGCTTTAGCCTCAGTCTTTTAGCACAAGTGCACGTTTAGACCCTTTCACAAGATTCTTGTTTTAAAACGGGTCCACTGGAAACATTTAAAAGTCAGCCGGAGATGGGGTTTTTAACCTATACTTGGGGCTATTGTTAGTTTAATTAGCTACAGCTGATATAATCTGCCATTGATTTGAAAATGACTTTGAATTTAGAGTGGTAAATCTGCTAGCATTAACACTGTAAACTGTTTATGTGCCGTATGAGAACAGTAAGCTCGACAGGCGCAACAGTAAGGGGGACCGGGGTTAGCGAATGGTCAGTTCTGACACTGCAACAACAAGCTTTCCAAGAGCATCTTCATCAATGCCTTTTCATCTGTAACACTGCAATCGGAGCTTACAGCCCACACAAGTTTTCTCCAAGTCGAAAGCAATATGTCTGGGGGCTGAAACTGATGACAGTCAATATTTTGTTGGCGCGTGATAGCTAATGGGAGCCACAGTGAGGGTCCAGCATGACGTTCAACAAATGGCAGCTAAAGCCCACAACATTGCAGGAACATGAGCAGCACCTCCGCCCGCTGTCTGAGCGACCAGTAAGCCCTACACTACAAATTTAAAAGGATTATTCTGAACTTAGACTGTTCAGGCCAGAGTGAAACATGCCCGTTTACCCACAGGTCCATATTAACAAGCTTAATACAGCATCTACACACAGACACACACACACACTTATAGGGGAATTTGGAGGGGATACCTGTTCACTGATAGTGCTGGTGTAGTGCAGTGGAGCAATGCCAGTCCTACTGAGGGATTATTGTGTGGTGATGCTATCATCACAACCACTCTCCCACTGTCTATTTATAGTTCACAGAGCTCTCTGCCTCTCTCTCTCTCTCTCTCTCTCTGTCTCTTTCAGTCTCTCTGTCAGATTCTCCATACTGAATGCCAAATGCATTAAAAGGAGAAGGTCAGAAAAAACAGAAACACTAACCAGCAGTTAGTGGTTTCAAACTTAGAAATATAACACCTGTCCCTGATCTTACACAGAGTGCTATTCTGAAGTTGGTAAACTTTATATATCTCCCTATATGACACATAAATACAACATTTTCACCATAGAAGATAACATTCCATTCCATTTATTTACATTTTATCCGAAGTGACTTACAATAAGTGCATTCAACCGTGTGGATACAACCAAGAGTCATGCAAGTACATCAGCTTCATCAAATATGCTTAACTGCTTCAAGTGCTACATTTAGACACAATAGGAGATAGAGAAAGTGCCGGATTCTTCTTCCCACCAGAGACAGCTGTCTGCAGCCACAGGTTCACCTTCGGGCTCAGAAAGTTTGAGACGGTCAGGCGCTTATTAAGGTGTCTCATTAAGATTTCCACCTGCAGTCACACCTCATTTGCGGAGTGGTTTATCTGAACTCCAGAGTATTAATTTCAGTTGGTCAGGTGAGAACAAACTCACCCGTCATGCGTCACTTCTATCTGGAAATCAAACACACACAAAAAAAAATTCACCATAGCTGCATTTAACCACAACATTCCCTCAAAGGTAGAAGGTGAGCTAGGGTTTCTACTGACCAGTTTATTAAATGTGGACAGGCGTCAGTCTCAGGTTTAGGCCTGTCACGATAACTACTTTTGTTGGACGATAATATTCTCCCAGAAAGAAAATGCGATAAATGATATTATTGTCATTTTAGACCACTGATATAATGATAATATAATAGCTTAATATTGCAAGTACACCGTTTCGAAGAGCAATGACCTTTTAAGCTGCCTGAGCCCCGCCCACGGTGAACCTCAGACACAGAGAGCAGACGACGAGAGGACAGAAGCAGCGCCACCAGAAATGACAGCAAAACGTGTCTCGCACTTAGCGTCGGTTTTTTTCTGTTCAGTTGGCTTAGGCACTGTGAAAAAAGAAACACTCAGGCTCTGCGCCCAAGTCTTATAATGTAGGGAAAACCTTATTCTGGCATCACGTTTGCTAAAATGTTGGTGGCATTCTTATACGTACAAATAAACACGCATGTAAACGCAACGGGCAAAATCCTACTATATACTGTATGGACATGACCTCTATCTTTTTTGCTGACCTCGATACGTCGATAAAGTAATTATTGTGACAGGCCGACTCCAGTTTACTCTGTTCATCTTAGATTTAAGCGATTTCAGATGTACTGTAGGGACCTGACCATAGCTCAGGGTCCTGAATGTATCATCCCAGTGTTCAGACAGTGAGCGCTGGATGGCTGCTGATTCTGTGTGCCAGACGGGCCACAGCGTCTGAGCCCCAGGCCGGGAACACAGACAAACCACGGCACCTTAATCTGGATTAGCTGCTAAATTAGAAGCCTGGTTGCTTGTGTAATCCCGTTGACAAAGTTCCGGCAGCTCCCGTGGCCATTTGACGGCAAACGATTCACTCAGACTCGGGCCAGACGGAGTGACCCATACAGAAAGTACAGTTATCTTAACACAAATTTTAGATGGATGCTATGAAAATATCCGTATAAGGGCACCCAATTGAAGCTACAACAGAAAATCTTACACTGCTACTACCAAAGAAGAAAAGGTGACCACATCTCAAGCCCTATAAAGTCATCATGAGTACAGCGGAGGAAGAAGTATTCAGACGTGCCTGAGTAAAGGTACCAATACCACAATGTATGCATTCAAAATGCTACTTAAGTAAAAGTACAGAAGTATTATTAGCTAAATATCAAAAGTAATAGTACTGATCATTATGCAGAAAAAAAATGGCTCCTGTGACTGATATATTATTATATATGACAGTATTAATAGTTGTTGTTAATATTGATGCATTGGCGCTCATGTAGCATTTTACTGTTGTATCTGGTTGAACTACTTTATACACTGTTTGGTAGTTTCATCTCACAAAGGGGGTAGGGAAGAAGGAAAAACAAACTTCTGCTACACAAATTGGTATTTATTTTTTGGCCATTTCTCTAATCTTTGCTTTTTCGTAAAATATTGGATACTTTTACGTCTATGGGCCTTGAACAGTTATTTTAAAGAGACCGTCTGAGAAGTTTAGAGGGGAAATGTCTCTTTGGTGGAACTGCTACCATGTCAGGCATCTGAAACACGTCAAGGGGGGTTGTATTTTTGTATGTATTGTGTAATTATGTAAATCTTAATCTGAAAAATAAGTTGCAATTATAGCTGTCAAATAAATTCAGTGGGGAAAAAGTACAATATTCCCCTCTGAAATGTAGTGAACTTTCCACCACTGTGTGAGTACAACTAACAGAATAAACCTCTATGGGGACATTATTGGACTGCTGACATGATCCCAAAGAAAACAAAAAATATATAAGTATGGCAACACTATTAAACCCATATAGAAACACTGCGACAGCATTACAACAGATACTTATGTATAGCCTACTCTTTGCACATGTGCAAACATTAAGCATAAGTGTCTAAGCTTCCTGTGAGCCTTAAATAATAGTACGAATAGTAATACTACTACTACTAATAATAATAATGATAATAGTATTAGTAGTAATTAAAAAATACACTTCTCATCAAAAGAATAATCTCACAATTATACAATTTTTTTCCCCCTACAGTTTGAACTTGATGACACTACACGCCCTCCTCCAAGTACACACACACACACACACACACACACACACACACACACACACACAACCACAGCCGTTTTACACCAATGTGTGGATCAAGCCCAAGTAGGGAACGCTGTGCTGCACTGGAGCAGCGCAGCAGCAGATCAGGATGTGTCTGTCAGTCAGTTATGGTGTGTGTGTGTGTGTGTGTGTGTGTGTGTGTGTGTGTGTGTGTGTGAGCTTAACGACAACTTGGTTATATAACGCAGGCAGCAGCAGAACAGCGGCAAAGGCGCGCTGCTTTCCTCCGAGAGACAAGAGACCACGGCCAGTTTATCCGAACCCGACAGGTTATGCTTTCACTCTTCTGAAAACCTTTTCAAACTGGACTCCCTGAAAAATCTAGGAAGTTATTGATCTTGCGTTACGGGGAAGTAACTGTATCTCACGGAACATAGAAGAAAATATAGGCTATGTTGATCTTTACAATCCGTTACTTAATTCGGCATACACATACTTTGCTGAACATACACATTTTACTTTAAGCACTGATTCACCCTGTTGGTCACGCAGTCCCAGTCTCTTTCAGCAGAAGAAGAATGTCGGTACAAGGGGCACCATTTCCAAAATCTATATATTTTATGATAATACGTCATATTTGGTGTGACAGATGTATGCCGATTTGAAGAGCAGCTTGAATTAATTATTTATAATAATTATAAGTATATCGGAAGCCTTGTTCTATCGCATATCAGCTTTAAACAATAAGCATGATCCAATAAACAACACATTTTCCAGTGCAGTTTGGCAGTACACTGTCCACGCGCGATACAAGGGTGCGTAACGGGAATTCCACGCTGCGCTTTTTCTCTTGTGAAAGCGTTGACTGATGTAGACAGGCAAGAGTACTTGCCCATTCATTGGACACGTACATATACGTTTACCATACCAAGAGCTACTTTCTGAAAATGTTAAAGGTGCTTAAATAAGGAGGCAACACGCGGACGCATACAATTCCACGTACAGATAGCGAGGTACAGAGAAACATAACTTACGATCACAACCAACAGCACCAGACACCAATACACCATACAAGAGTTCAAGATGCAGTTTGAGACACTTACCCTCTATGGCAGATCCGTCCAGCACGGTGCTAAAGTAGAAAAATAGATTTGAAAGAAATGGCTTTCGAGGTGTTTTGTTACGGAAGAAAGCTCACTCCGCTACTGCTGAGATATGTAATTTCTATTTTACCTAAAAACTGATGGACCATGTACAGGCTCAGTCCAACGTCTCCAATGTCACAGACCGCGGCCAATGCGAAGTCATGTAAGAACAGCCAGTCTGGTGCTGCATTTCTGTATCACGAGGCAGATAGTAAATAAGAACAACCTACTGCTCTGGCCGTAGGTGGTCAATAACTCATACAAATTCGGCTCAGTTTAGATTTTAGATGCTAAATACGATTAAAAATTACAGTTTACCTTAGCTTTCGGGTAGTTTAGCTACAATTTAAAGAGGCTATAGGGCTAATGTCAGCTTTCACGTGTTGAAATATTAGCCTAGCTTAAAATGAAGGCTTTAAGCAATGGATGGCTAATTTTACTTTTATCACCGGGTGTAGGAAAATGAAACAATTATTTTGACAATATAAAACAAAACGTAGGCTAATAACTTAACTATACATATAGTACGCTATAATAGATAGACATACGCATATAGGTTGCCCCTGCTGAAATTCCCTGTAATTATTGACATGCTGAGAATATTTGGGTTATTGTGTGACTTATGTCCCTTCCCGTATGGATCTGTATTTGGCATGAGTTTAAAACAGAAATTTGTTCCCACAGTCCATGAACGCAGCAGCAGCAGGCAGTGTGTGACAGACATGTCGTGCGGTGACTCAGAGCTGAGTCAGAGCGTCGTGTCCCGCCCACATCGCGGTGGCGGCCAATAGCGCTCGTGCGGAAGCGGGCACAGTGGCGAACTCAGCCCCCACCGTGCTTCTGTGTACGGTTTAAAGGGACGCCAACTCCCGGCCCATTGATTATTAAAGGCAGGTGGGCGGGTATACGTGTTACATATTCATATGTGACATAAATATGAACAAATATTTAAATATGAAAGATTGATTGGACTACATACACAATGAACATGGGAAAGGAGCAACAAAACAATTGCTTCTTCGTTTCTAAAAAAGAAAATCCCTCCTCATTCAAGGATTTAAATAACAATCATGAAAGTGAGGTTTCACCTCCTTTAACATAATCTAATTTTGTGTTTAAGTTAAAGCAGCATGTCAGCCTACCTGTAAATATGAATGTATGAGTGTGTTGAGACCACTGACTGCATAAACATACACAGTGTGTCAATTTCATATACATTCCCATGGCTGAAGACACCTAAATATCAGCAAAAATACTTCTTTCCTCTAGAGTGCACACTGCAGACACAAAGACACACTCTTTGGCTGTCCTCCTGGTCACTCTGGAGAAGAAACAAGGGGGTCCAAACCCGATTTTGGATTCCGGAAGAAGACCGCAAGCCGACAAACATGGATGTAAACAATTGCAGGTTTCAGTGTAAAAACTCTCACGCGAAACAACATCTTCTTCTTGAAACTTTCATGCCAATAAAGCCCTTTGAAAGCCTCTGAATTGAACTGAATTGAATTGTATGCAATGTAAGGCCATTCTAAACTCACTGTAGAGTACACGAGCTTGTGTGTGATTAGGATTTTGTTTTGCACAGCTCTTCATATACCAGTCAGCTGCAGGTTTGACTGAATGAACTGCACACACACACACACACAAACAGACATAGACTCATATCCTTGAACCCACTACTACAAATACCAAGTTACTGACTCCCAGTGGCCTGACCGACACCCCCACAGAGACAGACACACCTTCCTAACCAGCTACCCACCTGAACCTATTTTACACCAAGTGTGTGCTACCTTCAGATTGCAACGGTGATGCAGATAAACCTGAAAATGATTCAGAGCTAGACGACAGATAAACAATGGTACAGCTGTTTCACAAGGCAGAGGTTCTACATTTGTTAACTAATAGCTTCATTAATGGTTACAAATCATTCATATGCCTTATATATCAGTAATAAGGTACTAAGGACAAGGTTTGATATGGCTGATATGATGATATAACTTTCTGCAGCAGAACTTGCTTCGTTGTTTTGCCTCATTCATCAGGAACAGTTCAATCGCTCACCTGCTGAAAATCAGCTGCAGAGCATCCAAACCAAAAAAAATCTATCTGTAACATAACAACAGACGTGATAGGCCTTTTTTCACAGAAGACATTTTGATGTGTAAATAATGAATGATGGCTCACTATCACACTGTCGTGGTTTACCGGGACACTTACAACGCAGGAATCCACCGCAGCCATGGTTAATGTTATCAATGACACCTGCGCTTTTCCTACTATGACAACTCAGAATGTCAGCTGTTAAAAAGGCGTCTGGCTTATCAGAAAGTGGAAGTAAGTAGGTCATTGTTAAGGGTCGAACTCTACAATAAGCCATCAGGTCTGCAGATATAAATATTAGTAAGTCATTAAAGGGTTCTTCCACTAAAATCCTTCATCAAGGCGTGCATCTGCTCTCACTGAGGTCCACAATCATCTTCTGTTTTTACTCTGTTTTCCTTATTCGACTCCCTATTTCCGATTCTCTCCCTGACATGTTTTATCCTGCTGCGCCGTCAGGTGGTGGAGGACTGCTACGACACCCTGCAGGAAAGGAAACGTCATTAATATCAGGAAAGGCTTGGGCAGAATTTCCACTTTGCTCCATTTCTCTAAGATATACTAATTTCCAGAGAGATCTTATCTTTTTCACAAGATCTGTATAAAAACACACGCAGTCGTGGCAGGGTTAACCTGTTGAGGGCCCCGGGGCAAAAGTTTACTGCTGGGCCCCCGGTGGGTCACCCCCACTTCCCACCCTCTGTGCATGTTTATGTACCTGCTGCCTCCATGTTCCCATCAAGTAGTGCACACAGCAGACTATACAAGGTAGCTTCATTTTTTCCCCTCACACCCAGAAACCAACCAGTACTCCTGGACTAACACATCTGGCTCCAGGTGTTCCAGGTGTTTTGTATATAATTAGGGAATAAAGAGGAACATCTCACTCCCACGTGATTTCTATAGAGGGCTATGGGACTCATACAAGCTTAAACTACGGAGTAAAAAAGATCTCAGTACTCTAAGCCAGCAGTTTGAGAGCTCTGCCTGCTTTGAATGAAATAAATGACAGAGCTTATGTGTGTTTTCTGCTGTACGTACAGAAGAAAAGACAATAACAAAGTATTTCAGAAATTAAAAAGTTAATACTTGCCCTATGACAAATGAGCATTGCATTTAAATATGGGCTGATGTCAAGTAAAGAAATAGGAAGTAGTGGCACGTTTTGAAGAAACTCAACTTTCCTGCCTTGCAGTCGGCGACACGAAGTGACATATGTTGTTGCTTTTATAGGTTATAAATGTCCATTTTTCCCCTCCGTGTAAATATTGAACTTTGATTTGATCTGAAAATGTGTCAAATTTTTGCCATTTGTGATTTATTTGAACCATTTTGGTCTACTTTTATTAGATTTTTTAGTTTTTTTTTAAATTTAGTTAAAAGCTCTCTCTCTCTCTGTCAAATTTATTTTATTGGCAAGACCGCAGGATGCTCACCTGATTTCATACAATTCTGCATTTTGCCTTAGTGGAAAAACAGCCTACACCTATGCTTAATAACTTTCACTGAAATAATGTTTGTAAGCCTACTTGTCTGTACAAATCTTATGGCATGTATTAAAGGATGGTGATCTAAATGATTGTTCTGACGAAAATAATCTGTTGGCGAAGTCCTTTCAGATAAAATACATAAATACCCAGATATCTATCATTTATTTGAGCCTTATTGTGGCTAGAAACTGAAATTTTGATGACAGCAAATGTTCAGGGGGAGGTTTTTCTGTTCTGTATCGACCACAAAGTTGTTGTTTCTTCCTTCAAGAAACCAAACCTTCGTTCAGTCACTTGTAATTTTAATCACCTAACATACAGTCAGCTGATGGGCAACATAACATCAGTGTGAGCCTCAGTTTACTGCAACAGACATTCATTCCATTGGAACATTCTGACAGAAATCAAATGACAAGAAATAGCATTTCCTTTTCCATTTCCCCCCATGCATTTCCCTTTTCCCGTGGCAGTGGTGGTGGAGGAACTGGTAATTATGTCGCAATGTTCAAATGAGGAGAAATGTTTGCAAACACGTCTTGCATTGACTCCGATATAAGGTGATTTAAAGTTTAGAATTTGGTTTGTAAGTTCATCACTTTTTGTGTTTAGAGATAAATCAGTTTGGCTCTTTTTTTACTTGAATTTCGGTTTAACGAAACACTAAAATTGCTGTCTGTAGGGAATGATCTGTGACATGAGACAACTACACCACTTATGGTACAGTAATATTTGGTTTCATCATTACTGTTGTCATAACGTGTTGTTGTTTTCTTTACGGATAAGAGAGAGTACGTTTAGTAGGCTATATGGAAATGGATGGTGCGCACAATAATGCCATCGCTGCAAATACCGTGAGACTTTGCATTTGAGCAGTGAAACTGAAAACTCCCTGTAATCATGAACTTGTCAGGACGGAAACAAACATTTGAATCCTCCAGAGGGTATGGTGTTTGAATTTAGCCGAAAAGAAAGATGCTCCGACCGCTCCGATGGAGCTGGACTCACCCCGAGGACGGCTGGAATCTGCGCAGCAGCACACCTGTCTGATGTGCAGAAAGCACTGCAGGCCAGTTCCGTTGGCTCCTCACCGGACCTGTTGCCACGTCAGGAGATTTAATAATGAATGAAGTTACCCGGTGCTGTGCCACGTGCGTAAAAATGCGCGCAGCGTCTCAGTTTGGAGACGCGCGTATCGATCCCGCTGCTGCGTGATGACTTCAGGTATTTCATAAACTCAAAGGAAAGAATACTAGCCTGCATATAAACGGTCGCAGGGAACGAACATTGACGTCTCTGCATAAACCCTACTGCCGCTCAGTGGTGCGAGCCTATTGGTAGATTGTATTTTGATGAGCATTTTAATCTGCAATATGTGTGAAATTGTAGAGCAAAGTGAAAGAGCCCAAATGCAACACAGCCTACATGAAAGGTGATTTACATTTCACAAACATTTCTTCATATGGAGAAACTTTAGATTACAGAGGTGCGACTGTAAAAACAGCTGTGTACGAAATGGACGTGAAGGCTTCCGTGGTTGCTATGTTTTGTCTCCAGGTGCATCACTTTATGTAAGATCGTCATTTAAACATAAACAAAACCTCTAACGGCCAAGAAAAGATTTTCACAAGTTTCACTCGACGATTTCTTCCAGATGACCGCTTCTACTGAGGACTTCTTCCGTCCTGACGAGGACCGAAGACGTACAGAGCAAACTTCCAGCATGGGAAATGTGAGATTTCATCACGTTGAAAGTCTTCGGTGTTTTCTGTGTGTTTTAGAGACTTTCAGAACCCTTAAACGTGACTGATGTTTTGCCAGTAGGCTCTGGCAGAAGCACTCAGGCTCCCATGGTGCAGAGAATATACTGAAGGGAAAATAATAATAAATTGCAGGATCAGGATCAGAACTGGACTGTACCGGATCAATTCATCTATTCATTAAAACAAAGACCAACCAATGCGCATAAAATAATTCAATAATAATAATGTCATGTTTTTATATATCCAATAAATAATTAAAATCACAAATTTAAATCAGCAAGCTCCCAGCTGGGATACACAGTGATGTTGTGAATGTAAGTGCAAGTTAGCCACAAGTAGTCTGAACTACTATACCTATATGATACCCAGCAGATATGTGGCAGTATTCTCATACAGTTTGTGGCAACATAGTGGTTTGTTATTTCATTGAATGTTTTTCTTCCTGGGGGGGATGTGTAGCAGTAAAGCACAATACTTACTGACATGATAAAGGCCTTAAGGGGGGTCCTGCTTTATTACCTGACCTTGAGGCCCCGTCCCAGAAGAGGACCCCTATGTCAAAATCCTGTTTTAAGTCATTATTTCAAATTTATGCTTACATGTTGCATATTCCTAAATCAATATATTTATTCAGGTTACCACAGTAAATCTGGAGCCGGAATTCTACCACAGAACAACTGTACACACTGGGGTTAGTAAGGGCCCAGCTGCTATTTCCCCCCCGGCAGGTTAATCTGGCCCCGTCTATGGGGAAATTTTAGGGAACAACAAAATATATGTTGGTGAAAAGTAATGTCGTTTTCTAAGAGAAGTTAAACTTTTTTTTTTTTTTGCAGGAAATTGTGAAATTCACATTATTCTGAGCCCTTTGTTACATTTACTGTACTTGTAAAGCCTCATTCTAACGTGTGCGTATTGTCGCAGTGTGATGTGCCCATCCGAGACCATGACAAACAGAGGGCGAGGAGAACCTCTGGACGCTGGGCACAGAGTGCGTGGAAGCCTGGAGCCTACAGCAAGTGTCCGTGCTGCAGGGGCAGCCAGGTCAGAAAAAAAAAAGGTTTATGTCCCAAATTGTTCACAGCGTAATCTTTAACAACTAGAGAATCAGACAGTTTTACAAAATGGAAAACACACAGCGGACTATATTTTCAATACTGAATGTTTTGGCCATAGTCTAGGCCTACTGCACAGGCCTATTGCACTGCTTATTGGACTCATTTACATTACAGTAACTTTCCTGTTTTTTTAACCAATTTACAGCCTCACTTTGTGACAACTTCAGTTTTCAATTTCTACTTCAAGTTCATTTTTACTGTCCTTAAATTTAAATTCTCCTTGCAGCCAGGTGAAAAATAAAATAAAGGTTGTATCTCTAAAACCCTATAAAATGGACAGAATCTGTGAAGGGTCTTTTAATTTGACAAAGTAGTCCTCTGCAGTGCATCTGATGTAGATTTTTCTCTTGTGAGATTCTAAAAGTGCGTTATTAAGTAAGTTTACTGGAGCCTGACATCCACTGGTGTGTTGCTGACCTTCCCCAGGTGCCGAATTTAAACCCAAAGCGGCAGCACTCTGCTTGTACTGGCAACCTTCCCCAGAAGAGGAAGCGGACCTCAGTGGCCCGTCCTTCCAAACCTGCTCCTGAACACCCAGAGGTGCTGAATTGGGTTCCCACTCCTCAGCCCTCCACCCCAGCTGCTGACATTCCAGGGCTGTTGAATCTGGTCCCAAGGCCTCAGTCCACCAACCCACCTGCTGACCTGCCAGTCGTCTCAAATGTGGCCCCCAGCCCCCCACTGCTCCGCTGCAGCATGACGGAACCTCTGAAAATCCGCAACCGCTCAGTGGAAGATTACCAGCAAATCTACCATGAAGTGGCAGATGATATGCTGAGGTACGTTTGTGTCAATAATCATGACTCTTTCAAACACGGGGGAAAAAACTATCACTCAGTTTTTCCACATACAAGCTTTTTCATTGTATGTATCAAGACGGTGTAGTCCCTCATTCGTCCAGGAGTGTTCCATCGTAGAAAAGGTTTCAGTCGTAGTCATCTGGACACTGTATTCAGAATCAAGACGTTTCGGCTCCCATCCGGAAGTCATTCTCAATTGTGAAAATGGTCTGATAACTCAGAAATTTAAGATACTCTGTGTTGCTTAGGCCCTGCCCTCAGGGAGGAGTCTTCCTGAGTGTCTGCTGTTTACCCTGCCTAGTTTCACCTGAAACTGACCTTCTTTTGTTTCCCTGATGGCACAGTAATCAGGCCTATTGTTTTCTGGCTGCACCTCCCTCATCACTGTTAAGTACCTGATTAGCTTATGATTGGCTTGACCAAAGTGTTAATACACTGTGGTAAACGGTTGGCAAGTATGTATCATTATGATTTCTGTTTCTTCCAACCTCTGCCTCCACCCTCTGCCAGCAGCTTTTACCACCCAACTGCTGCACCCGCCTCCACCTGCAGGTTCTGGATGACAGCTACATACATATCTCCACCCACAGCCTCTGAAGTGCCCCGTTCCATCCATCCATACAACCTGCACCTCCACCTCCACCTGCAGATTGTGGCAGACAGCTGAAGGCCGTACCTCCACCTACAGCCTCTACCAGCAACCTGCAGCGTCCACCTCCACCTGTAGATTGTGGCAAATAGTTGAAGCCCGAACCTCAACCTACAGCCTCTGCCAGAAACCTGCAGCTTCCACCTCCACCTGCAGATTCTGGCAGACAGCGGCTGCCCACAGCAACACCTACAGGCTCTGCAAGACACCTGCAGCGTCCGTCTCCACCTACAGCCTCTACCAGCAACCTGCATCTCCACCTGCAGATTCTGGCAGACAGCTGAATTGCAAACCTCCACCTATAGCCTCTGCCACCAACCTGCAGCGTCCGCCTTCACCTGCAGATTGTGACAGAGAGCTGAAGGCCAAAACTCCACCTACAGCCTCTGCCAGAAACCTGCAGATGCTTGCCTCCACCTGCAGATTCTGGCAGTCATCTACAGGCCAAACCTCCACCTACAGCCTCCTCCAGCTCCTGCCTGCAGCATTTGCCAGCAACCTCCCACCGCGGTCTCCACCTCCAGATTCTAGCAGAAAGCTGCAGCCTGAACCTCCACCTACAGCTTCTGCCAGCAACTTGCACTGCCACCTCCACCTGAAGATTCTGCCAGACATCAGCAGCCCGAACCTTCACCTACATTCTTTGTCAGCAAACAGCTACTGTCGCCTCCGCCTTCATGTTCTAACAGACAGCTGCGGCCCAAACCTCCACCTTCAGTCTCCTCCAGCTGCTTCCTTCAGCCTTTGCCAGCAACCTCTCGTCTCCACCTTCAGATTCTGGCAGCAGATGCAGCCCAAACCTCCAGCTACAACCTCTTCTGCCCTCCACTATAACCTCCACCTTTTTTAGGTAGCTAAAGATCCAGCCTACCGTAGCCACCTCTGTCCCCAGGCATATCCTGCAGCCTCTATCAGTAATCCGTAGCCCCATCACCCCCCTGCCCATTCTGGCAGATAGCTGCAAACAGCAGTCCCGACACTTGGTGGCAGCAGTTACTCCTGCCAGATATATTATGCCTCAGCCTCCACATTCACTTATAGCTCCTATCAGCCATCTAGTAGGATGCAGCTCCAACTCCCGCCTACAGTCTTTGTCAATTCAACCCCATGCAACCTGCAGCCCCAGTTTTCTCAGTATGTATAAAGGGTTACTAGTTACAAAATTCAATGAAAACTAGCACCAAGTAGCTTTATTTTTCCTAAACTTTAACCCTGTTGTTTTCTATTTCCTGGTTGCTTTGGGTAACCTCATGTCACTATAAACCCTGCAGCAAAGTTTCTCACTCAGCTTTTTATGTGTTGTGACCCCCCCCCCCCATTAGTGTTCACATTGAAAGGTTCAGCCTTGTGATTGTTGAAGCCACCACCTACAAACCAGTGGTTGCCAGAGGGAGCGTCTCATGTGAAATGAGGGTTGGTGGTAAGGCACATTTACGGCATCATGTGACGTAAATTGTGTTGTGTGCAGGAAGAGCACCCAGCCGTCAACATGAACCTGCACTATATGGAGAAAAAAAGGACTGTGATGCTGAACTTCATCTACCAGAAAGAGCTCTTCTTCCTCCAACCAGGCTTTGCACTCAAGGTAGTAATCAGTGTGATGCACAGCAGTATGAGATATTTGGTAGAGTCTCAGTGTCTAGCCATGCATTTTCAGTTAATCAGATTTTTTAATGTGCGTTAGAAATGATCAAGTCTGTCAAAGTCATTAAGTGAAAACAGGAATGTCATGTATCGATGTATCTATCAGAATAATATCTGAGGTGTAAACTATTTTCATGAAATGAAAGACCTCAAATATTTCAAGGTCTGGAACTCTTCTGAATGTAAATAATCCTACAATTGACTCTGAGTGCAATGGTATTTTTTTAATCGAGGTTTGGTGATGTATTATATTCTGATACAACACATTTTCTTTGTGGTTTTGTCCAGGCCCTGTTGGACTTCACAGACTATCAGATCTACCAGGAGCGGATCGAGGGCCGTGCAGACTATTCCTTCTACAAGAGCTGTGCATCAGAGACGTTTATTCCTCCTCACCATCCTCCACGTTCACCACCAACTCCTGCTCCTCTCCCAAACTGAGAGCGCCCCTTCACGTATTCCCCTCGTATCCTCCGTACTAGAAGTTTCTTCATGCTCTGACCTCACTCCTGAACTCTACCTGTAGAGTAGCGCATGCCAACGAGCCGAGCCTTTAATTGTACCTTGCCTGTCACGCCTACAGGGAGTCTACGTTTCTATGGAAGTCACTGAACTGCAGAAATGATCTCTGCTCTCCTGATTATGCACATTATGAATTTGAGGATGTCGATGAATGAATCAACAAACTTTCTGGGAGTTTCTGAATGAGGACAGATGCCCTTCATTTCCAGCCACGCTCCCTTAAAAAGACTGCCAGTTAGCTTGCTCTGTTAGTGTGAGTTGTGCTTGTTCTTTAAGCCTTTGCGCTGTTGCCCAATAAAGTCCATCAATCAGAATCAGAATCAGAAATACTTTATCTCTGCAGTCATCAGATTTGAGTCCACAAGAATTAGTATAAAACAGATACCTTAATATTTGAGATCTTGGTGAATTTGTGGAATTTCGAACGCTATTTTCTCATCAGACATTTTTCTCATTTTTATCTGTTTTATTGCAGTTTGCCAGCAGCTATATGTAATTATAAGTTTCACTGAGGTGCCAAGAACAGGTCAAGATGCTACTGTGATGGATGTGTTGAAACTTACAGGGACTAATGTACTCCACTGTAAAAAGGCCAACTTATATTCTTTGACATAAATAATGATTACAAGTTGTTCGAACTTAGAAATAGAAATTATCAGCATGTAGAGTAAAAATGTTTGTTGTAGCAACTAACAAAGCCAGTCCTCAGACTTCAACAAAAGTGAAAGAGTCCTCATAACATAAAACCTTTAGCTATGATTCAGCACAAAGTGAGAACGTTTGTTAACTTGTGTTCCTTAGTTTTAGAACCATTTCATAACTTACACAATGCACGTTTTGACTAACTGTAAATCAAGTTGTTGATTGTTAGCAAACTTCCCAGCATGGATTGTATAAATAAAATTCTCCAGAGAGCCTTGTTTTTTAGATTAATTTGGGGAACGTTATAATGGAGTGTTGTTATGTATCTGTTTCTGCATGTGTCTCAGATGAGTCATGAGTCATTTCATTATAGTGAATGGTGATGCTGTAGTGTAATAACCAAACAAAGTACTGGAAAGGGGGCCACATTGTGTAACATCCCAGCTTGTGAGATCAATGAAATGTTGTGGAGAAACTAGATAGACCAAACTCAGACCTGTGCCTGTACATTGGAGCTGTGGTGCATAGGACAGTGGGTAAAACCCACATCCTGAAGGCATTTTGTTTTTTTCATTAGCACATCCACCAGCCACAGCGGTTTATTTTAGAAAAAGTGACTGCAACACAGCATCTCTCTGAAGAAGCCTCCCATCATGGCCACATTTTCCTTGCATCCAGGAAAATGGTGAAGGACAAGACATCAGGGCCTAACTGAAGTTACTGTCCACACTCCCAAGTCATTCTGGACTACCTGTGAGTCTGCAGGGTTCTTTGGGACTCTCAGGTGGAACGCCATGGCCGGATTCATCTGCAAGAGTGCCCGGAGCAAAAATGAGCTGATGGGCCCCCTTTTAACACCTCGTTCCTCCCCCTCTCTGTGCAGCGTGTACAGTATTCCTATGTTGGAATACATCCAGGTTTGCTGTGTGATAATGTGATTAAACACACATTCATTTAGGAACTGTCAGTATCGGCTAAAAAACTATTTTTCACACGAGAATGCCCGTTCTCAAGAGCAGGTAAACAGGACCTGTGTGGAGGCCCTTATCATGCTAATTAATAAACCTGTTGATGTTAAAATTAAGTACAGAACAACTCAGAAAGTGTATTGTACTAACTATGAAGCGCTATGAAGGAAAATTAATTTTTCCTGCTTCGTCCATGAGAAGCGGGGTTGCGAGTGGCAGCGAGAGGGAGCTGCTGGACCACAGCGGCATCAGGTGCGCCCTGTGCAGGTGAATGTGGGAAGGGCTGATAGTTGATGAGCTGCTGCTGCTGGAAGCAGTCAGGCCAAGATCAACCCACTGGTGAACATAGGTCAACAAATATACCATTTACTCCTGTTTGAGTTCCAAATACTAAAAAAAATGTGTGTCCAGCTGTTAAATAATTACCCGTTTAAAAAATGAAACCATCTATTGGTTAGCCATTTTTAAAGATTTACTTTTTTTTCCCCATGAGAAACAAATGGGCCACAGACTATTGTTAGTTTGGGTAATTTCATGGGATTTATTGACAGCCTTTTCCCTTAAAACTAGATTTTAAGATGGGGCCTCAATATTGGGTAATAAGGCAGGTGTTATGGCCCCTATGGGCCCTATTATTTCAGTTCATAATGTGCTGAAGTAGTGCATACAGTATTAACAGACATCTGCAATTAATGAAATTACCCAAAAGGAGTCTGGGCGGAAAATGTACATCAGTGTTTGTTTTGATCATCTGGAATAACTAAAAACTCATTTAACATGTTCACTCCACTGCACAAATGTTATACAGTCGCGTACCTTCGTGCGTAAAGTGGTTCGCTCCACTTGCAGCCTGTTGTCTATAAGCTCCTGCAAAGCTCTTTAAGTCCCTCAGTTTTATATCTGACTCACAGCAAAGATGAGCCACGGAGACCGCTACACCTCGTCATCCTACCGGAAGATTTTCGGGGATTCTCCCAGGTTTTCCATCTCCTCCTCCCGCATGAGCAGCGCCTCTCCTCGGGGCTCCCCGGGGCTCCGGTCCATGGCTGCGTCCCGCAACAGCGCGTCCGCCCTGAGCATGTACAGACGGGTCGGCCGGCCCTCCGCCTCTTTCTCTCCGGTGCGCGCCGACTCCCTCGACTTGACCCAGACCTCCGTGGTCAACAATGAATTAAAAGTCATTAGAACTAACGAGAAGGAGCAGCTGCAGGTAAGTGTGACGGGTTGAAACTAATTAGTCACTTTTTGCATGTTGGGTCACTACAAAAAGATTGATTTAAAAGTATTTCAGCTGATTGCTCTATAATGGTCTGTTTTCATTCAAAGTTCCATATTATATATCTATATGACTTATAGTTTTAGACATGAAGTAGCATTTAATGGGCAGAACTTGCTCAGGAGGCACGAAGCTTAGTGAATACAATAAGCTTAGGTTCAGCAGCTCCAGCCAGGACATTTCATCGCAGAATCATAATTTTCCTAACACCTCACACAGCTAATAAGGGCCACATTTTATGACTAATTAGCTTCCAATTCTGGTGTCCCCGTCCCTGAGTATCAGGCCACTAGTTAAATACATTTACCTGGCAAAGTAGGACTAAAGCTGTTTATATTGGATGAAAACTACTATTAGGCTCCTCTAGTGTCAGAACGACCTCATCCTGAACTTTATTAAGCCTTTAACCAATTTAATGACACTCCAAACAATGAATTCATCCTTACCATGATGAAAGCACCAATCATTTTGCAAACTTTGCAAAAGCTGACCTGGTCTTTTGACCTCTCAAAGATCCCTTCCAGATATGTTTTAGTACATGTAAGAAATACTCTGCTTTGAATAAGATTATGTGCCTTTCACAGAAGAAAGTTAAAATGTCTATCTACTCCTTCCCTTATAAATAGAAATGATGGTGAGCACAGACAAATTTCCCCCCTTCAGCAGATGATTGTGAAAACAGCCTTCTAGTGACTAAACATCATTTTGACATGCCACAGCAAGAAAGGCATAGTGTAAATAATAAAATTAATCACGGCTGAATTTCATTTAGCTGCTTCTATCTAATGTTGGCGAAGCTAGCTTTCTCTTGTGAGCGCTGTCTGTCTGCTGTTTAGAAAACTGTTTGGATTAACCACTTCCTCCTGGAGGAGAAGACAGTCCATCACCAACACAACAATGTCAGCAAGGCAGTAAGAGAAATCACCAGTGGGATGGGATGCTTTTCTTCAGATCAGCCCCATTTTTAAAGCTGCACCCACCATATTTAAAGCTGCACTAATCAATATTTTTATATGGACAATGGATCAAATTACTATGTGTAATGTGAAAGGGGTCGCTTGATGAACCCACAGACTCAGTAGATTCCTCCAGCTATCAACAACCACACTGTACACTACCTGCCCAGCAGCAAGCGGCAGACAAAGTTAGCGACTAGCTGGTGAACATAGTGGAGCATTTAGCAGTTAAAGTAGTTGGTGGAGACCAAAACAGAGCTAAAAGGAGAGTCAATATTGGATTTACTTTTGTCAGGTGGCCAGAAACACGCTGGATGTGCAAATAGGCATCTGTTTGCTAACAACATGTTAGCCATATCAACTTTTTAAGGTGATTATATGCCAATGTTGTGTTTAGAGATCGTTCTGCTGCCCCCAGTGAATGCAACTGTAAGCTTACCCAGTGCAGCTTTGACACATTGTTTAATTCACGGTGTGTTCAGAAATATAAGCTATTAAAATAAGTGGCGTTTCAATGGTAAATGATAATAAATGCAGGCACTTTTATAACAAGTTTAAGGTTAAGTGAATCAAACCCCTCTGCTTTGCTGCCTGTCCGGTATTGCAACCCTAATGGAAGATTTTGTGTGATGATAAACAAGCGGTTATCCTGTTGCACAGGGTCTGAATGACCGCTTCGCCATGTTCATTGATAAAGTCCGGCACCTGGAGCAGCAGAATAAAGTGCTGGAGATAGAGCTGGTGGCACTGCGGCAGAAGCAGTCCGAGCCGTCCCGCATCGCACACCTCTACCAGCAGGAGATGAGGGACCTGCGGTCCCAGGTGGAGGAGCTGAGCAGGGACAAGAACCATATCCTGATCGAGAGGAACAACATGGAGGACGAGCTGCAGGTATAAGCACTGGGTAGTTTTGAAAAGGACAGGGAGTATGTAAGGAGATTTCTTTTTTTGCTGTATCCTGTTAGTATTTACTGCTGCAAAGTCCAGTTTCCCCTCAAATCACAAATCATTATATTATTTCATCGTCACCATCATCTTTCATCCAATGTCTCATCTTTCATATCTTTTATCTAATAATTTTTTACCTTTCCTTATCTTATCTCATTGCTCAAATCTTACTTGCCCATTACCTCACCTCTCTCATCTCTCATTCTCTCCTCACATCTCACTGCAGAAGCTCAGTGCGAAGTATGATGAGGAGGCGAGGGCACGGGAGGAAGCTGAGCAGACCTTGAGGTCCTTCAGGAAGGACGTGGATGACGCCGCAGCCGTTCGCCTGGACCTGGAGCGCCGTGTGGAGTTGCTGATGGACGAAATCTCCTTCCTGAGGAAAGTGCACGATGAGGAAATCCAGGAGCTGAGCAGCATGATGGAGGCGCAGCAGGTCTCCGTGGAGCTCGAGCTCGCCAAGCCGGACCTCACCTCGGCTCTGAAGGAGATCCGCAACCAGTACGAGTCCATCGCCTCCAAAAACCTGCAGTCGGCCGAGGAGTGGTACAAGAGCAAGTTTGCCAGCCTCAGTGAGCAGGCCACCAGGAGCAACGAGGCCATGAGGGCCAGCAGGGAGGAGATCAATGAGTTCAGGAGGCAGCTGCAGTCCAAGACCATTGAGATAGAGACCCTGAGGGGCGCCAATGAGTCTCTGGAGAGGCAGATCACAGAGATGGAGGATGCACACAACGCTGAAGTCACAGCTATGCAGGCAAGCAATCATAGTCATTAAAAATAATAGTAAGTATTCTCTAACTGGGATAAACCAGGGGACACATATTAGCCTCTATCTATGTCGCCATCAGGATTACTGTCCCCTAGTCTCCTTAAAGGGTCTTTTCACCCAAATTACACAAAAACAGACTTTCTCATTTACCTCTTGTGGTATCCAGCAGGGCCATAGCCATTATTCGTTTATATTGTCATTTATATGGAGCAGGTCTTCGAAATAAATTGATCTTAGAATCAACAACTGCTTTTGAACTTAACACGACTAACTATACTCTAACTACTAAAACTGTTTAAAAACCCTTTTCCCTACAATTATTGCCAGAATACATAGTTCTTTCCAGGAAACTTCTATATTATTAGCGAATTACAGACCTGTAAGATAAAGCCTTACTGTTGTATTCCCAATATGAATATGTACTTGCTGTTTCAAAGCCCTCTTCACACTGCCAGGAATAAAATTCTGGCGGAGAAATACAGAATCACAGTGGGAACGATTTTAACTGTAGACTTCCTCAACATTGCTAAAAACCTCCAATTTCCGAGAAGAAAATACACGAGGACATGATTTCAGTGTCCTCAGTGGTCGCTGCGGCCCTGGTATCTAGCCATGCAGATATTTTTAGTTTGATTTGTCCAGTTTTTGAGATTTCTGACTCCACCCCAGTACAATGGAGGTGAATGGAATTTCATTTGGGTGCTCACAGTATTGAAAAAAAAAAAATAATTTCTTTCCAGAAACAGTGTCCCTGATACTGCTGATAATCCACAGAACAAACAAGGGACTATTTGTTTGATAGAAAGTAGTCCCACTCACCTCCATTGTGTTGGATTGTAATTTTGTTGTACTGGTTCTACAGATACAGGCAAAACTGGAACACCCTATTCGATGCAAGTCTTTGAGCAGGCATTGAAACAGTAAAAGATAACAAATAACGTATTACTTTGATACAGTCCTTGGAAATTGCGATATTACACATGATTATTATGATAAAATCCCCCCAAATACTACACTTTCGGAGCAAGCACTGGAATTGTAAACGGTCAACGGTGAAACGTTTTTTAAATGTGCTGGGGGAAAAAGTCACCTGCTGCAGCACTGCTGTCATTACTGTCTACAACTCTGTAGAATAATAGGATTGGAAGGGAGCAGATCTCAGGGTCAAGGTCCTCATGAATTATGTCACAGCTTGAGTAAAGCTGTTAGCGAACCTCACACAGCATGGAGACCCCAACGTTTGTATGTCAAGGACAGAGTAGAACCGAGGAATCCAGCATACTGACGATTTTATAATTTAAAACAATCCCTCATACGCTCACTGATTGTAGTTCTCCTGCTCTGTTGCTTTTTTTTGTTTCGGGACATTAGAAATAAAGAAACCCTGCCTATAATATTAACCTGTCTCAAATAAAGTTCTGTCTCTCTCTTTACTTAAAGTAAGTTTGACAACTTAGCGTCGAGATCGTCTAATTCAGGTCACGCCTTTAGTGTGTGGTAATCACTTTAACAAGCCCCTGCGACTGTGAGACTGACTGAAACAGTTCTTAGTGAATTGACCCTGCGTGTCATTTAGCTTAACCTCTGACCTGCTAAATCGGATACAGGAAGGCCATCTGCTTTCACTGGCTTTTTAGAGCAGGTGAAGTTAAGCCCCAAAGGTTATTGAATTCCTTTGAGGGATACAAGGAAATCCTATGGTTAGCAGTTACACCACAGGAAAGCCTACGACAAAGTGGATTAAAAACAGTCTATATACATGCTAAATAGGTGAATTTACCCCAAAAACTGTGTCAGACACTAATGATAATCTATCTGCCTCTACTCGTCTAACTCCTTTCTTATTTCCAATGTAACAGGACACTATTGGCCACTTGGATACTGAGCTGAGGAACATGAAGGGTGAGATGGCCCAGCACCTGAGAGAGTATCAGGACCTGCTCAATGTCAAGATGGCCCTGGACATAGAGATAGCCGCCTACAGGTGCCAGCTGGATTAAAATGGACAAACCAAACAAAAGATAGTAGTAGGCTCATCAAAAATCTTTAAGCATTGCGAGGTGTGTTGACATTTGTTTCCTTTGGTCCTATAAGGAAACTGCTGGAGGGGGAGGAGACTCACTTTAACTCAGGGATGTCGTTTGGTGCTGCCAGCTACAGCTACCAGGCTCGAGCCTCAGCCGGCGCCTCCAAGAGCAGCCAGAAGGAGAAAGAAGGGGCCACGAAGGAAAGCTTCAAGGAGAGCAGTGAGGATAAAGATGAGGCAGACATTAACTCCAACAACTGAAGAAAGACAGACAGGGAAATCTGGAAAGTGGGAAAAGAGATACACTGTATATGTATAATGAGTTCATAGTTACATACTGTATTTATTAAGGGCAACACTAATACAAATGTTTTAGGACTAGAGCTGAAGTCAATATTTGGGTGATCATCAATATCTTGTGGTTAAAAATTTGTCTAAAAAAATACAAAATTTGACGTTTTTTCTGGGGCTCAGTATTTAGATGATCTTTGGACTCTAAAACGATCGCATTTTCTAGAAATAAAAGGAGAGGTGTGTCAGTATTATAAGACGTAAACCATTAAACAAAGGAGACTAACCTGTAAATGTAGACCAAATGTAATTTAGGTCTTCAGAGGAGATGAAAATGTTGCAGATATTGTAAATGCAACCAAGTATTGAATGTTCTGGGGATGAATTTCCATTATGCTGCTGTGTGAGATTGCACTGGGGGGGGTGTCGCTCAGATAGTCTTCATTTCTTAAGAGAAAGACATCAAATGTTAGCGTAGTTCCACTTCTCTGTCTCAGTTTAAAGCACTTTAGGCACATAGGGTGTATGGAGGATGATGGCGTCTGCTGGCTTTTTCTTTGCACCACTGTGTAGATGTTCTCCCCCTTGCATAATACATAATTAGACACAGTACTACTCTGTTGGAAAACCCTGTAGCGGCAGAAAGAATAGCCATCATGGTTTATCACTATGTGGACATTGCGTAAGCAGTGAAAAATATTCATCGCATCAAATAGCACATGCAGTCCAACTGTTAGCACAGGTCTCTTCACCTGGCTGCAGTGTCATACTGGGAAACCTGCCGTTTCAGTCGCACTGAAAAATGCAATGAATAAAATGACATGACTGAAAAATTGTTTTCTATGCTTCCATATGCAAGTCAGCGTATTCACAAATACAGGAGGACGTTCATCCAAGGCCGCCCCCGGTAAGATGTGAATCTCCACTAGTTCAAGCCAAACTGGGAAAGAGCCTCAACTCAGTAACAACTTGGACTCTTTTAAGATTTTAACCACATGTACTGAATGGTAGAAGAAATTCAGAAATACCTGGCCTTTGAAATGAAGAATTAAATGTAATATATCAAGATATTAAACAACTAAATAATAAATGTCATTCATCACGGGCTTTGTGTTCTCTAGCTGTGGTCAGGAAGGAATGCAAACTTCATATCTCCAACAGATGACACGGACTGGTTGACTTGTGATACTTCATAACTGCACACCAATAAACATGACCTGTATGATAAAATGCATCACTGGTGGAAGCAGTACATTGACACTGATATCATTTTCAATTTAGTCACAGTTGAGCAGTTATGTGAAGTATGGACATAGCATTTTCACTTATGAACGTAGCCTACAGTATGTCTTAAAAGTCTGATCTTAGGCATAATCCTCAATACAAACAGGAAACATGGATGAATTAAGAAACATTTCTCAGTCGTGCAGTCATTTATTAATTAATTGTGACAAAAGCAAGTAGGAAAGGTATTTTTATGAAACCCTACGAAAGACTTCCTAATACAAACTCCGTTTAAATAACTGCTTTTGTGCTCGGGCGAGTTGTACTGAAAGCATGTTTTATCAAGTCAATCGCATCAATTTACATCAGTAGTCTATACAAAAGCTCTTAAATGTGTAAATCAACAAGAAGAAAGTTGTAATTAAAGATAGACTCTATATAAACACGCACACAAACCTTTGGTAGTGAAAGCCCTTTTGTTTCAAGCCCTTTAAATCACAATTATCTATCTGAAATCACACAGCACTTGAAATCATAAATAGAAAAAAATGAAGATACCGGTTGCTAAACTACACTGATGCAGCTTTTCAGACATGACATTGTATTGCCTTCACAGACGTACTGTTTGAAATTTGAGGAGTTCCAGACTCACTAACAGTGGTTCAGTCCAGTTTTAGCCACAGCAGTAGTCACATTCTTGTGTGGAGTGAAAGCGCACTGAACAATACCTAAAAAGATACCGTGGCAGTAGGAAATAGGTATTTGTACTTTCCATTCATCGGGGATAATTCATTTTTACATGCTGGCACTTCAGTAAATCAAATGAATGTCACTTGTGTCCAGCAAACTTACAGCAGACACATGGGTTGTCCTGAAAACAAGATGTTGATCTTGGGAGTTGGAAATTTGATGCTGCAGTGTGAACAGCAGAGTTCAGGTTTACATCTTTTCATTCTAGACTGTTCAATAAAGAAATCCAAGTTCTTGGACTTTCTCTTCTCCAGCCACCTGCTACACTTTAATGCGACATTTAAGTTTGAGGTTTTATCGAACAATCTGTAAGCAGATTGTGACAATTGTAACAACACATCCGAGGCAGCTGTGGAGTCGCTGTAATGCCAATGTAGAAACTTTACTCCACATTATGACAAGAGTCTGATGAAGAGAAACAAAGTCCAAAAGGTCAGTCCTTCCCCTCAGGAATTAACTACATCCACCTCTCGTGGTCAAGACTGGGAGGGCAGGACCAAGCCAAAGTGCAGCACCAGCAGACCATCCTGGAGCAAAGTGGAAACAAGACCAAAAGGATCTCTCAAATGTATTCCTGGCCTTCTACAAAACTTCCATTATTAAAATTGTGGTTTGTTCCTACTGTATGTTGTTGTGGTGCTTACCTGTAGTGCCTCGTCGCCCACAGAGTTCTGTATGTCTTTGAGTGACTGGTAGTGATCTAGGAGGTGATCTCCACAAACCACATCCACCTGCAGGAAACACAAACACTTCAGACCACTGCAGCAATTCATGATGCCTAGAGAGAACTGTGTGTGTGTGTGTGTGTGTGTTTTATAATGATTTTGCCATAAAGTTTCTAGGCTTTCAGGTCAGTCCTACACAAAACTCTTCAAAATTCTGGAGGGACAAATTATGAGTGCTTCACAGCTTTTGAAATTGATTGGTTTTGACCAAACGAAACCATCTAGGGTACCCAGTGTCACATCAAAAATGCAGGGCAACATTTTAAGTGACCAAAACACTGAACATACAGGAAATGCTTCAGATATGTATGAGAAACTGGAAGGTGATGATGGGGAAGACTAAAACTTCAAGGGCAACTAGTCAATTCCAATTCTTCGAAAAGAGTTATAACAATATAAGAATTTAAAGGGAAGAGTTATATAACTGTTGTGAGAGTGGACAGTGAACCTTGCTTAGTCTTCCTCTGTCCTCTCCGGGTTCGTCCAGACAGGCCAGGGCAGTGCAGCACTGAGACCAAGAAATCAGCGTAAGCTTCTAATCCTCTTCCACGTGTTACTAAATACAAAATACACCAACACTCACCGTCAAACTGACCACATAACCCATTTCTATTTGTGCTCTGAGGAAAGGAGGACACTTCTGATTGTAACTCTAATATTTGTAATCATGAAACATCTCTTACAGCATGTCCCCTGCTCTTAAGACAGACATGTGGTATCATTGGACTGCTTATTTGGTTATAATCAGATTAAGGTTGTCCTTAAGGAGTGTCTGTTGTCCTTTAGATGTAGGCAGCCTGCTGAGTTTTGACCTGAGTAGCTGACCCTTCCATGTTGGCCTCTGCTTGTCTTCAGTGGACACATGTGCATTCCTCACTGCACTGCTCGATCCTCTGGTTATGTTTTCATGCCTTATCTTTTTGATACGTTTCAGTTTCACCTCTCTTTCTGTCCATATGCATGCTTCCTCTCTTGTTTTCCCACACCTGCGCACTTTCTATTTCTCTTTTGATCTCTGTCCCTCTCTCCCTCTATTTTCAGCAAGTCGTTTGAATTTTTGGTTTAAACGTTGGTATCAATTAATTTCCATTACTGGTAGCAAAGCCAGTTCACCAAAGCAGCTTTTGACACATATTGACCCGTAAAGACCCCCGATGCGGATCTGACCCATGTCACTGCGTTGGCTGAATGGTGTATTACTACTGGACTTTTAAACACTAGACAACCAAATTTCCTCCTCCCATTTCTTATCACTATGATACGGCTGTTAAGAGGACACATCTTTCAATAAGATAATGACAAAGTTTACTTACACCTTGTCCAGTGTTGCTATCATTTCCTGGAAACAAGTAAGGGTGTAACGGTTCTCAAACCGCAACCGAATCCACGATATAAAACGTCCACGGTCTCGAGTCGCGGTTTCGTCCTGGGTGTGTTAAAAAGTCAAAATAGTCTATTTATGTCTACCAGTCGCACGCACAGTACAGAAATTCTAGAGCGCAGGTTTTACTAGGAAAGTTTTGGTAGTGCACCAGTTGTTGTCTATTAGCTGCTAACTTTAGCATGCTACTCAGCTAGCCTGGTTAGCCAGGTTAGTCAAGCTCAAGTAGTGTTGGTTTCCTGGTTCGTTAAAGCAAAAATGGACGATTAGTGTCAAACTGTATGCTGACATTGTTCAACTGAAGAGTACGTCTGCGGAAACACTTCAAACATGTCATTTACAACGGCATTAACCAAAAGTGTCGATTAGCGGAACGAGACAGAAACAGACTGGAAGGCGAGTCCTTCTCCCCGCAGCGTTCAGGCAGCCTCTCACTGCAGATTCAGACCATGACCGAGCAATAACTAATGCTATAGGAGTGTTTATATGCGATATTGTTCAGGAATGATCAACAAGTCAGTCTTACGATGGAGCATTACTGAAATTTTTGTTATTTTTGTTATTTATTTGTTATTATTGACACTATGCCAGCATTTGAGTGCCTTAACTATTGCAGTAAGAATTATAGCCAAATGTGCTGTTGAATGTTTACATTTTTCAAAATAAATGACAAATGTCCTTTTTTTTTTTTTGTTTTCCCTGCTATACTGAAAATGTACCAAACCGTGACCTAAACCAAGGTACATACCGAACCATGAGCTTTGTGTACTGTTACACACCCCTACAAACAAGTAAATTAGGCAAGTAGGATAGGCTACGTCATTAACAACAAGGCTCCTCCACTTGCGGCTCACCTGCTGTTGTGAAAAAATCCAAAATGCGAGTTGTGTTTTTTGGGCGACTTGATAAAACATAGCGCTGACGAAGAAAGTCAACAGAGCAGGCAGATGCAGGGAGAGAGAAACAGAAAGAGTCGGAGCGGGGCAAGCGGTGTGTGTGTGTGTGTGTGGTGGGGGGAGTTTGTGAGTAAACACTAAAATAAGGTGGAGAATTAAGCAGAATTAAAACGCTGAAATAAGAAATAACCTACTAAAAATATGGCCATGTATTAATGTATTCTTTCAAATATATATATAATTTTTTTCGATAGACAAATATAATGAGCCCCCCATGCACACGTTCCAATGTTCAATACCAATAAATGGCTTTTCTTCTTCATAAGGTGTATTTGTATTATTAAACTATTGTTAGGCTTATACTAAAATAGTGGCATAAAATGAACAGATAAAGACAATTAAAAAAATCGTTAATAACAATTATTTGTATGACAATTAATAAATAACAACAACAATAATTAATAGCGAAAATTTCATGATCGTGACAGCCCTATCTGAGTCATGCAGTGGCCCGTCATTTGACACGTCAACTGACACACACAGCACACCCCGACTGTACCCTACAGACAGAAGTAGCTGGGATGTGCCCATCCTGGGGTCAGTCCCCTCCTGGACCCCCTTCAGTTCGCATACCAGCCCCGGCTGGGAGTTGAGGACGCCATCATCTTCCTGCGGAACCGCATCTACACCCACCTGAACAGGCCGGCAAGCATGGTGAGGATCATGTTTTTTTGACTTCTCCAGTGCTTTCAACACCATCCGGCCAGCCCTGCTGGGTGAGAAGCTGGCAGCGATGCAGGTGGAGACCCCCCTCGAGTCCTGGATTGTTGACTACCTGACTGGCAGACCACAGCACGTGCGTCTGTAGCACTGTGTGTCGGACAGCGTGGTCAGCAACACTGGGGCCCCTCAGGGGACTGTCCTCTCTCCCTTCCTCTTCACCATCTACACCACAGACTTCAGCTACCACACAGAGTCCTGCCACCTTCAGAAGTTTTCTGATGACTCTGCTGTGGTGGGATGTATCAGCGGTGGTGAGGAGTCTGAGTACAGGGATGTGGTGGGGAACTTTGTCTCATGTGTGAGCAGAACCATCTGCAGCTCAATGCGACAAAGTCTAAGGAGCTGGTGGTAGACCTACGAAGGGCCAAGGCACCAGTGACCCCGGTTTCCATCCAGGGGGTCAGTGTGGACATTGTAGAGGATTACAAGTACCTGGGAGTGCAGATGGACAATAAACTGGACTGAAGCGTTTTACAGGAAGGGCCAGAGCCGCCTCTATTTTCTGAGGAGGACAATGCTGAAGATGTTTTATGAGTCTGTGGTGGCCAGTGCTATCCTGTATGCTGTTGCATGCTGGGGCAGCAGGCTGAGGGTAGCGGACGCTAACAGGCTCAACAGACTGATCCGTAAGGCCGGTGACATTGTGGGGGTGGAGCTAGACTCTCTGTCCGTAGTGTCAGAGAGGAGGATGCTGGCCAAACTACATGCCATCTTGGACAGTGTCTCCCACCCGCTCCATGACGTGCTGGTCAAACAAAGGAGCACCTTCAGCGAAAGACTCATCCCCCCAAAATGCACCACAGGAAGTCATTCCTGCCTGTGGCCATCAAACTCTTTAACTCCTCCCTCCAAGTGTCAGTCTATATGACCCTAAGTCATTAAACTGGACATTGGACCATTAACATCACTGCAATACTTGAAATAATTGTGCAATATTCTCTGTTTAATACTGCTGTGAAATATACTGTTTTAGATATTTATTCATACTTCTATTACTGCTGTGCAATATCCACCGTCTCATAATCATCTTAATAAGCTACACTTAACTTGACAGTACATGCACTATTACTTATTACTTATATTATTACATTGTATTATTATACCGTACATGCTTAACAACTGGTAAATCCATGTGTAACTTTACACTTATTTTAATTTTATACTTATATCCACTTTGTACTTAATTTATCTTGCCTGTATTATAGTGTATTATATTTATTTGCTTAGTACTTCTATTCCTGTGGGCACTGACGTGATAGTGAGCAGCTGTAACAAAAGAGTTTCCCCTCGGGGATCAATAAAGTATTTCTGATTCTGATTCTGAAATGTGATCAAATAGCTGCTTTTCTAGAGTTGACTTATACCAACACTAGGAAATAAAAACAGTGGCATATCAACACACTGCTGCTGTGTGGGTTTACAAAGACAACAACAGACATGGTTGTTTTAATATGCATCATACGCTGCAGGTGTGTGTTGCCCTTAAGTGAGGACATTAGCTTCCTGGCTGCACACTGTTGGCCATTACGAAATTGCTGTCTTCTAATATGTGAAAGCGCCCACACACTTACATACACCACTGTGGCCCTGGTCACGCCTACACTATACTGTAATGCCAACTTCCTTTGCTATCCTACTTCTGTGGTCACTTTGTGAACTCATTAGCTGTAAGCCTGGCAGACTCACCTGGCAGGTGGGGCTCAGCTCCATCTTCCTCCTGATGAACAGCTCCACGTGGCGGATAGTGGCCTCGCCTGACACACGAACGTACCGCCTCTCTAATGGCTAAACAGTGACAGGGTGGAATGTTATTCATCAAAAACTACAGAGATTTATAATTAAATTGGTGCCATGTCATTTTAAACTGTGAAACTGAAAAAAACAAAAAACAAAAACGTAACAATGTTGGTTATTATACATGTGTGTTTTATCTACACAATATTCCTATTTGGTGCAACCTTAAAAACATGGCTTACAGGGTTTAAAAATTTCACTTAAAATTGAATTTATAAATATTTTCATATTAACATATCAAATGAAATGTAACTCACAGCAGCTCTACAGAGCTTTTAGCTCCGTGTTTATCCCAGCCCACACACAGATTATATGATTAGAGTGTCACTGCTCTGCCAACCCCATATAAACCCATAGGCTGCTGTTTCCAGCAAGTAGTGAAGAGAGTATAGCATCTAGCTGCTAAAGACTCAAGAGACCAGTGCTACAATGCCAGAAAATATTGGACTATCTAACTTTTTAGCCAACAGTTCACGTGGGTTTTTGAACTGCACAGTCCCTGATAAACAATGCAATTCTCTGAGACAAAAGGATTCTTGACAGTATATCCAACAGACACTGTAATTACAAGATAGCTTGATCAGGAATATCCTAATGGATCATCAGGCGTGGGTGCAGCATTTAGTGCAATCTTTATCATGTTATCATCCATCGTGTCCATAGTTTCTGTTACAGTGCACTATTATGCACTATTATAATCTAATAAGAATTGTTATAAATCCCTGTTATTAACTATTTTAAGTAATTACCTTATAGTTACTGATGCCCTCTTCAGCCCTGAAAACAAAACAAGAGTCAGTATACAGTAAGTACAACTTTTTGGTACTAAGCAAGCAGTCAATATAAGACAATGGGACTATCTGGTGGCATGTGTATGTAACTACATGCTAATTTCATTCACTGCTACAAACTGGGTTCCCCTTTTTCCTCAAAGCAGAAGACGTGGTTGCCAAGAGCCAAATTCAGGTCAGTCCGTCGTGTTTACGTCTACAGGTCAAAAGCAAAGCCCCTATCCTTTGAACTAGAATTATTACCTCTCTTATCTTGTACCTCTCTTATCCTGGCTGTTATGCAAATGCCTTCACACTGAACTTATGAGTTTGTATTCTTTTTAAAAAAATGGGGCATGAAGTACACAATATACCTAGCACTAGGCCATTTTTACAACAGACATTTGAACATATCATAGCAGCAAATATCAGGTGTGATTAAAAAAGCTGGACAAAGAACTGCCCAGTGAGATCCTTGCCCAACAAAATCCAGCAGCAGAGATACATCCAGCTCAGGAGGAATGGTGAACACAGACTGGGGAATGTTATCCTTCTTCTGCCTCCTTAACACAACAGGACCCGGAGGGGAGACCACCACTGCAAAGCAGGAACGAGAAAACACAGGGCAATTCAAACTCTCAAGCTCTTGCTACTGTTGTGCTGAAAATCTCCATCTTTGGATTTCCAGTTCATTAATGCTCAGATTTAATTGCAAAATGAAAACACTGAAGTTAAAATGTCAAACACATTATGCATACAAGTATAAAACTGAATGTGGTTGCGAGACGGTCAATGATTGTTTTCTCCTCTTATTAAAGTCCTTAACGGTAGTTCCCCTTCTTTGAGGACCTTTGTTCCTTTGTTCAGTCTTCCAATGCAGACAACAGTGATCCCAGCTTGATAAAACTTTATTGTGTTTGGGTTGTGTTTCAGTGTTGTCAAAAATAGTCTGATTGGTCAAAGGTTGCACTGCAGTGAGAGAAGACCAATTTGTTACTCATTGACAGAGAACAGAGTGGTGTCGTTCAGGTCCCCATGGAGCTCTATGACCAACAGCATTAAATGTGTTGTTGTTCAATATTATTTGATAGCTTATCTGCAGTGCGTGGATCGCCATTGCAGTTACTTTGAGTAAATACTTCAGTAACTCATTAAAACCGAACGAAAGTGAAATACTATATGTGATATCACACACAGACAATGAATGACAAGCGTTCCGCTAACGTTGCCCCAAGCCTGTTTACTTAAACTTATGGCTGAACTATTTTACCTGGTTTTGGCACATCCAGCCCTCTCTCTTTGTAGAAGTTACTCATTTGTTCTCTTTCGACTGTAGTACAAAAAAAAAAGAGTTCACATTAGAATTTTAACAGAAAATGACTCATAATGTTTATGAATTACGTTAAATACATCTGACTGTATATACACTGTACTTACACTCCTCCAGGAAGGGAACCATTTTGTAAACAATATCCTGCAGTTGTCTGTCAGGCCTGTAGGAACACAGAGGAAAAGTGTTTGAAGCTTGACACTGACTGCTTTATCACAGATCTGACTGACAGCAGATTTCCAATCCTAAAATTGATTTATTTCCTCAATTTTAGGATTCATTGTGACAATAAACGAACTATAAAAGTGTTTCCACACGTTTAAAAGACTTTTCCCTTCTGAATAACTTAACCTCAACTATAAAAAATTTGGCTGACAATAGGCTTGGGCGGTATTAAGGTATTATGGTATACCAGGGTATTTAGAAATCCCGAAAGTATTTTAAATACCGTCAAAAACACAGACGCCCCCCTTTCAGGTGGATCGATCATATTGGCTCTTAGATATTTTATTTTCTGTGCACTCAGTTCGGATTTGAGTGTGTATGTTTGCTCAAAAGACGCTCTGTGCTTTGTCTTGTAATGTCAGTGTCGCTTCACATTGCCACTTTTAATAATCGCCACGGTCTGCCAGTGGGAAGAATGAACATGTAAAAGAGTCTGTCCATTCTGGATTCAAAGATCTCTTTTTGCGGTCTACTTTTCTCTTTTTAGCACGCCATGTGAAATTACTTCATTGTCTCGCATTTTTGTCCGACTGTCTCTCATCTCGTCTCCGCTGTCACACAGGCTGTGTGTAATCTCACTCACTCACTCACTGAGTCGAGTCGCAATGCACAGATTTGATTGGCTGAGTAGCGTTATGTGAGATGATTCTGGGCCGCTAAACCAGTGCCGTAACGAATAGAAAATCTGCGCCGGTTAAAATAGAAACACTCCGGCACGCTACAATGACTTCTATCACCAGCAGCTCAGCTTTTACGCTTTTTTTTTGTTTTTTACATAAATACCATCATATACCGTATACCCCGGTGAAATGTCAGGAAGGTATGAAAAAATAGATACCACCCAAGCCTAGTTGACAACCATCTATTCACTGAACAGGTACAGAAGGTGATCCAAATTAGCAAATACATCAAGAATTAAAAGGCCTAGGCCTACCTTATGTTGTAGAGTGGTTGTGTCTGGTGGACTACAATGCTGCATGTGGGACACCTGTTGCTGTAGAAAAAGTGCTTCACGATGCAGCTTTTGCAAACTTGGAAAAGATAAAACACATCAAAATGTAAGACACAGTCAGGACATGGCCAGACTAATATTGACTTTTGAGGCCTGTAGTTGCATTCTGTCTGGATGTCAACAAAAGCCACTAACAAGCAGTAGGCAAAGTGACTTCAGTCTGACGCGAATGACAGGAGATGTAATCTGGTTTAAAAGCATTTACTTAAAAAAAGTTTCAATTACATCGTCACACAAAAAACCATGCTCTCCCGTGCCTAATGTCCGACTCTACTGCACATGACGACACTCATTTTATACATTACCTATGTCTTATACAATGACTAGAAATTATGAACTATGAATTTTGCATATAGAAAAGAAAAAGACAATCTTTTTGGAGATCTTTTTTGTTGTCCAACTCTCCTACAGACTGTTGCATTCTGATATAAGCTTCCTGATGGCTGAGGTTGCTTGAGAAATACAATTTTTTTGTGTTAGCTGCAACAACATAGTTGCACCTGCAAGGCCGAGATAGATATTAATATTTTTGAGTTTAAATAATCTTAGGACTATATACATACATACATACATATACACACACATATACAGCCAATATTATTTTTTTTTTACGTAAACACAAACGTTTTTGAAGAATCCCTTAGATTTGATTGATTGTTAAAGTATTGCGACCGACACATATAGTGAGCAGTGTGTTTTTCAGTTTAAAAAAAACAAACAAAACCTTTGCATTTTTGAACTGAAATTTCTTGTTACCAATAAATAGCCAATATACATATATGCTGATACAGATATATCAGTGATAAGCTAATATCAGCCGATACATTGGCCAAACCGGTTTATCAGCCGGGCTCTTGTTAAATCTGACACACATGACATGGGACATCATGCTAGGGATGAAATGTTGGTATGGGCGTCCTGACAGTCTAGTAGTCTAAGAGGATTACTATGAAACCACAGTATCCCCAGTTTGTACCGTTATTACACATCATTCCCCATGTTTCATGTCTTACTGTATCCCAAGAAGTTTGATTCCCAAAGGAGAAACTCAATCAGTGCTTGTCCGTTGCTATGCACCCAGTGGTGTAAGGAATGTATTAAATTAAACACCCAATTAATTTAGAACCCATTGAATCCTCTTAAAGTCCTCTGAGGACTCGAGGAGCTAAAGCAGACCTCTGTTGTGACTCACATGTGTGCAGGCACTCTGTGATGGTGGTGGCATCGATGAGGAAGCCGCAGCAGAGGGCACAGCGGATATATGGATAAAACTGATTGAGGGGGAGCTTGGGCTGAAAGTAAACAAACCACAGTCAATAGTTAGAGCTTTAAAATAGCCATGCCGCTGCATTTACATCACATGAACTCGAGTCTGCCTCAAAAACCAGGCACACAAGTTCCTTCTAAGCGTCAACGTATGTTTCACTTAGCGCATGTTTCTTTTCACTAAGAAGGGCATCTCAAAAATGTAGGATATATTTGTCAGTTGTCAGAAAAGGGTGCAAATGAAAACGACGTGCTCGCTATGAATGGAGTAAAGTTAAAGAGACCTTCGATATGAGATAATATCTGTAAACGTACCTCGTCCTCTGAATCGCTGTCTGATATGTTCGCTGACCCTTCATGACTCCTGCGACCATATGGAGGAGGTGACATTCCCAACAGCTGCTCACAACACTACAATAGACCTCACCTGCCAGTGAACGTGTGGTAAGTTAGCTAAGTTACGCTTGGCTAGCTGGCTAACATTAGCTAGCTTGCTTATTATATGCAATACTAAAAACATAAACACATGCGCTTGGAGATTGCAGCTACAGCTTCGTTGCTAATGTTACCTAAAGTGGCTAGGTTAAACGCCTCAGTCTGTGATATTACTATAAAAGAACACTTTAACATGAAATAAGATTACTTCCTAACTTTATATACTTTGTCGCCTTCTTCACACTCACGTTAACGACTCAATTTCCCTCGCTCGTACTCCGCGAGCGGCAACAACAATACGACGTCCGGCCTGGATCCTTCAGAATAAATGTGATCTGACCAGATATATTAGAGTCCAGCGTTTTATACAGTCTGTGGATTCCACACAAAAAATAACCCATTTTATGACCTGTACGTGATCCTTCCATTTTAATTTAATCTGTAGCTGTGTAGAAAAAAAATGCAGACCCTTAAACGTTCAAAGCCTTCAAAAACAAAATTTTACAATCACAACACATAAGAAAAGCCACTGGCAATTTGGTGGATTCACTTTAACAGAATTGTATGAATTAAATAATGAGGGAACTGAACTGGAATTTGACCTACAGCATAAAATATAACAAAATTTAGTAACTAAGTATTTCTCTAATGATTCCAAACACAATTGACAAATTCCAAACATTTATTGTGAAGACACAATGATGTATTTTCCGGTGATAGCAATACACGGGGAAGAAGGTTTTACTCTAATTTTACCAACAGGGGGCGCTCGAAGCGCATGATAATGGACAATGCCAGTTTTACAAAAAGTCACTTTTCTTGAAGTGCAGAAGTCATTCCTGTGTTGTTCCTGGATGCGTGTCTGTATTTATTATTTTCTGTTTTTTCCCTTTCTTTTCATTCAATTTTATTTTTGCTTTTGTTGGTATCATAATGGGGAGGTATTTCTTAGATGTGCCCAGGTGAGACCTCGCTGGCCACCAGAAGTGAGCACTGACACTGTTGACTGAATCAGGAGCGGTTCCTGGAGCTTCAGCTGAGAAGAAATCAAAAAAGAAGGAAAAGCTAATATTGCTGTAAGTGTGTAAAGCAAACATTTTATGTGTGAAATATTTGTCCAAAATAATAACATTTAATATAGAAAAATGCATCAACTAATGTTCTTCTTTAAGAATTCAACACAGCCATAACAATGTGGACAACACTATCTGTAGATCCACCAATTAAAATTATTTTCCTTGCAATGTCAAGGAAGGAATCTTTTGGTGCATTTGGCAATTAATTGCAAACATTCATTGCATGGACCACAAGCTACCAATCATTTCTCCAAGAGATGTTTCCCACAATTGCACATGGCTCCGTGCAGTAAGCACTTAGACAGAGTAAAAATATATTTCCCACTGTGTGTTACATGACACTTATCTGTGCCCCGAGGGCTCTGTATAGCGACTTGCATATTTTAGACAGAGGTTTTGAAGTGTTGCAGTGACATGCCCACCAGAGACGGGACATCCGCTAATAGACAATCCCAGCAGCATGTCTAAGCAGCACAGACATTCCTTCAGGAAACAATTTATATCATGTCGTTTATGGGAGCTGGGAAACCCATCGCCATTTCAAGCATTACAGTGGATTTTATGCTTCAGCTGATGAAACTCATCCTCTTGTATTGCAGGTCATTGGCTCCAAAAAGCATAATCGCTGCTGTGTTTCTGGTCATGTAACTACATGCAGGGGTTATAGGTGCTCTGAATTCATTCATCCTTTTGCATCATAATCCGTTAAATGGGAGAGTTCAGAGATGAGAAACAATCCACTGCCAGTATACACAACATGTTTGAGTGTACATTTTGTGTATTTATATTGGCAAGACTGATGGTGTTTTCATTTTGAACATGCCTAAGCCCTAATATTATTTGGGGGAAACCAAGTCGTCACCTCCACCTTCTACAAAGCATCCTTTGTAGCTGATGTGTTCAAATGCATTCTGATGGAGCGGCATGAATCAACTTACTCCACTCCTTAATGACTATTATACAAACCAAGGTGGTCTGAGCTCATTCATTTCATCAGTCATTTATAAAGCCTACTACTTATCCAACACTTGTGGATAATCTGAGGAAGATTATTTCAACTTTTTTCCAAGTCCACCTATTGCACTTATGTAATCATATTTTTCACTCCCCATTTTAACCAGTGTAGCACTGGCAGCATTACACCTTCACCTCTGTCTGCTTTGTATACAGTGTCACTGAATCAGCCTGTGGGTGTGAAGATGATGCATGCTGTCCTGCATCTTATACCTTTGCACATTATTCTTTGAGGACCGTCAGCAGGTACGAGCAGCTGAATCAAACAAAATCACAGACTTATTACTACATGAACGGTTGCTGCCATAGAAGTAGAGGAAATGTTCTGCATGGGAGAAAGTGGCATTAAGTGTCACAGATCACACAGATATAAGGGAGAAAGAGTGTGTTTGGCAGAGAGAGAGTGATAGTTCAAGACATAAAATTTGACGATGAATTAATTAAATTAATCTAGGTAACAACGTGGATTTTTAATTATTTTACGACAGTAGAGAGATGACAGGAAATTAGGGGAGAGAGATGGGGAACGAGGGAATGACATGCAACAAAGGACCCCTGGCTGGATTTGAACCAGGCACATTGTGGAACCCCTACACTACCAGAGCACCCCGAGTTAACAACAAGTGACGCTTGTCGACAGTTGTGCCTCTTGTGAGTTTAATAACTCATATTTATTATATTTTGTGGTAATAATTGCAAATTAGTACAGTAGCCTGTGGAGAGCTGTAGCCAGGATTTCAGAAATACTGAGGTCATGAGTCTGAACATCTCCAGCAGAATCCCAACACCCTGAGAAATTTTGGACAAACCACCAAAAATATTGGTATCATTTTTTTAATATTTGCTTATAACAGTTTTTATCTTTTATGTAAATCTTATATCTCCACAATGGCAGGACATATTTCTGGTGGAGAAATACCAATTTATTTTAATTGATTTTTTGGCAGAACAAATAGTCAAATATAAGAATGCTGACTTGATTCTATCTCTGCTCTGGCTGTCTCTCCTGGCACATGTGTGGTGTCAGATCGCTTTCTTATTAAATTTGAAAAGACACTAGCCTGTCCTTGTAATGCTGGTGGTGATGTATTTACCATTAGCACTTGGTTCAGTTAAGGTTGGAGTAAGTCTGTGATCTTCTCTCTGTCTGTGCTCTTGCATGGTTAAAGTCTTACTTTAACTACACAATGTGTTTCCAATAGTAATATTACATCCAAATTTTCTGATGTGAAATATGAAGTACATCAGGACTCTGTTCTTGGCTCTCTGCTTTTCTCTATTTATATTCCACCTCTTGGCCAAATTATACACAGTCATGGAATTAATTTCCACTGCTATGCGGATGATACTCAGCTATATGTGCCTGTAAAAGCGGATGATCATTCCCAAATTGTTAAATTAGAGGCCAACTTGTCTGCTGTAAAAAACTGGATGTCATGTAAATTCCTGCTCATACATTCTGAGAAAACTGCGATGCTGATCACTGGCCCTGTTCGACATAGACACCAGTTTGACAAAATTTGACAAATAAGAATCTTGGTGTTACGTTTGATCAGTGCATTAAAGAAATCATCAAGCCCGCCTTTTTTCACCTACACAACACACAGCTGTGTGCCTATCTCCCTCTCTCTCTCTCTCTCTCTCTCTCTCTCTCTCTCTCTCTCTCTTTTGTCTCTCTCTTCCCCCTGTCTCTCTCTGTCCCTATTTTCTCCTTGTCCCCCTTTTTCACTCAGGCTTCTCTGTGCTGGACCATCGGCTTTCCTGGGACCTCTCTCTCTCTTCTGGCAGTTGGAGCCTCATTCCAGATGTTTTGGATCTGGATCATCGTCCTCCAGGAGATTCAGCCTCTCCTCTCGTCTCTCTCTCTCTCCCTTGTGTGCATGTTGTCCTTGTCTCTCTCTCCCTCTGTGTGTTTGTTTCCTTTCTCCCATCTGTATGAATGGTGTGCTTGAGCTGCTGAGTTTTTCCTTATCTGAATCTGGTCTAAGGATGGAGGGTCATATGCTGTGCAGATTGTAAAGCCCCTTGAGGTAAATTTGTGATGTAAACAAAATTGACTTGACTTGACTTGACTTGTGAACCTGAGAGGTTTAGTGAACGATGTTTGCAGTAATGGATCAGTCATTTCCATTCATGATAATCCTCTTTATCCTCTAAATGTACCCTCCACTCGGTGTAATCAGGCAGTTTATGTGCAGAACACTGAATGCTCACTGGGACTTCTTGTGGTTAAATATTTACTTTTGAGAGATTTCTTTGTGATGAAGTGTGGACTACTTTCTATCTGCCAAAGGATGTCTGTGGGAATATAGAACATTTGTAGTGCTGTGTTTTTGGGAGTCATATTCTGCCTCTTAGTGTTTCAAGTGCCTTTGCAAGTCATGCAGTTAGTCAGTAATGGAAGATCAGCATCCTTGAAACCTTTCATGACACACTTGTTGTCTTCTTGTGCAAATATCCTGATGTCATGACTGAACAGGGAATTTCCAGACTTCTGCTCACTGTGTGTAAGAGCTTTGTGTTGTCTGTGTTTGTGTGTGTGGTGCACATTTTTGCAGTCGTCATACTGTACCTGCATGATCATTTTGTATTTACTTGTTCTAGGGACATCATGAAGGACTCGTGACCAGAGGCCACGTTTTAGAATACTTTACTGATACAGACACTCTGAGCACTTAATTTTTCTTGTGGAAATGGGGGAAGCCCATTAGGTGGAATAAATTGGGAATTCACTATTGGTTTACGTTAAGTGGTAAATACAGCTCTGTAGCCAGGTGTCTTTTGTGGGATTAGGGGGAATTTACAGGAAGGGAGAAGACGTCAAACATAGAAAGCTTGTAGGAATCATTGGTCTTGGACAAGATGGTGTGACTTGGTTGTTCTGTGGGTTCTTCTTTGGGTGCCAAGACACTCAGGGGTTGCGGGAAATGACGTTGCTGATAAAATTGCTTAAGAGTTTGTACATTCTTGTACATTCACACTATGGTCATAATACTGTTTTTGTTTGACTTGTCTTTGTTCCAGTATTTCCTTGACTGGTTTGGTTACTGCGTTTGGAAGTAACTGTTTTTTAGTTGCTGGAATGCGTGTAATCAGGCAACGTCCCATAAGGAGTTGAGCTGGTGATGCTCCTACATTATCTAATGGTGTGTTCCAGAGGTTCAGTAAGGCAAGATAGTGTTCTCCTTTATCTGTGTGCGTTTTCTTTAGCAAGAGTTTGACAGTTTGAACTCGTCTCTCTGCCGATCCATTTGACTGCGGATAGCGTGGGCTTGATGTGACGTGTTGAAATCCCCACTCTTTTGTGAAGTTCTTGAATACATCTGAGCTGAACTGACAAGCATTGTCTGAGATCGTCACATCTGGAATGCCATGTCTCGCAAATTGTGATTTCAGATGTGCGTCTAGTGTCTACACATTTTTGTTGTACGTGAAGAGATCAACACCAATCTCTTCCCATGGCCTCTCAGGTACACAGTGTGACTGCAGTGGCTCTTTGGTTTGTGCCCTTCTGTATGTGTTACATACTAAACAACTGCTCACCATTTCTGTTATTTCTAAGTTAAGAGCAGTTCCCTCGCCCTCCTCCTGCAGTTTTCACGGACTGGCAATACGAATTAAACAGATTTGGAACTATTCTATTTTGGGGGGTTTTAAGACTTCTTCTGGAAAGAAGAACTTCTTCTCAACTTATTAGAAGAGCAAAATTAAGTTATTTACACTCCACTGACCTTTACCCAACAAGACAAAGACTGCAGTGGTGCTTTGAGCTAAATGTTAATGTCAGGCATGCTAACATGCTTACAATGACAATGCTAACATGCTTATGTTTAGCAGGTATAATGTTTACCATGTTAACCATCTTAGTTTAGTGTGTTAGCAGGTACAAGTACAGCCGAGGTTGATGAATGTCATTAGTTTTGCAGATATTTGGTCGTAAACCAAAGTATTGCATAAATAATTCATTTGACCTGTGCTACAGGAAATGTTTAGCGATCACCAAAGTTATTACAATTCATCCTGAGTGGAAAATGAAAGTCTGTACCAAATTTCATGGCAATCCATCCAAAAGTCATCAAGACATTTCACTAAAAACCAAAAATGTCAACCTCATAGTGGCACTAGAGGCAAACGCTATGTGGGTATCATGAACAACATGTTATGGCAATTCATCTAGTAGATGTTGAGAGTAGAGAGAGTAGTTGTTTTTGTTGTTCAGTCTGGACCAGAGTGGTGGACCGACTGACCAACAGACAGACATTTCCATCCCTGAAGTTTCGCCGTGCTACTATGGCTACAGCACATAATTGACTGTAGAGGGCAGCATTACGCCTCACAGCATACAGCCTGCTGGAATTTCATTAGAAGATGAACATCAACAACCTATTTCAGGCACATTTATATTTCAGAGGTGGCACATTATTGGTGGAAATCCTTCAGGCACATACACACACACAGTTGGTAAGATCAACTAAAATCACTAAAACAAAGTTAGGGCACATTGGTATAACCTTTCCATATATTATAATGACAATATGCAAATAAACCGTTTTTAAGTGTCAACGTGTAGCAAAACTAGGAAAAAAGACTTGGATCCAAATGACCTTATCAAAACACTGGTTATATATATTTTTCTAAAGTCAGAAAATTTATAAGCATTTACAATTTACACAGTACTCATAGTATATTACATGGTACAAACAGAGAATGATGTTTATGGTGCACTTCACTCAGACAAGAAACCAGCTCAAACAGGCTCTTCATATCAGTGCAGTGTCTCTATTTATATCACTACAGTACAGAGCAGCTCTTAGACATTGGGAGCTAAGATTTCATTGAAGACTGGTTGGTTCAATTCTGTCCCACTAGCAATGATGACATCCAACTATTTGACAAATGAGAGTCAGAGTGTTTTAGCATCACTGACACACAATACCTTTTACTGAAAGCCAGATATGATACAAAACAGCTCCTTAAAAATAACTTTAAAAAACATGTATATAGGTGTTATTTTAGTGGTTGAGTCACTTAGGACCCTTAGTTGTAGCTGAACAGGCATTTCTATCAGATCCCATATGACTCAACTGTCTTGTCATTTAGATCTTCACTACCTTTACTCAGCTTGGCAACACACTGTAGGATGGAGCTGATTGACTCGGAGACAATGGATGATTACAGCCAAAATACACACCCCTGATTCTTGTTTACATTGTGCTGTTTTGTCAAAAGTCCTCTTTTCAACAACTGCACATCTTTCATTACATAATTTGCCATCACATTTAGGGCAACAATCAGCCAAAGGAGGTTCTGATATTTTCAAAGCTGGTGTCTGGTGGTTGAATCTTCTTCTTTCCAAGCTCCAGGCTCTTAAGTTGTGGTGAAAGACACATCATCATGTGGCGCTGCATGTCATGTTTTTGGCAAACTGAAAACGAGCAGACTGGAGTTTCTCATACAAACATTTCTCAGAGGCAGAGCTGCTCTGGAGGCAGAAATAATCCCATTAGTTGGGTTACAGCAGTAACCTTAACATGCTGAGGGACCAACACATCTGTTTGGGTGACACAAGTGGAAGACACATAAAAGCTAAAAGTGTCTTGTCTGACCCAACTTGCCTCTCAAATAAGGAATTTGAACACTTCCCAACTAGCTGGTATCTTCACACTCTGATAATGATCGATGTTTGTGGTGATGATGCCATGATGTTGATGTTGATGGTAAATGCTATTGTCTTGATGTCACATGTGGTGCTGTAACAGACGTTTTTTTTTTTTATCTTCCCCAAAGTTTGTCCACTACAGATAGTGAAGTCATTCAATCAAATAAAATCGAACTTCAGTGGATGACGCTAACCACAGTTTCCCTGCAGGCTAATCGAACCAAAGCCCATTTAAAAAGGCTCCAAAATAGACTATGAGAAAAATGTTGAAGTAGCATTTGTGATGTCACCCATTTGATTGAGAATGAGCTTGACAGTTAACTGGAGCCAGACAATTCAGGGCTGTGTCCACAATTGTTCCTACATAACTTATCTATAATGAGGAGTAAACTGGGATTTCACACACTTATGAATCATCATCATTGTGTGCTATCGCTGACAGGTGTGGTCTCTCGTAATGACAATATATATATATTCAGCAAACGTGAAGCATTGCATTGTGGTATTTTTTAGCAAAAAGTAATGTACATGATATAGGCGCAAGATTTTTCATTCCATTGTGAGAATTGCTGAGGGCAGTGTATATTGCATTGATTTTACATTCTTATTCATTCAATTCCTGTAACTGTTCTTTTGCTTTGTTCTCTTATATTAAAACAAGTTAAGTCAGACAGCCAAATTAAATGGCAGAACCTGCCAGTCGAGCAAACATAGCTCTCTTTAAGCCTTTATCCTCTGAATAAAACACCAATACACACAAGTGGAATTAGCTAGCTGACAACCAATCTTGATAACCCAGTCTGAATCTGTTTTTTAGTGGCTTTTGGATGATCTGCAGCTTTAAGGCACTTGTGCATTAGTTTAAGAATCGGGCTATGTACTGAAAATTTTATTATCTAGGCCTGATAGTTAGCTATCATAAATGCCATATCAAGTATTAGTGATGATAGCCCCCCCCCATATAAGTAGCTCTGCCTCAAAAAATGTTTGCATTACTAAAACTAAGTGAAAGTGAAACAGGACACTCTATAGTGACAGGTCTCAATTGACTGCAGAGCGTGAGGTGCCGCTGGACATATGCTCCCCTCTCAGACCTCCAGGAGACTCTGTGGCCGCTCAGGCGCTTGCGGCGGGTTAGGCTGGAGGCGACAAATGGGCTTGTTGCACATGGGGCAGACGCTGCGGATCTCTAACCATTTTAGCAGACACCTGAGAAAAGCAGATGAGATGACGCATATTACCTCGTTTTGTCATTTCAAAGGAAGACAGAGCACGCAAAGTGGGTCTAGGTAGAAACTTTAGGTGTCAAGACAAGAAACAGAAGTTCAAACGGCTTCATTAACAGCTGTAACACAGGGCTGAACAGACAGACATACTGGGTATTTATACAGTTCACAGGTACTGGTGATACAGCTAGAGAAATGTGGACAAGCAAACCGATCTAGAACAACTGTTGTCAATGTCACCCCTACACTGCAGGGCAAAAACAGGTCTCAGTTGCATAAAGTACGCTCATGTTCAAACATGCAAGGACATATGTGGTCAGGAATTTGCTCGTCATTTTCTGCAGGGCACCCTGAAAAAGTTGCTCACTATCTTTTTCTGAATTTCTGACTGGTTCAGCTGTTAACTTGAAGGCAGAAAGCCATCATGAAGTGGTATTTAGGAGTCATTCCTTCAAACTGGTTAGTGAACATTTTTGCTCATCAAGGAGTCTTCACCAATATTTTACAAAATCAAGGCCAGAATAATATTTTGTGGTTTTAAAAGTGAGGCCCATGGAGCCACTGAAAATGGATTCGCAGACACAATGGCTGTTCCGAAAGTGCTATTCCACATGGTTTCAACAGGAAGATAGTTTGCATCTTTGGTCTCAAACATAACGTATGAGTCAACAAAATTACCTGCATGATTACCAGATTGTGAAACAGCTAAACAAATGAATCAGTGGGGAGTTTTTGCATTTTGAGCATGTTCACAAATATGGAGTCAGCTGTCCAATCTCATGAAAGTTTGATGATTACCAGGCACAGTTTTAGAACTTACTTCTTGTGAAACGCATGGGCACATGGGCACACTCCAAGCTCGTCCCTGCTGCGAAACTCTTCTAAACACACCGCGCATGTTTGCTGAAAAGGGGAAATGACAGATTATGAAATCAGTTCATAACCGACATGCCTGTCAGCTTAACTATTTTCAGTTAACACAGTATATCCTGATTCAAGCACTATCATAACTCCTCAATTCAGCCAGTATACAGCATTTACAGTCAGAACGATTATACATCCATTCAGCAGCTACTACTGTATAATTCTTTGCTAAAATAATCACCAATATAACTTTGCATGACTGCACTGCAATAATTTGATCACTGCCATAACCCCTTATTCATACGAATACTGTACAGTATATACTGACAATATTCTGTTTTTGCATTTGGTATATTCAGTGGTATAATAGTGTACTCAATTGTCTCACTTTTCCAAAACCTGGTCACAATTATTATGTATATGTATATTATGTAGTGTGAAATTGGGACATAGCTTATAAGCCATAAGAACTGTCACGTGACTGCAACAGTGTACATACTGGGGGCCAGCTAGCTGCGGTGTCTAGCTAAGCAAAATGTCACAAGCTAATGGGTTAATTTCAGCAGCATTCCAGAAACGAATAACTGGGGCTAAACTAAAATAAAAATTATTCCCATTTGAAAATTTTCACATAAGTCAGTGAAAATGTTAGCCTGTTAGCTCTGCGTTGCTCTAACCTTTTTTTCCCCCAAAGTGAGGACTTTCACCTGCCACTAATTTAGCAGATGGTGAAGAAGATTTGCTCTTTGTTTTCTTCTTAACTTGAAAGATGTAATGGCCTTTTCTGCATACAGAACCCCCTTTACAAATAGCCAAAATGAAGTACGGTAACTTAAAAGTTATATCATCCGCATTACTTCCTATCCGAGAATGGGGAAAGCTTAGCTGGATCTAGAATTTTGTTTGGTTATCCTCTGAACTTCAGTGACAGCAGTGACTCGCTGATTACATGTGCAACATTTTTACGCTATAATTGGACAACTTTGCCAACAATTGTGAAAAGTAGCCCGCTTGCCTGTTTTTCCAGCAAATTACAGATTTACTGCAGCTCCTTACGGCAGTAAATCTGTTGCTAAAGGTTGCAGCCATTACTTCATTTTGCTACATTTTAAACACTTGAGTCACTAAACCACTCCAGAATGTTTTCCACATTCATTTCGTCCTATTAGCCAGTTAGCATTGGTCATCTCCTTTCCTTTAGACTGTTTTATAACAGGACTCATCCTGTTCATCCTGTGTTCAACTTACACCAAGAAGGCTCAGTTTCTTCCCCACTCCTCTCAAAACAACCTGTTGACAAGAACGGATTTGTGACAAAATGCATATAGCACACCAGACAAAAAAGCTAACGAATATAATCTGAATTACAATTTGACACTAGTCAAACTGGATATAGTATTTACATATTACCTCATTGTAACCATGCTGTTCTCTTGCACCTTGTCGCCTGAGTCTGTGAAACATAAAAAACACATTCATCATGCTGTAATTTAGATTCATAAAAATTCTATTATGTGCCTGGTGGCTCCATATCTGTCTTCCTCAGGACATGTCTTGTCATGCTGTATGAATCAGCTGAGATTCTGCTTCGAGCAGTTCTGGAATTCACACAATGCCAGATTCAAGTAACAGCCTGTGCATCGACACTCACCACGAGCAGATCTACACTTTCAAGAACGTGTCCTTGTATAAGAATTCTGACTGAAATTCTGTTTGAGTTGAGCATACGTTGCTGAAAGCATAAACAGATTACCGTTATTTTGGGGCTCTGTGAACCAGTAAAAGTTTTAACTCATAATTGCAATGCTCTTTCAAGTTTGAAACCTTCTAAGGCGTTCTAGGCAACTTTGATGGCTTCCAAGTATGTGTTTGAAATATACCTTTGTCATCACTAAATAAATCTACCACCTGTACATAGTCCCACAGTCTATTATAGGTTTTTCACATATCTTTCTGGCAGACAAAATAAATGAGCCTCCTCAGCTGTAGTGGCAATTTGGCAAAGGTAAAACTTTGAACAAGTTTTTCCAGAAATCCTGGAAGTTGACAGCAGTACACTGACCTAATCCCAACCTGTCCGTAATTGCCTTATGCAGCGTTCACTTGTACCTTTTGTGATTTGTCAAACAACAGACAATGCACCGTGTGTTTCCATGTAATACAATGACAGGCCTCTGCATCGACAGATTACCTGAATCAACTGAGGGTGGTTCATTAAAATAGTCCGGCCATGGGTGAAACATTCACTCACTGCTAGGAAATAAGACCGCTGACTTTGTTTTCGTCACGTATTGTGTTGAGGGTAGACAATTTATTCCACCAGTGACCGGAGGGTGTAAACTTTCCTTTGGGCTATTTTGTGTTAAATTTAAAGTCATACAGACTATTGATATTTCAAGCCTGAAGCAGTTTAATCATAAATATTTTGATAACAATTTAATTTCCGTATATATAATAGATAATAGTTATAGTATAGACATCTTGCTCTCTCCCTCTACAGGTAGAAACAACAGGTATATTGTATGCAAGAAGTTGTCTTGTACCTGAACAGGTAGCAGCAGAAGATGAGGCTGAGCATGAGGATGAAGAGGCCGATGCCCAGGATGATGATGTAGACGTTGAGCGGCAGGTGGAAGAGCTCCTCAGATGTCATCTTGCAGTAGGGGTCGATGTTCTGCAATCCAAGGTCACACAGACACCCTGATAGGACGGGACACATTGTGATACGAAATTGTATTAATACAGCTAAAGCAACATGGTTTGGCTACCAGGAAGAAAAAAATACCTATGTATCAGTATCACCACAGTCCTCACAGATGATTTTTATAATAAGAAAATGCAATATTTCCTCAGATTTGTATTCTTGTCAGGGTGAAAAGCCTCTGAAAAAGCATTTAGAAAAAGGCATTCTGAACTATCCATTGAATCTACAATTATACCAGTACAAATATTAATGCATACTTGTGTGGGAGGAATTCAAACTTCCTACAGACAGTTAAGTATTAACAGTTTTGACCATAAATACAACTAGTTATGAAACTGTATCATATCCATCATATCAACATATAAAAAAAAGAGTTTCCCCTCAGGGATCAATAAAGTATTTCTGATTCTGATAATATTTTCATGAAAGGTTGGTGTTGGCCAGTAGTCTAAACCAGCTGTGTTCTGAGTCAACTTCTTCTTCAAACAAAGAACAAGGTACTCATGAATATACTACTGTTGGTAATATTTGCAAATACGCATTCATGTTTTCAAATGCATTTTCAAAATGTCATTTTCTAAACATGAATAGCCACACCAAACAAAGCTACAGTCAGTTAACTCACATGTAACAAAATGTAGCCTACATCATGTGGCATTTAGAAACTGCCAAAGAAAAATTGTATGACTTTCCACACAAAGTGCATATCGAGTGTTTTACACATGGCATTTAAAGACTGTGAATTCATTTGAAAGCATTAAGAGATTTAGCCACATTGTTTATTGCTTAGACAGATGTTAGCACAAATGGTTTGCAACATTTGCAGTAGTGTGGGTGAGCTGCCGTGTTTCATTTCTTTATGAATGATCTGATTATTGGAGTATTTGTTTTCTGTATTTGTTTTGGGTTCCCAAAGTATCCAAACCTGATTGTTGCCACCAACTTACATACCAAAAAGCTGGTCGCCCACACCTTCAAACTAACTGTTTATTTTAGCCTTTCACCATAATTTATGAGGTTAGAATTAGGTTTAGGTTAGAGATTCTTATCACGCAGTTCTGCAGTTCCCCTCAGCTCTGCAGGGCATTTTAGCATCTTTAAGCACATTGTTTTGGTTTTATAGTTGCAACTTTACTGTTTTGGTTCAGTCTCACCGCTCTCCTCAACCTTGTTTCCAGCCACACACTACCTGCCCTGCACCAAACAGCAGACAGACAAAGTTAGTGACTAGCCGGTGAACAAAGTGGAGCATTTAGCAGCTAAAAAGCTAGATATTTTTTCTCAGGAGTTCGTGGAGAACAAAAGAGCTAGAGAATTTGTCGGGTGCTAATGCTAATGATGCTCATGCCTATTGGATGTGTAAATAAGCAAGTGTTTGTGACGCGCGTTTATGAGGTGATAATATGTCAATGTTGTGCTGTGTTTGTTGTGGTGTCCCAGAAAAAAAATGAATTAATGCAGTTTTAAAGTTGCATTGTAGCTCTGTAAATAAAGTAGCTCTGATGGTTAGGATTAAGGTGCAAGGGAATGACATATTGGCCCAAGATGGATAGTGAAACAAGTTTGCATGTACATGTGTGTATCTTCTTCTTACAGCAAACCCTTTCCACTCTCAGTGGAGCATACTTGAGGTCGTCAATAGTGGCCTATCACTGTAGGTTCATTGTGGATATTTTCTATAACTTTGTGTCTGTCCACTTGGTGGGATATTAGCCCACTCAGCTCCATCAGAGCCTTGTCAGTGTGTTTCTATGGTCCACACAGGTCTTCATGACAAACATGTCCCATCATACATGATCACCCTGTCTGGCAATCCCATGTGTCCACCTCCCATGGCGAGGATGTGGGGTGTCCACACTGCATCTGTGAAGCCTCGTGTTTCAAATTGCAAAGTAATACTGCTCACAGTGTAGGGATTCCTGAGCTGCACAAAGGTTTTGAACTTGGGTGAAAGTTGAGATATTATTGCATGTGTAGATGTGGTGCGTAATAACAGCTATGGAGGTGCCTAATTTACAATTTTGTGTTTAAATAAGAAGTGAGTGATTAAGTGAGAAAAGGGGAGAGAGCTGTGTTGAGGAAATAACTTTTGACACATTTTTTCTTGCTGATATATTTAAACTGCAATTGACTAACAATGTTTTCTAGGCTTATAAAAAAAAAAAGAATCTCTAAGCACTTGTACAGTAACACTGAACATGCCTTAGTTTTTCGTTTAAAAGGAATACACTCCCAATTTTGGATGATGTGTAGCTCTTGCCCCTACATGGTTTGAATACACTTACTGTAAGTCACACAAAAATGTCTGCCAAATGAATGTAATGTAATGTTAAATCTTTATGGCATAAATCCACAGTAATCAGGATCAAACTGAGTTAAGCTACAGAAGAACAGAGTCTGTTAAGAGAGAATTTAAATTTTTGTTTCTACTGGTGTTTGCCATCCTCATAATGTTGAGTGGCTATACCAGGAGAGAAACCTTACACATAATGGACTGTAAGTTCATGGATCCCACAGCAAAAGCACCTCTCCAACACTGCAAAGGACTTTCATGCAAACTTTTACAACCATCCTTGCATCACACAGGAATGTGTTCCACTTGCTTCTTGTTAGTTACTTGGCTCGGGGAGAAAGAAGCTTTCAGCCTGAGGGGCTCAAATATGGCAGTTTTCATTCTACATGGCGCACATCAGCCTTCGTTACCTCTTTCATAAGGTCAAGTGCCACAACTTGTACTGTGGTGGTGACATCTTGGTTCAAAAGTCATTCTTTAATGGATAGGGGTCGCTGCAGGAGGGTGCAGCCTTCTGTTGTACAGTGGGGGGTTTTTAGGGAGGAGTTTACTGGAGGTTTGGGTGAAGGAGGAGGCAGCTGTAATCTTAGCACGATGTTAGTAAATCATTGATAGTGGAGCGCTAAAAAGGTAGGCCACTGTGCAGTCTGGACAGGACTGTAGCTGAACACTGTTAAAAAAGAATAATAGCTTTGGTTTTATGTGTTTTGGCTGGAAAAATAATAGAACCTGCATATAAACTTCCTTTAGAGATCTCAGTTGTTTATTGGAATATGTTTGAGGTCATGTCAGGGTAAATCATCATTGTGATTATGGTTCTTATTGGTCATGTCATAACTTTGTATATAAAATTTCACATTAGGAGTGGGTTGTGCCAGCTATTGATAAATCCAGTGGCAGGTTTGTGTGGAAAGTCCTTCCTAAGTTCTTAGTAACAGCTAGCTAGTTTCAAACTAGTGGGTTACTAAATTTAGAAATTAACTAGTACTTAGCTAGTAAAGTCTATAGTAATGTGTAAATCGGTTGCTAGGAAACATCCGTAGCACTGTCCAATCAAACTATGTAAACAAGAAGTCACTGTAGCATCACAAGCTATAACTTAATTAACAGTTTTAGGAGGGCAAACAATAGATTATAACTGAACAGCCAATCCCATTTAAATGTTGGTATTACTTTTATGTATAAATGCAGAATTATGTGTCTCAGAATCAGTAGTATTCATGCAATGAATGGGAAATATCCAATTAAGCTAACCTAACCAACATTAGGTTAAGGTTCAGTCATTTCAGTCCACACTAGTCTAACATTCTGTGATTTAATGTTTTGTAATTTGAGGGATATTGTGTTCTTTTTGTGAAATACTATTTTAAATGTCCCCAGTAATCTTTATTAAACAGCCTTTTAATCAAGTTATTTATTTTACTCTTAAATTTTAACATTATATATTAGCTTTGTCAGTTAGTTCCGTTTAGTAACAGTTACATCTGGCAGTTACTGGGTGTGTGAATATTTAGTAACAACTAATCTCTACGTAAGAAATAATACCTGGATGTAACTCCAGTTCTATGAGTACGTGCGTAACAGGCTTCACTTTTGGTTTACCCCTTCAAGGGGAGCCTCAGCACCCTGAGACAGATGTTTGCCCTCACCACCCAGTCAGGTGGTAACATACATGCCCTATGAAACAGCGGCGCACCCGTCGCTCGGCTCCCTTTTGAGTTTGGCAACTGATGACAGGGAAAAAATGGCTCGCCTTTATGTCACCTCCTCTCCAATATGGGAGAAAGTTAACCGGAAAATGGACGCCGCGCTTCGGTGATGAAGCTTTCCGTGACTGTGGACTGGGGAAGAATCATCCCCTATTACCCGTGTGGGAGTCCAGATGTGTGCTCCTGTGAGCCTGGCACAGTTAGGGGCACAAGTGAAGGTGGAGGGTAATAATGGAAATGGTAGGAGAAAATTAGTCACCTTGTGCCACATCCTCGTCGGTATGGGAACAGTAAATGCTACACGTCAGTGATAAACTCAGTCCATCACAGGAGAACCTGAGCTATCACCCAGCGCGTGGGCTGGCATGGTAGCACGCAGCGATCATGGAGAAAAAAAACTCAGCCACGGTGATGTGTCCAAGCTTTCTTTCTCTTCTCCACCTCACATGAGATGGGGAGAGGAGAAGTCACCCCATCCCAAGTGGGCTGCCTCTCCAAATAACACTTCACTGAGAGGCAATGTTGCACGTTCCTGTGCACCCAGAGCGGTGAACAAGTGGAAGGTATGGCAGAAAAAAACATAAAAATGAGAGGCCAGGGAAGAACGAGCATCAGACATCACCTTCTCTTTATTCACCTCACCTGGGGTGAGACAGAAGCAACCCTGTTCCCCGGTGGGGTGCCTCTAACAACATAACACATGCATCTGAAACAGCCTGTGTATCAGTGTAGCAATGTGGAAGTGCTTAGCTTGCTCTTTACTGGTGAAATGAGGCATGTGGGAAGGGGAGATTGAGGCTGGGGGAGACCGCAAGCATCTGACACTCTCCCCCCAATTCAGGGAGCGATAAAGCAACCACATCCTGGGTGGGGTGCCTCTCATCAGCACATGTATTACAAATGAAAAACACAGCCGCTTATGTTCCTTCAAAGTCAACAAGCCCAGCAGAAGAGTCTGAAGCCGGCATGGGCTGCACGCATCCTGCTCGGTCCTGATGGTGAAAACCTGGGACAGATCAAGTGAGGTAAGTAGTGTTGCTAGCTAGTGCCAAAGCAGATTAGCAAGTGCTAGCAAGTCATGATGTAGCTAGAACTAGCCAGCTAGTGTTAGCTAGTGACACAGCCTGGGCAGCACCAGCCTAACAGTTAGCAGAAGTGTCATATGCCACCAGGGCACCGGCGACACAAGGCCTATGTTTCAAAAGCAACAAAGCCAGCAGTAAATATCAACCAACCTAGATTACCTTGACCGCTGTCGAGCAAGCCAGTGAGGGAAGAAGCTTGCTAGCTAGTGCTAAGCCAGATTGGCAAATGCTAGCAAGTCATGATGTAGCTAGAGCTGGCCAGCTAGTGATGAATCCTGAGCGGCACTAGCATAGCAGTTAGCAGAAGTGTGCGGTATGTCGTCGAAGAGGCAGCGGGAACGAAGGAACTTCCTCACAGACGTGCTGGTCATCTTCCTCGTGGTACTAGTACCATGGCTAACCATGGCTAGTTAGCCACTGCTGCCTCCCTCCCCAGCGCCGAGCTAGGCAGAGGGAGCGAGCAGGCTAAACAGGTAATGAGAAATTTCAACAGGACTTGCTGAAAGGGACATCTGAGCAACCAAGTTTTAGCTGAGTGCTGTGTCTGTACTCAAGGTGGCTGAATGAAACAGGGAGCCCAGTGACAGGTGTGCCTGTGTTTTATCAGGCATGCATGCCACCACCTGATTGGGCGGTGAGTACAAAGATCTGTCTCAGGGGTGGAGCCTGATGGGGTAAACCAACAGCGAAGCCCATTAGAGGGCGAAGCACATACAAAATAGAACTTGTTTGTGTGGTGCAACTCTGTTTAAGTGATGTGTAAATCTCCATTTAGAAAGCACTTACGTCATTACTAGGCAAAGTTTACACTTAAGAAAAAAAAAACAACTCCAGGACACTTACCGTTACACCATTGGATAGGATGCATCAAATGTGCAGATGTTCGGTGGGCAAACCCAGAAAATCTTTCAGGTCGTGACCTCTCCAATATCATAAAGTCTGGTTTCCACAAAAGAACAAGCTTTGACCTGTACGTCCACTACTTTTTAGGTTCAGACTAGTTTACCCTGATAGCTGATAGAGCGGATGTGCAGTGAGTTAAATCCTTGTGGTCTGGGGAAAGCTGACCTGATTAGAGACTCGCAGTTCCTCGAGAAGACATTACCCAAATAACCAGCTGCTCATTTGAACACTGACACCTCAGTCTGCAGTGATGATTTACTCCCAAAAACGCGATACTAACATCCACTTTAATTGAGATTTAGACTCCCAAACAACTGTAAATGTATCAGAGAAAGAAATTTAGGTATCCCTGTGTGTTCTCCACTGTAAGACAAAGATAACAGTCTTGGAGATGAACCTGTACACCAATGTCACTGACAATATGAGGAAATATAGTACAAATCCCATCCAGCACAGAGGTTTTGTACCTCTGGCCGAGTGCAGTTCCTGCTTTTTTGTTTTGTCTCCCCTTCAAAACATTGTCACGAGTCTCTCCCTCCCTTCCTCCTATTCTTTTCTCTTCTCCCTTCCTTATTTCTCTCTCCTCTGTCCTCTCCTTTTAGATCTCCACGACGCTTTCCTCCTCTCTGGCTGTGAAAACCTGCCGTGTCCTATTATGGAGAGACAAAGGGAAGGACATTGATGGGTTTCCCGGCAGCACAGCCAGCCAACCAGGCGACCAAGGAAGGCAGAGAGTCAGGCAGGCAGCCTCAGTGTTCCTGTGGAAATCAGCGTCTCATATCTTCCCCTGCCTTCCTGCTCTGAACAAAGAACACAGGGACGTATGTAACACAGGAAGACAATGCGGCTAATGTTAATTCAGATCCAGGCTCTCCTCTCTTCTCCTGTATTTTCTTCTCACATTCACTCTCCTGCTCTCTCCTTCCTCGTCTCTCTTCTCCACTTCTCGTCTACAGACTCCGTTTGTAAACAGATCCCTGCTCATGTGATTCGCTGTCTGCATCACAACTCTGCTTTCAGCGCCCCCTCCTTTCTTCTTCCTCCCTCCCCGCGCCCGTCTGCCTGCCCTCCCTTTACCTCTCGCCCCTCTGGGTTTTTCCTTCCACGGCCGCCCCCACCCTCCCCTCCCCCCTTTGCAGCTGCAAGCTATTACTGAAGTAGCTGCAGAGCAGATGGCAGACAGGCAGATGTGGAAACAGGCGTGGGGATAGGCTGTGATATGGTAGTTATATTATAAGGTAGTTTGATTGATTACATGCTAATTGATTTGTAGGATATATCACTACCAACTCTCGTTATACAAACTCTCTCCTTGTTTATAGAAAGATCATAATCTGAACTGATTCAGATGGGGAATTTCCACCAAGGCTGGGCCATAAACTGGGCAAAGCAGGCAATTGCCCCAGGGGCCCCCAGACCCTCAGGGGACCCAAAGGCTCAAAGTTCACTGTGTGACAAATTATTTGTGGTAATGTACCTCATTGTAAATATGTTTAATACTGTAATCACCACTGAGGCCTAAAGGTGACACCTGCATTACGTCTGAACTTGAGGCCTCATCTTCTACAGGGGCCCGGAGTTAAAATCTAGTTTTAAGGTCTGTATTATTTTTGTTTATGTTGTGTTTACAAGGTGCATTTTACTAAATAAATTTGTGCTTAATACACACACAATGCCACGGGTATAAAAAGTATATACTGTAACTATTTAAGTGTCATCTTTTAAATCGCAAAGGTTTGTTTAAGAGTGAAAGTATGCTGTATGTATTTGGCTCCTTTATTTGATGTTATGACAGGACATAAAAACTGTTCGTTTTTCTATACTGATCATAAGATGTCAGTTAAAAACATTCATGTAACTATTTTATAGCTAGGTTCCATACAAGACGTACTCTGCCCAGGCTTAGCCTAATGCTTTGTAACCCCAGTACCAATAGCAATGTACACTGTAATGCACCTTATTTAAAAAGTTATTAAAAAGTAATTTAAAAAAATTTGTTTTTTTTGTCAGTATATCATCATTTTAAAATAAATGATATAAATAATTACATTGCAATATCAGCATTGTTACCCCACGTTGACGACTTTTCATGTCTTTTTTTAAAATATGCGTTCTCAGTCATTTAAAACTTTCAAAGGCAAAACACAAAAAATGTTCTTCCCTTGGACCTACAGTATTTGTCCCAGTGTAGGTATCCAGTAGGTATTTTATTGGTACATATGGGGGGATATGTACTAAATAATTACACTGTAATTTGTGGGCTGTATTGTAAAGCTTTACCATATTATGTTATGCAATTTTGGGCAGGAACGTGGTCAGATTTAAAGGGGCACTCCACCAATTTTACACATCAAGTTCAGTTTACTCATCAGAGGGAGTACTATTCAGCCTTTCATGTAGCCATATAGCGTGAGTGAAGCGTGAGCTGTTACGCTGCCTGTGTAGACAGCTAGACTGATTAAAATAGAAGTGTATCTGTTCTGTCAGATGCGCGTGTGAAGGACAACTGAAAAATGCAGCTGAAACGCCGCCGGTGTAGACAAGTTATAACCCTGATGACGTCATAGCAGTGTCATCAGAGTTATCTCAGATTGGGCTTGAATTTTTTTAACAGAAAAAAAGTGTTACAAACTGAGGGTGTGGAGTTTGGAAGACATGGGAAAAATCTCCAGGGAGGGTCTAATGAAATGCAATTGAGTTGCATTGTGGGAAGTGTAGGATCCAGTGTTTTTTGGAGCTTGACCGATACTCTGGACTAAAAGTCAAGATATCTCGGCCTCTGCTGCTTCAATTTTGACCATTGTTTTTTAAATCTGTCTCTCACTAGTACCCCAATCTTTTTGAAAGTGCAATATTAAATCAGTGTAGTGTCCCTTTAACTGGGTGAATAAATAACATTCACTATCAGATACTTTAGAAGTAATCCAATCTGAAACAAGAGCCATATCAGTCAAACCCTATGGATAAGGACCAACGGGCATTCAGTTATGAAAATAAATGTCAACAACAGATGACAAGAAAGTAGAAAAAGAGAGAGACGTGAGCAGAAAGTTAAAGATAGGTAAACATGAGAGAAACACGACAGGTAGTTAGCACAGCTATGATAGATGGATTATAAAATGAACACATCATCAGTCTGGTGAGATATGAGAGGAATACATAGAAACAACACAAAACCTGATGTTTTGAGCTTGTTTCCTGTAGCTTGTTCAGTTTGTTCTTACCTCTCTAATGAGCTGTAACACAGTTCTCTTGGAGGAGCGCTGAGACTCACATTTTCTACTGTCTTACAGTGTTTGTTATTCGCTGCTACTTTATTTCAAATGCTCTCACCTGACCAAACGAACTGAGCCAAGGGAGAAAACACTCCAGTGTTCAACTAAATCACTACACACACACTTGGTGTGAACGTGCCCTGAGGTCATGGGCCAAGTGAGGATTAATGCAGCCAGTGAGTTCATTTCCGCCTCAGGAGCTGCTTTGTCATATTTGTAGAACTAAAACTACAACCTGCTAAATGATTTCAGTTATTAGCCAGTAAACACTTTCTGTAAGCATGTAAGTAAGGAGTTCTAAGAGTTCTTAAGATAAGTTTTCCAGCAAAACCAACTTCCTGCTCTGATTATGTTTGATATAACTACATTAAAATGGAAATAGAATGAAAAAGCAGCCACTTCCTGAAAGTGGCAGCTGGGAAGTTTTAAATATGAGAATAATAAGCACGTAACATTATATGGTAGAATTAGAGGCACGACAAATAGACACATGATCTGTTGGCAAACTAAGTGTTTATTCACCTTTTATTTATTTTTAAATTACACTTTTTGTATTTTGCAGTTGTTTTCATCTGAGCAGGGTCAACTTCCATTTCCCTGGAAGTTAGAATGAATAGAAAGGTGGAACCCCAGCCAAAGATTAAAAAAAACAACAACTAATTGTCTGTATGGTTGTAAAGCAATGTAATACAGTGTGTCTTAGCTATAACATATGAGGTCCATCTAGTGGCTGATGTGCAGAAGTGCAGCACATGACTGACTACAGACCCTGGACCCGGTGTTTAATTCAAGTCCAATATAAAAACGGTATATACATCTTGTGAGAGTTAGATGCTAAAAGACCTTTATAAGACCTGTATCAATTTGAGCTTTGTTGATCTTGTTGAAGAAATTTGGCAATTATAATTTCACAATTTTCATGTTTCTTGCTGGAGTTTTCTCTCTAGCTTCCAGGGTTCGTGAGCATTTGTTGCTATTCAATATACAACATGTGACAGAAACAAACCCTAAACATAGTTGGATAGTGAAGTAGACTCCTTTATTTAAGATTACGGTAAGATTAAGATAAAAGTAAATATTCAAATATAAATCTGAACCTTTGCTAATATGGTCGTACCCAAAATATTGTCACTTTAATAGTGGACCTCACTAAGTCAAAAAGACCATCATCTATATCGCCATTTGATTTAGAAAACCTCCCCCAGCTGTATCTTAGTGATATTTACCATTAGGAAGGCTTTTTGCAAGCTTGTACTACATAAATCTGACATGACATGAATGTGACTATATGAGCATGTGTGTGAAAACACTGAAAATGATGATCAACAAGAACAAAAATCTGTTTAAAAGTTTCGGTCCTTGGGTTTGATGGTTGTCAAATGAGTCTGAACCTGTGACGCCTTCTATGTCCAGGTTTTTGATGGTAGGCCTACTTGTAATTCCCATATTTCTGAATACAACATGCATGCTGCACGTTTTTACTCTTCATTACACAGCACCTGGTGTGTGTTACAAAATTCTCCAAATCTTTTTACTACTTTTCAGCTTCTGAGTAGGTTGCTCAGTTTAATCATTTAGTCAGTTTTGCAATAAAGTGTCCAACTCTGCAGAGATACGGGTATTTATTAATATTATGCTGTGCTATTGTGTTGTTTTGAACATGTGGAAACTATTTATTTGATCAGGCTGGCTACTCCAGCGCTCTAGCTGTAGCAGTCTCAAGAGATCCCGAAGTACACAGAGGATTTAGAGCAGCCCGCGGTGCTGGTGATGGTGTTTTCTGCGTGCTGCCCTCGTTGCAGGGTATGCCGCACCTCCATGGTGTGCAAAGGAAACACGGAGGCGTTTGGAGCCAGTGTAGAGATCATTTAAGAAATCCATGAGCCACAACGCGGTGGAGATGTCAGGAAGTGTCACTAGGGCTCTTCTCTTCTCCACCTGTAAGGTCATAATAATGTCAAATTACATGTTGGGAGTCTGCAGCAATAACAGCATCTCAAACTTTCAGTACATCTCATCACTTTGAGGTGAATTTGAATCAAACTGTTAAAAGTCTTAAAGAAACGCGTAGATGAGTGAAGTGAAAATATGCAAATCACATTCATTATTATTAGAGGTATTCAGCTGTCACACTGTTCCTCGTGTTTAACCCCATTTCCAAAGCTGCTCCTCTACAGGACCCATGCTGTGAAGTTAGTACCTTGACATTGGTCGTGTTTGCAGGGAGGAGGCTGAGCACCCGGTACCTTTGATCGACATGTCTGGGCAAGTTACCAATATGAAGACACACAGTCTGGCAAATGGAAACCAGAAGTTTTACTTAAATTAGGCATCTAAAAACCAGACGTTCTACAGAGCCTAGGCATCTAAAATCCACCACAAAGCAGAAATAATAAAAGTTCAAATGTCCTATTACCTGGCTGTAAGCCGGTGGATACAGTGTGTCCAGCAGAGAGGGCAGTCTCTGTGGTGGCATGTCACTAAACCTATCTTTTAGGAGACGGGGGGGTTTGGCACTCTGACTTTCTGATCTTCCAGTCGCGTGGGCCTCTCTGACCTCTCTGGGCTTCGATAGACCCACAAGGAACCCTTTGATGTCGTTCAGTTTAATCACGGCTACGGCAGCATCATCAGCGTTAGAGTAAGTCACCACGCCGCATGTGATTCCATTTTTCACTATTTTCTGAGTCATGAGAGGAAACAAAATAATCATATCTTTACTAAACTATTGAGAACAGTGAAGAAAATTGTGAAGAGAAAGTGAGTGAAATATCCAAAAGAAGTTTATAAAACAGTCTGTAATAAAGTTACCTGAACACTAACAACATATCCAAAAGGTAAGGACATGTTGAGCAGATCCTCAGCAGTGAATTCTCTGCTCCGGCTCGCAAAGATTTTTATCGTCTGCCAGGGCAAAACATTTGTTCAAAACTGACATCTGGAAGTGGTTGAGACTGTGTATATTTTCAGAGAGCAGTGAGTACACTTTTGAGTGCTTGAGTTTAGTCCATCCCTACCTTTAAATTAGTAACTTCCCGACAAATCATCTTAGGCGATCCCTGTTTGTCCATGTCCATCCTACACGTAGAGGTTTCAAAAACTCCGAAAGTCCGAAAGTAAACACCAGGTGGTTCAGTATTCCAGCCCGGCAACAATGAGTGCGTTCAAATGCAAACTAATATGCCGGTTATGATCTTGTTTTTAACGTATCCCAGTTATGTGGTGTGCATCTAAACATCATCTCTTGGTTTAAGAAACCTGGATAAACCCTTATCCTGGTTTTGAGAAACCTGGATATGCTACCTTGAGTACTCCGATAGAAACCAGGATACTGTGGCATGTAAACACCTTATCCAGGTATCCGAACATTCTTTGTTGATGGTGAGAAACCAAGACACAACTGCACACAGATGATCACTCATCGTGTATACAGGGACACGAACAAGAGCGAAACCGGTCTTGTATTCAATGTTGTATCAGGGCTTTTGATTTGAACATTCACTCTCACATGGAGACCATTAACATTCTAGTATAGAGTGCTGTTTTCAATTGAAAATATGGTCAAACACTTACAAAATCGAGGTGAAATGTAGTTACATTTGTGAAATATCATCAAATGAGCTACAAATATAATTTAGTGCTGTGCTTATGATAAAAATGAAAAATAAATTAGACAACAGTTTCAAAAATAAATATTCTAACAAGTTAAAGTTGATTCAACGCAGTCTGTTTCCTGGCAATGCAATTCCAGTAAAGTGGTCTGTAGCTGCACACTTATCAATGCAACAGAAGTGTCTTGTTTTATCATTCTGACAGCGCCATCTAGTGAACGATGACCCCAGGAGTTCAAATTCAGTAACAGTTGCAAAATGTCATCGAGTGCCAGGTGGAGGGGACATAGTTAAACTCTGCTTTGTGACATTTCGATCGATCATAGAAATATATGGAAATCGCCTTTTTCATTACTCTTCCTACGGACTTTTTTTTTTATAATATCCTATGAAGGTGAGATCCAGCTTTACCTATAACTGTGTCTCCAGGGCAAGTGGTGGTCTTGGTATGCAGAATGATCTTCCTAGTGAGTTGGTAATAAGCTCCACAAACGGGAAAAGTGGACAACTAATTAGCATACAGAAAACCTAAAACCTTATCAAACTGCTAAAAGTGAAATTTTGGACTGGATGACCAAAGTAATTAGGATTCATCCTCTGGGGAACACGAATGTCAGTCTAGCATGACAAAAAATTGGCAGCTTTAGCTCCCCAGTAGCTGCTGCTGTTTTCTTTTAAGCTATTATCTAAAGAGCACACTTTTTTAAGATGCTGCCCCACGTTTTTTGCGTTCTCAGGGGTGCAAAAAGATTTATTCTTGCACCTGGCATTGATTTCGTTTGCAACTCTTTACATGCTTTTTTTGTTGTCTTTAGTTTTCAATATGGTACTAGGTGGTGGTACTACAACTTTTTATATGTTTTCGAACAGCAGCAGACGTTCCTCCTGCTCCAGTTTGCTTTTCCCTTTGTTTCCATTTTGACCAATTTCCTGCAATTTCATCCTTATCTACATGGTTTCATTTGACACGGTAACTGCTAGTGGAGATATTAAAAATTAACAAATAAAGTTAACTTAAAAAAAAATCATATATGATTTTTAAAAGAAAGAACGATGTGGCAAATGTAGGTAAATCCCTGTGACCGAGGCTATTCTACTTTAGGCATACATGTGATTCTCCTAAATTGGGTCTTGACAGTATTATTAGGTGTAAGCAGAGGAGTACTGGTTGCTTTCTCCGTCTCTGGGATTATAAAGAAGCCTTCGTCTATATTGTACTGTCTGCAGTGTATTTGATGGGAACTCGGAGGCCGACATGGTTCATACACAATGCACAGAGAGCAGGAGGGCGTGCATGTGTGTGTAGGGGGGGGGGGAATAGTTTGCCCTAGGGGCCCCCAAACTGGTTCCTCCAGCTAAGATAAATATCATAGATCATCAGGGCTTACAATATGTACCCTTTGATCATGATCACATTGACTAAATTTAAAAACTAAATGCTGTCTCTAAGAATGCTGAAGGTATTTGAGGATGTATTTGAAATTATTAATGAAGAATATTGGTTGGACTTGTTCTTCAGTTCATTTGAATCCTAACTTGAGCACTGACGTGAGTTTTTAATTCACAAAGTGTTACTTGTTGTCACAGCTGTACTTGACAAATATGCAGCTGACTTTTTCCTGGAAACATACAGGTCACTTGAAATGGAGCCAGTGGGGGTCACATCTACAAACAGTGAACAGGTCATTAATGGGTCAGTTTTGTGTTTCTTAGTAAAAAATTCAGTGGCTTCAAAGTGAATTATGTGGTATTGTGAAGTTTGAGACTGTGTCAAAACACAACTGTTTGGTATAAGAGTTTCTTTTTAGGGTTGTCATCATACAGCTACATTTTAGAGACACACTTCAATGACAGAAACATTACTTTCACAAAAAAGAACTACACACTTTGGATGTAATTCTTGGACAGATTATTTTTTCTCATCAGTGTCTCGATCGATGATCGATTTGTAACCAAAATATAAATCAATACCAGAAGCACTGAATTTGAATTCTGAAAGCTGTACTTATTATTTAGTTTGTCGTTTTTGTTGATTGACAATAATAGGCAAGACAGATCCAAACCTTGTTAGAGTTACACTTATAATTAGACACTTTTCTGATTAAATCTAGGAAATCTGAAATTGGTGTATGATTCTATATTGAAATACTAGACACTACCGCAGACTAACTTTAGACAAATATTGTTACTTTTACGCGTCTTTTTTGTATATTTCAAATGGTCACTGATTCAAAGTGGCCAAAGGGTTATGTGCTGTGGGTTAAGGAGTTAGGGTTGCCTGCAAGCTCCCCAGTCACTGTCGCTCTGCTCCACCTCAAGGATAGCTGTCTAGCAAGGTGGAGGTCGGTCATTATTTAATGATAAAGCAAATATCATAAATACATACATTGATTTATAAATAAATAAATCCACTGGTGTACATGTACTTACAGCACAGAGCAATGGACTTAAAGTAAAGGAAAAGACAAGCCTGCTGGTGTGATGGATAACTAGTGAAAATGAATAGCTGGACAATAAGCCCTTTCCCACAGAAGATGTTTTGACATGTCACAGCAGTGTAAATAATAAAATTAATGATGGCTGAATTCCATTTAGCTGCTTCGGTTTCAGGGTCCGGAGCCCTCGCTAATGTCACTAGTAACACAATCAGAAATTTGTGCTTTTTCTGCTGTGACGCCTGTCGTGAACAAGGCCTATGCCATCAGTAATATCTAAATATGCAGACTGAGTGCTAAAGCACAAAGAAAGATAAACACGCATTGCCAGAATTAAGCTTGTGCAAACATGAACTCTGACCTGACAAATCAAAAACACTTTCAAGAGGCCACATCTTCAGTGGGACATGATTCCATCAAAACACTCCTGCAAAGATAAGGTGCTCCTACTGGCAACACTGTAATCACTGCACTTATCATAAGTCTCACTCATGATCCCAAATTTTAGGTTGAACTTGAGCCAGAACCATGCTGACTGTGTGAAAATCACTATCCTCTCTTTACTATATACAGTATGATCTATTGAGGCAGAGTTCGACACAGAACAGATGGTTTTGTTTTGCATTAAATGAAACTTGTGTTTTATCGGAGCTGACCACTAAAGAGAGCCCTAAAACAGTTGTAGAACATATTAGGACGTGTATTAAAATCGGTCAAAACGACCTGATTTGAGCAGGGATTTTTAAACACATTAAAAAAATGTTGTTGGAAGAGGATTGAGTAGCTCTGTTGTTTATAGGTGAAATACATTTCAAACCACCCTGAAAGAATCTAGCTCCATATTCCTATGTGGACAAGATTCAGCAACATATTGTCTGATCGCTCTAAATTTGTTCCGATCTAAGGCCTCAAAGTATGTGACCTAAATTGTTGAAGGAGGCTCACTTGGTTTGACTAATTGTCTGTAATCTGTCTGTAAAAATATAACAGCCTGGCCAATTTAATTTCCTTAATAATAGGTCATGTCACTAAGGTTAATATCTCAGCTTGAAGAAACCTTCAGAAGATCCAGGTCAGGAGATGAGGTCACAGTGATACCAGTACTTTTTGTGATGACCACGTTTGAATTATAGCCCCTGTGAAGTTTCAAGGATTGTCTATTTTCCACTAAATTGGGGAATTTGGAAAATATGATCAAGGGTGAAAATTAGAGCTTGTTAAAGTTGCTATGCAGAACACTACATAGAATCACATTTTGAATTGACAGCCTGTTCCTGCAAGGGTCCCTGTCTGCACACCTACTTAAGCTAATTGAAGTGTGTAGACCCATACGCGTGCTGCGACACATTGCATGCATTCATTTGGCAGACGCTTTTGTCCAAAGCTACAAATGAAGGACAATCCGAGCCGCACAGGTCAAGGAGAAGCATTCGAGTCTCAACACTCAGTTTCATGTTCCAGCTGACACAAGTGCCAAACGTTTGCAGGTGCGTGACGTAAAAGAAGATTATGAGAGAGAGATGAAGAAGAATGGAGAAATGGAGGGAGACAGAAAGAGCACAGTAAATACTCTCGGACGAGGTGCGTCTTCAAGCGATTTTTGAAGATAGCGATATGAGAGAGCAACAGATTAATCAATTGACTTCAGAACTATAGGGGTTAACAATATGAATGGATGTGGTCAAAACCTGTAGAGACTTTGGATGAAGCTCAGCAGTCTGGGAGAATCTGACTTCAGAGCAATACCCATATACTCCAAAAAAGGCAACCTACACTATAACAACGATATATCAAATACAAATAATGACATTTGATTAAATATTTAGGTATAATTTTGATTTGTCACGTCTTCCATGAATTAGTGGAATTATTGTACTTTTGCACGAACGTGTTTATCTTTCTTCATGCAATTGAACAGTTACATTACAGCTTGAATTTTGGGTTGTACTTGTTTCTTTTATGTAAAACACTTGTCTATAACATGCATTTCACGAGTCAAGTTTGTCTTGATTCTTCTTTGGTTGGTTTATGTCTGTTTTAAATGTATAAATAGGCTTGTTTGAGTGTGGCTTTCAGTCACTCCGTCTGTCACTGCCCCAGCAGAGGGCGCTCCAGGATCACATCTCAAATGCAGCGATTTTAAAACTCATGAGTTGCAGAAGATGGCGCTGTTATTTGTTTATGTAATATGTCCCAGCAGGCGAATCGAAAGGCACTTGAGTATTCTTGTTTTATGTCATTATTTCCTGCACCAGCTATCACCAAGTACAAGCACATTAAATGATCCCACAGGTCTGACCAGTCCAGGAGACCGACAGTATAACTGAAGTTTTGTTGTCACACTGGCATTATCATGTGATGCCTCAGAAATTGTGCACCAGTTTTCATTTCTCCTTTTACTGTTGAAGGCTCATATGCCAAGGCTGAACATTCAGGCACTGGGTCAACAGCAGTAGGAGCCAGCCCAACAAATTACTTTCAAAGTTTTTTTAGTTGATTGCCACATGGAGCTCAGCCCCCTAGTGTGGTGCAATGATAATATAGGCCTATGTAAATGGACTACCATGCCCTAACCAGATAGAACAAGATTTAACCAGCCTACGCCTGACTGAGGTTGCTTACCTCCAAACTTCACACATGTGTAACAATAAATTCCAGCACTGCACTATGAAAGAAGCCCGGTTCAGCTGACAGTGAGCGCCTGAAGGCAGTTGACTCCTGGTGCACAAAATCACTCTGAATGAAATTACGCAGGTTTTCATAGTACATTTATTTTTAATTATGTCAGACTGATGTAAACTTCGTCAAGTATGACCTACTTTCAGTGAAAGGTATTAGTGAACACTCCTCTGAAGTTTTTGCCTTATGAAGATCACTTTTCATCGATGATGTGAGTTGAGAAACTTTTTTCACCAGGACTTCACTGCCAGTGACTATACGTGATACATTCTCTTGAGTAAATACCTATTCCCGAAGGTACTCTCACACACACACACACACACATGCAAGTTTGTGTTTATTTAAGCAAAATGGGTGGGTATTGAGAAAATATTCTTGCATATGGATCAGATAAAAAAACATAATGGAGGATATGGAAGTCTATCCTGCATGCTTTGCAAATCTGATATCACAGTCAAAATCACAAGTGTGGACAACTGTGAGCATTCAGTACATGATAAACCACAGCAGTTAAAGCAGCAAACAGTCACGAGACAAAGAGTGTTATATAGATCTATATGAATATCCCCTATCCCACAGACTGTACGTCTTAAGTTGAACTTGAGACACTGATTTTTTTTTTGTTGTATTCCTCAAAAGTGGGCTGACCTGTTTGTGTCTGGAAACGTGTGTTTCCTTTTCTTCCAAGGGTAGAGGACTCAAGAAATGTGACAGCTTGGAGGGCAAACCAAATGGCATTCATGAATCAACACATAGATAATAGGCTTTGAAATCTTGTTTGTTAATAACAAAGGCTCAGATATAGGCCAACTGTCTGGGGTGTGAGGCTGATCCAGTGGACACTGACACACCAGCAGTGCACAGATCCAATAGCTTACATTATAGATGGAAAATGGTATGCATATTTTATTGAAGAAAAGTTCAATAAGATTTTAGGTTACTTTCTTTAAAGGATGGAGGGGGGGGGGTGCATAATGATACTCTGCACCTTCATATGATACCTACATAATCAGAAATCCACTTGCAATGTAATGCATTACGATATGCATTGTGGGTATAACAGCCTATGCAATGAGCTGAATAATTATAATGCACTTCTGATAATGATCAGTATGCAACCCTGAAACAACACAACTAAGGTAATGCCAAGTTTTGTTGCAATTTCACATTTTCATCAACTGATCCAAAACGTTGAAGGACAAAACGACATTTGCTTTCCAATCCAAATCCAACAGAACACAACAGCACAGCACAGAAACGATGTGACTTAGCACAAACAGCCTTTCAGCACCAGCCTACTTCAAATAACAGAAATGATTTGCACATGTTTCTATGGGTCGCCGAGACATAAAGAAATGAATGGTAGACAGTGTTGCTGGGTAAAGACTCAAACGCCCTTCGAAAAATCCTCCCTGAATGACTTTACTGGGTTGTGTACTGTCTCCACTACACACCAAATCCAGTATTTTTCCATCAAGTAGCGCGCTCGACCACGTGACCACAAAGGAGAAAAAAAAAACGCTGTCATGTTTGCATCCTCAATTGACAGCGGTGCTCACTGAATATGGCTCTCGATTAGCAAGAAATAGATAATGCTACTACAATTTTTTTGTCTCTGCTGCTTCTGACACTATATAATTACAAAGTCCGCCTTCCACTTTAGTACTGTTGCCCATTCGGGAAACAAATTCTCATCCAGGTCGTTTTTCTAACCCCGTGCGTTCATGATCATGTAACCACTCCCACTCGTGGCTGGTGGAAAATTACCAGCTTACAAGCAACAGGCAAATGAATGGTACTTGCGGTTTATCACATCATTCAACCCAAAAGTGTACCTGCATGAGATAGCCACTTAAGGACTTTCAGGATATATTACGTTTTTAAGTAGTAAAACCTTTACATTGAGTTTAAGTGGATAAAATCATTAAATGGCATTAGTTTTACGCCTCGTAATTGTACGCGCGAGCAGCAATGCTATGTTGCATTGACATTAATGAAGGTAATATATAACTTGACCCTCAGGAGTGGCAATAAACAGTGGTCGCTTACTTATTCGCTATTCTGATAAGCGGAGTCATGTACAGGTCCACTCTGCATGAGAGTCTGCCCTCTTTTTCTGTCCGGGCGGAGTAGTCGCGTGGGCGCTTGAGCGAATTGAAATAAACTGACAGGCCAATCATTCAATAGGACACCAACTAGGAAGTCTCCGCCAAAGCCGCAGCCAATCACAGCACGGTGTGGGCGTAACCCTAGTCCAAACTTTACGCGGCGCCATCGGCTGAAAACTAAACCGAGATGGAATCTCCCAGTCTGAACCGGTTTCAACCGGTTGCGAGTTAGTTGCTTGAGAGAGGAGAGGAGGCGCAGGCATACAATCTCTACACCGCCCGCTGGAAAATTATTAGAGTAACAAATTAATTAGTGAATCAAGGTTTACTTTGTTTCGTAAAATGTATCGGAGTGACAAATTCTTGGGTTTGCTGTGATAGTAGTTTTGGAATCCACATCAGTGGTTCTTACCAGCCAGACATCACTCACTACTGGAACTGGAGATAGTCAACGCTGCAGAAATAGGAAATCTTTTCTAATCAACAGTGATACTGAAGCCCTCACTATATCTTGTAGCGTCTTTGGCAAACGCCACTCTTTTCAGTCAGAGCCTTGGACTTTAGGTAGGTAACTGGGGTGAAGTGCAAACCTTCCATGTTGTGATTAACGTTACGTTAACGTTACATGTGCACGGAATAAAATGCATTTTGGTGTGGGTATTAAGTTGTTATCTTACGGTTTACGTAGCACTGTCATAGTGCTCCCGAAAAGACACGCTAATTCATAATTCACTAGCATCAGTGGGATAACCAAATAGCCTTCGACTGCCCGCTAGCTATCATTTACCGCTTTATAAGGATTAGCTAACGTCGGCTGTCAGAGAAAGTGCTCAAACTTAACCTAACTAAATGCATAAGTATCCGAGGCTGCCTCTTGTAACGTTACGTACGACACTGCAGATGAATAAGTAACCAAACGTTGTATGATTAAATCCGTGCCTCTCCCACCACAGCAGCATCACTCGTGTGCGTGATGTGAACGGATGTCAAGTTGATGTTGCTAGGTACTTAGCGGTAGCCAATGTTAACTTTATCTCTGCGTAATTGTGAAGCGTAATGCCAGTCTTCCTGGGGTGTAGCCGCAACACAAAGCGTCAACTTCCCCAAACAGCGTTGTTAATTGATACAGTGAGTGGAATTCATGTATGGGCGCCTTCCGTCCCTGGTATCCTTGGTGGGAGTGGTTGTAGTCAGCAGCGAAGGACCACACGTGAACTGCTTGTGCGACACACTGCTAACATCTAGCTAGAAATATAGCGTAAAGGCTAGCTAATGTTAGCATTTTGTGTGAAGTACGCTAGAGCCGCGTGCGCGCTGTTTACATAAGCTACATTACAAGTAATGCTAGGAGCTGTCAACACAGTTGTAAGCTGCATTCATTATTTAGCTGTTTTTTTAACCACTGCTGCCTGCTACTTGTGTTGCGGTCGTTGGTTGGAGGAGTGAGCTCCGTCCTTACAGATGTAAACAACGTGACGTCGCCTAGTATATCCGGCACGTGGCTCGGTTAACCTTCTTAATATGGTAGCAGAAAGAAGTGCTTGATTAGTAGAACAGAGCAGGCACTATGAGCAGACTGAGCAGTAACTGCCTGCTTATTTTTAAGTTTGAATAACCTATGGGGAAATGTCACTGACCGTTTACAAATCAATATTAACCTATTTTTGGAAAGATAGTGTGGTGTCAGTCTGGTAAAAGCCCTCCTATCACCAATCAAATTAAGGTTACCTGAGGTTTTGAGACATTTTTACATTAAGAGTCTAGTGTTACAAGCTACTGGGTGAGATAATTAAGTTATTTTGTCTTTGCTGTCCCTTTTTGCAAGTCCTGACTTCTGGGGTACTGTGTCCAACCTTTTCAGCCAAATTGCATTTTTCTAAACTCAGTTCAACTGAAGAACTGACAGAGCTTTCCTTTCCTTTGTATACTTTTTGAATAGTGACAGGCTTGTGACACCAGGCGCTTAACTTCTTCAGCTCACTGGTGTGTCTAGGGGATTTTTGTTAAGTGGTCAGCTGTTTGGAATTGTTTCTAAACACACAGTTCACATGACTTTGCCTGTTGAATGTGTTCTGTGCACTCATGACCCCTCCCTCTGCTGTCCTTGTTGCAGAGCTCTATGCCAGCAATTATGACAATGTTAGCAGACCATGCAGCACAGCAGCTGCTGGACTTCAACCAGAAACTGGATATCAACCTGCTGGATAATGTGGTGAACTGTCTATATCATGGGGTGGGACCACAGGTACGTTGTGAAGCATATACAAATGCTTTATAAGCCATTGGACACAAAGTATGGTGTGTGTGTGTGTGTGTTTATGTATGATTATGCCTGGAATAAAAGGGAAAATGTTTTTGTTATGTTTTGACCAGCAGTGTTTTCTATGCCGCAAGTCCTCTTTAACCCACTCCTAACCTAAAACACACTGTATGTTAATTCTTCCTTTCCTGTTCTACCTGTAAAATATATCTGTCTAGGAGTGCCAGATTTTTAACCAAATGCACATGATGGTTACAACATGGACAAGTCTAGAAATTACTGTTGTCCTGTTTTCTAAAATGCATTTTCAAGTCATCTTGGCACCTCATTGTTAAATCGTGAGTGTCATTCGTATTTGTATTACAGCAAAGAATGGCACAGGAAGTGTTGACACACTTAAAAGAGCACCCGGATGCCTGGACGAGAGTGGACACCATCCTTGAGTTCTCCCAGAACATGAACACCAAAGTAAGCTAGCTCCAGTCCAGAGAACATTGGTGGAAAGACACTTGCTTGTGCTTTGAGGAAGTGTATGCTATCACAAATACAATTTGTAAAATAAAAAACAAAACAAATATTACACTAGGCCACAGTGGCTCTTTAAATTATGTAATAGATGCTATTTGGTGGATCTTTTCATTGAAAGCGCATATTGTGGGTGCACATGGACCCAGCCGAAGTTGAATACGTAGTCCTGGCGGCATTTGCACCATGCCCTAACTCTTGAGCTATGCAGGACCTCTGTCCCTCTGATAAATTTAATTCTGTTTGATCTGAACCTACCAGATTAACACAGACTTTGCCTGTCAACTCCTGTAATACAAGACTAAATAAGCCTTTTTAAGATTCTGCCCTGTTGGGTCTGAATGGGAATGAGCTCCTGTTATTTTACCCATCTTTCTTAATCATACCAATCCTATCAGCTATGTTTATTTTGGTACCAGTGTGGTTTGTTAATATGGAGACAACAGTAATGATGGTCTCTGCTAGGAATGCAAATTTGAAGCCATTTTCTTGATCAATCATCACGAAAACGTTTGACATGGTCACAATCCAGTAAATTAGGTAGTTGAATCATAAATTAAAACAAGTATATTTTTGAGTCATAAATTAGATACAACAAAATAAAGCAGTTGCTCCTGCTTCGCTTGTCATTCAACAAATTACCACACAAAATCAAAAGGTTCAAACATACATATGAATAACTTACATGCTTTACTACAAATTAGATGAGACTAAAAATGCAGGGCAAGTTCAACCCATGTTTGAATCTGTGAAAAGGGCTGTAGCTTACAATTGCCAGCGTCAAGAAGAAAAACAGAATGGGCTGCCCCGATCCCCTTACCAGTTAGATATATGGGCATATCTGCATGGCCAGGCGTCCGTTGTATGTGCAGGTTGTTACTGTAACTCCTTGTTGATTTAAGATTTAGTGCATCAAATTTGCAAGACATAGTGAGTTTAAAGAAGGGAGGGGAAAAAAGCAACCACAGTAAATATCTCAGATAAAGAGCTGCGGGCAATAGCGTTTAGTTTGAGTGAACTCGAACTTCCAGCACGTCATCAAAGACAGAAACACCTTTTACACTGCAGTTTCCTGTCATATAAAAAGACAGGTGCTGTGCCCACGGCATGGACTCTAATCAGTTATTGCAGTTATACTAACTTTTCAGCATATGTCCAGCTGCTAAAAACATTCACACAGATGTAAACAATATCCAGTGTTGTCAGTTGATATGTTCTTGATTTTTCAAATTAATAACCGTAGTAAATTGATTATTAATAAATCATTAACATATCTAGCTCCTTTTGTCTGTGATTTCTCAGATTTGGGCTATTCCTTACAGGGTTTCTGCGGGTCCTTAAAAAGTCTTAAAGTCTAAAATCCAATCATCTGAATTTTAGGCCTTAAAATGTCTTAAATATGATTTTAACAGGTCTTAAAAATTGATTGGATTATGAAGTTAACATTACTTTTATTTTCATTATTTCATTACTTACGTATGAACTGAGTATGAAATAAAATGTAATGCATCCACGACTTCCTCAAAGTACACAACGTGACATTTGCCTTTTTAACTTTTTGCTTGCCTGTAAAATTGCTTTAACACTGACATTCATTACTAATGTCTAAGTTGATGTGTCAACAGTACCTTTTCTAGTTTTACATTTGTAATTTGCCAAAAAAAATAGGGGCATTAGAGGAAAAGAGGGAACAAATGGTAAACACCTCTTGAATTCTGCATTTATCTTGCTTCATTAGTTTAAAAAGTGCATCATTTCAAAGCACTTTAAACATTTGGCTTTTTCTTAGTAGCTACAGTAATTATAATATTTGAAAAAATGTAATGAATTCAAGCTGTGACTATTTGATATTAATCACAATGTTCCATTATGTTTATGGCTTGTAATAGGAAGAAAAGGGGTGTGTCATCCTGTGCATCATGACACAGCTAGGCTTTGACGGCAGGCCTCCACAAGGTCTACCCTTTTTAAATTCCCTTTGACTGAATTCTGTTCATCCGTTTCTATTGCATCTGTTTCATTGGACAGAGGGAGGGTGCAGGCTGCAGTCAGTAGGATCCATTGTAGAGAGACAATCTGTTGATGACTTAATTTCACCTGTAGGGATCATGGCTCTGTTCTCGCCCCACCCTTCTCTCCTTTTACAGTGCATCCTCTTCCTCTTCTCCCCTCTGTTTCCCTCAGTTCTTCAGCCAAGACCCATTTAAAAATGTGCTTTTGCCAGCTAAAAAGTTGCAAAGCATTTGTTAGTTTTACTGCTGATAATATCTCTCTTCTTACCTCTTGTGGTGGTTTGTGCAAAGTGTGGCAGTTAAAGGTGAAACAAAACATGCCAGAAATGTGTGCAACACTCCAAGTGACACCTGTCAATGTACAGTCAGTGTGCCTGTAAAGAGATTTCACCTTTAATCTTCCAGCATCCATTGTCTTTAGCACATTGTTAATCCTGCTCTAATAACATCCTATACTACACGTCATTATTTTTAGGAATCCTTGTACTCTTAAATTGATGATCCCTACAGTTGAAACAGTCAGTTGAAGTAACACTTGATCAAAAACTAATAAATAAAATGTTTTTTTGTTTGTTTTTTTCCTTCATGCTTCACTATCAAGCAATCAGAAATTAATACAGGGCATAACCTGTGGTTGGTCTTGCTGTTCCTTATGACACACCAGTTAAAGGGATCTGATTTTAGGCTTACCGTAGACTTGAACCATAATCTACATTTTAGTGTTGGAAAAATGGACTCACATGGTCTAGGGTTGGGTATCGATGAGATTTTATTGGTTTGGATTCTGCTTAAATTGCTTGTTCAGAGTCTTGGCATGTAGTTTGAGTAATAGAAGAAACCTAATAATAATAATAATTAATAATATTATTTTTGTATTTTGTAATTTTTATATTATAATATTATCCCAGTTTTACACTTAGTTTTGTTTTATTTGGATGTGATAGCCCTGTGCAAACAAAATGCAAGAGACTGCTTTGGTGGGGGCATGTTGCTTCCCCCATGTTACTGCCGTAAAATACGATCCAGGAGTTCCAGTTTGAATAACAGATCCACGAGTTTGATGGCTTATCAGACTGCACAGTTTATATTATGAGAGAGGATTTTACTGCTCTGAAAAGTTATCTCGTCGGCAACCGTTTTATTTTTCATAGTGATGATCTTTAGAAACAAGGCATTCATGTTACAAACTAATCTACAAGGAATGTGAGCTTGCACATATTTGATTGACACCGCAGCACCTTGACCAGATGACCTTGCGTCTTTGGTGATACAGCAGAAGTTGAACCAGGTTCAACTTCTGCTGTATCAACAAAGTGGTTCCATTCGAATGAATGAGGGGTGGTGCATTTTTTCATGCAGGGCTAAAGTTGGCCTGACTGCGGCCTTATACCCATGCTGAAGTAAATGCTTCATCATGATACACACTTATTTTTGAGCTGTGCATTTGCATTGCATTTCACTGCTGTTTTTATTTATTTTTTTTTTTAATTGACCTGCAGTCTGTCATACTATAAGCACTATACCTGTGTGTTGACACATGCCCAAATGGTGAGGTACACAGAAGCACAGTAGGTTCAAACTTTGCTTTCAGGAATTGTTAAGCGAAATCGGATAGCATGATTCTTAACAAATTCACAGTTCTTATATACTGGAGTCAGTTCCGATTCAAAGACCAGTTCTCGATGCCCAACCCTACATAGTGTCTGTAGCCTCAGTAAAAGAACATTTAACATAGACCTTGTTATGTCTTCTAAACCATTAGACTCACCCTTGGAGCAATCAAAGCCAAAGCTAGTTAATGGATTGTTGTATTTCTTCTGCCGTCTTTTGCTGTCTGGTGTGATGCTGGGAGAAACAGCAGGACTTCTGCAGTGTTCCAGCTTAATGCTGCTTATAGCGATTTTAAAAAAACAAACTACATGTGAATGTTCTGCATACTACAAAATCTGCATGAAAGATGTGGTTCAGTCCAATCCAATTTAGAAATGCAAGTTATTACAGGCTGATCCACTTCATACTGTTTTTGGTTCGTATTAAATTACACAATGCTTGTTGTTGAGTGTTAAAATAGCTTTATCCTAATGCAACTCCCTCCTTGCATGTTACAGTACTATGCTCTTCAGATTCTGGAAACGGTTATCAAAACAAGATGGAAGATTCTTCCCAGGAATCAGTGTGAAGGTAAAACTTAATGTTGTGGTACAATTCACAAAATCTTTGAATTCTGTGTCAGTGCCTTTTTAAATGTTGTGACGTGCGGTTGCCAAGTTGAGGATTGTTCCCCCACTAAGCATGCTGGTTTGTTTTCTGCTCGACTGGCTTGCACTGGCCGCTGCAAGCAGGCTGGATTCTGCACTGTAGCAGTTGTTTTTAGAGAGAAAACAACCAAAACACCCCAGCACTGATTTTAAAGCTTTGTGAAGGGGAATCTTTAAAGAAGTAGAGAACTTTAGTTCAAGTTATTACTGTGCTTGCTTACATTGCTTTAACATGTTAAAGCCCACGTGTAGAATTTATATGTGACAGTATCTTTCAAATTACTCTGTTGGCATATGTTTTTGTTTGTAGGAAAATAAGACATTCCCAGTATTTCTTTCAGCCAGTTTATCTTCTTGTACCCGTAGGGGAAACAGGGACAGGTTATTGGCATGGATTAATCCCTGCCACAGTCTTTTTTTTTTTTTTTTTTTTTTTTTTTTTTTTTTTTTAAACTACCACTAGGAGTTGGCAAAGTCAGAAATATTCAAAACATAGGGGCTTTATTTAGATGTCTTTTGAAAAATTCCAGATTTTCATAATTAATCACTATGGGATTAATTCTACTTTTTTAAAGATAAATTCATGATTAGACGCATCAAAGGCTACTATGTATTGCAGTATATCAGTACAGTAATTTTATATGGTTATAACAAAAATATAAGATTTTATATTTTCTGACTTTAACTGTTGCCTAATTGCCAATTCTAATTTATTTCCAAATGTTCCTGTTTTTTTAGTTTAAAATGTATTGTCCTGTGATACTACCTATTGCGTAAGACATTTTTTATTTAGGTTCCTTTTAAGAATCTGAAAACAGAGTGGGATAAAAATTGTCTTAAAAGATTTTGGTTTGAGCAAAAAGCGATGATTATGGCATACTTAATAATTATGTGCAAATCAGTTGATTCTGCCTCCCTCCATTCTTCTATAATTTTGCTCAAAATTCATTTTTTCATTGACCTAAGACTTCCCTACTTCTGACCGTAGATGCCTGAATTTTGTTCAAGTGGCAAACCCAGTGCAGGGCGACCGGCAAGTATGTCTTTTCCCCCCTTGTGTCAGAGTATTGCCTTGTTTTCGGCTCCGCTCACTACACCTCAGCACATAATTTTCAGAATTGAGTTCAGATACAGTCTAGAAACAAATGCGAGGGAGCTGAAAACACATTTTTGAAGATGCTCTGCTCACATTGACAATCTTGACTGTCTATAAAAACACCTGGGGAAATGTAACTTCCACTGAACTGACCAAAACTTTTGCCCTATAGAAGTTCAGTGGCAGCTGCAGCCCACATCCATGTGTTTACCAACTGGCTTTGCAAGAGTATGTAAATGGAGGACCACATTTTTTTTTTTCAAAGTACACATGTACTGGGATAAGATTGGCAGATTCAGCTAGTTATGAGCCAGCAGAATGTGTTAGGGTTACTGAGTAACGTGCTCCAGGCAACTCGTCATGTCAGGATGTGTTTAGATTTACATATTTTATTGGTGCATGCTAACAGTGTTTTTCTGACATCTTTGTGTGTTTGCCAGGTATAAAAAAGTATGTTGTTGGTCTCATTATCAAGACTTCATCAGATGCATCAAATGTGGAGGTGAGTAAACTTTGAATTTAAATTAAATCTGAATAACTAGGACTTGTACTTAAGTACAATTAAATATTTATATAATGTTACAATGTTGGGTGTTCATATTAAACATGGCCAAAGTTTCGAATAATGAGGAAAACGTATGTAAAAGTAATCCCTGTGAGCAAAAAGCTCAAGCTTCAGACTGCTGTGAACACTAGGTTTCCAACGTTTTTTTTCTACTTTTGTGTTGAGCTGACGTCAGCCTAACTCGGATGTCATGGCGATCGGTCATCTGTATCAAAGATGCACTATAACATTTCTAAACCGTCTATGTCTGTATTGACAACTTATTTGTTTTTACTTATTTTATATAATTCTTTTGTAAATAAAGAATAAATTAAAAAAAAGCTCATCTGAGCTTGTACGACCGATCTTCTCTAAAGTGAAGTGTGGAGATGGGTCTGGCTATGCGACACTACTCTGCTCAGGATTACTCTTCAGTCAGTCAGTATGTCGCGTAGAAAGCGCTTTTTTGGTTGTGAAGGAAAGTTAGTTTCTTGATAGAAAGAAGGCTTTAATTGTTGCTAAAGTACTGTGAACAGCCTTTCACTGACTATTATACTGCAACCTGAGCTTGTACACTTTATGGCTGACCAAAGTAACTACCCCTCAGCGGCGACCAGCGGAAACACTGAAAACTCAGATATGACGATATGGTCATCTGCTATATTGCACATTAATTAATATTTGAATATATTCAATATATAGGCCAGCCCTACATCAGAGCAGCAGGTAAAGTGTCAGTTCTCCTAGTCAATCTCACGACAGCCATGAGTAATGTTGGTAACCATAGTGCTGTGTCGTCCAGACCAAAGATGGTGACTTCAGCTGTTTTTTTGAAGGTGTTTTCAGCCAACTTGACCATTCAAACAACCAGTGGGGAGTTGTTAAGATTGTGTGTGTAACCTACACCAACAGAAACTTTTTATGCCTTCCTTCCGGAGAACACAGCATTTGGTCCCCTCGGTACTAAACTTAAATGCTAAACTGTTGGGAACGAAAACTGTGTTTTAAAATGTATCACTTCTTTGCAATTGCTGATTTATTAGCAGCCCATGTGAAAACATGCATCACTCACATAAGAGAAGCAGCAAGTGTACAAACACAGCCATCTAATATCTAACTAAGTCTATATTTTTCCCTTAAGTACCTAATATTAGCAGTACTCTGCTAGTTAATACCACAGGGACTACAAATATTTGTTGAAATACTAAAGTAAAACTGAAACAAAATGAATCTTTAAATGTACCTTGAAAACGAAACTGGGATTGAAATCAGAACCAGTTAAATGTTATGAGGCAAACACATTTGCTTTTAACTAAAGGTCAGCTGTGGATGAGGGTCAGGTCTCATGCAGGTAACGCATAACAATAACAGAGTGCTGTTGCCAGCTAAATCAAACCTCTGTCTATCTCTGAACTTATACACTACCAGTTGGCTGTTTAGTAATTCAATTAATTTCAATATGCTGTATTGGCATGAGTGTAACAGAGACAATATTGCCAAAGCATCAAGTAATGAGATTAATAAGAAAAAAGTACAATGTGATGGTGTGATGCTGGGAGAATTATTGAACCAACCAAGTTGACCAGACTGTTTTTGAACAGTAGGTTAATTGGATTCGAAGTGAGGTTTCACATTCAGGTACAAGGATTCTATAAATGGTCTGTTATCCAAAACAGCACTCCTTTTATTCTGGAATAATGATTTCATTCAGCTTTAAAAAGCATAATTTGCTGCAGTGTGACAGAGAGTATTATATTAGTGTAACTTCATCACTTACTTAACTGAAGGCTATCATTTTAGGATACATACATTTTATGTAAAGTTCATTTCAAATTTAATTACCCAGTCCTAAAGCGTCTTTTACAAACACATACGTCTTTACTCCCTTATGTCAAAATGTAACGTAACGTGTATGTAACGTTTGTTCATTTAGTTATTTTTGTTGTATTACATTTCAAAATGTTTTGCCATGTTCCAAATAAAATTTTTAATGATGTATGAAATGACAGAAGGCTTGTGTTCTGAAACGAAGACGGTATGACTTGCATTCATTTATCTCTTGTTTATTTTTACTTTTAGAAAGAAAAGGTGTACATTGGGAAGCTGAACATGATCCTTGTTCAGGTAAGCCTTTAAAATGAATGACAATTCAAAGAATCTTATTACCAACTTTAACCATTTTCAAGACTAGTTTTAGAACCATATTTCAGCTGTTTTTATAGCTCAAATCCTCTGCTGCTTAGCCTTTAGGCTATAGAATGGTGAAGACATTGTTTTTCTCTTCAAACCTGCATCTTTTTTTTAACAATGTGCTTTTGATTTGTTATAGCCCATTTACTTTAAATATTACATGTGAAAAACTTTCACATGTAATATTCACATTTCATGTCACTTGGCATGTACACAGTGCCTCAGCCTGTGTGTGCTTAAAAGCAGGACAGTGTTGTATGTGGTGTGTTTATTTTATCTTTGGAAACTCTGACAATTGATCAGTTTTGTCTATATGACCATGATTGTAATCCATCATTGCGAATACCCCAGCTGTTAGAAACACCTCATTGTGCTCTGTTGAAACACTGGAATGTTTTCCTAACTCCACAGTGTTGCGTGTGAGTGAATTGTGGAGAGGCACAAAGAAGTGGCAGCAAACAGTTTCAATGAAGTTATCCACATTGACAGCAAGAAAGTACACCGGAGCAGGAAACTCCGTTCTAGCTAGCTCCTCGCATCCTACTCATTGTCTATGACATTTGAAAGCCACTGATGAGTACTAAGGCACTTATTGATACAGAGTACACTACACAAGAATCTAATATACAGAACAATATCTGTGGTCCTACTGGAGACTGAAATTGTCTTAGTTTGTATTACAACGTGTATTAAGCAAAATACAACACTATGGCTCACTGGCTGCTGCTGGAAATTCCTGAGTCAAGGTGGTCGGTTAGTTACTGAGTGTTTAGGCAGGTGATTAAAATGTAGGTAAGGTAGATGACTTTGAATAATGAATTATAGTAAACAGATGAAGCAATCCGTCTTAGGAGACTGGAGGTGAAACTGTAAACTAAAAGCACTAAACCGGAACTTGGTTCATTCAAACAGTGATTTTAATGTTAATGTCATTGCTTGGTGTGGATTGTGGATTATGGATTAATGGCTTTTCTGTAGCCACAGTGAGGGGTTATGTGCAGAGCAATCCAGTGATTAACAGGTAAAAAATATTTTAGTCTTTATATCACATTCACTACCTCTAAATTTTAGACAGTTTAGCACATCTGTATGTGAAACACAGCACAATACTTTTTATATAAAATAAGAGATGCATATGCAGTCTTTTTTTTTTTTTTTTGAGTAGAATTTCAGAATAACAATGTGGGTTTGGGCATCTTACTGCTGCCTCAATGCTCCCCTCAGCTTTTGTAGTGATACTTTTTTACCTGAAGATGTCACTCTTAATTAATCTATCTGACTCTAAATTGTCTCTGTGGCCTCATTATTGGAAAGAGGATCACGTTGAAGAGGAGATGCAGAGTATTTGTTTGTATGGAAACAATAGGATATAAGATCTCTAGTCATTATTGATGTAGCAGTTTTTTAACCAGCAAAGAGGTTATCAACAATGACACACAATATACGTATAGAACAAAATATTATATAACATATTATGTCAATAAGTGTCAGTGATAATTGTACCCTTACTCCAGGAAAGCGCTGAATCCTGTAAATGCCGGGCTGTAGAAATAAGCTGTTCACTGCCGGCCTGTGCTGTCTGGTCAACAACTTCAGGACACTAAGTCTTGTGAGTCATTAAGATCAGAAAGGCCTTGAGACTGATAAATTAGACCATAGTGACTTATTGGTGTCCACATTCTGAATTTTGCTCTTGAATGTTTGAATGTACAACAATTTGACGCTGTGTGTGTGTGTATGGGGGGTGTAAAGGGTCACGGAGGACACGACGGACGTACACACGCTTGTGTGATTATATACTAAAAGTCCCACCTGTTTGTATGTATGTGCGTCTGTGTGTGATTAATACAACTCAGCCATGCAGACGCACGTGAATGTGCATGCACGTGTGACTCGTAAACACACAGGCGTGCGTGAGTACGACGTCTGCGTGCGCAGAATCAGAATCAGCTTTATTGCCAAGTTGGTTTACACATACAAGGAATTTGCTTTGGTATTTCGGTGCCTAACAATAAACATGCAAAGTGCATCCTGTGACTTCACGTGTGACTCTTAACCCAGGTTCAGCTGCCAGAAGCAAGTGAACACTGTTATCACAGAGGCAGCAGAAAACCAGCTGTTTATCTAAATGTGGACCACATTAATAGCCTAGTATGATTCCTTATTGTTGTTTTTATCTGTTTTTTGTCATTTATGTAGCTTTATTTAAATTTTTTATATATTTTTTATCTCTTCAGGCGCTTCTGTTTTTTATAGGACACAAATTTTGTTCAGTGTTAGTGGTTGGTGGTATTGGTGTAGCTGTAATGCGCAGGTCTATGGATCATCACGGCGGCGGTTCAAACCCACCCTCAAGCATATTTGCTTTAGCTTCAGAATTACCATTGTCTGGTTATATTTTTCCATCATGCTGCATAAGGACATATCGACTTCAAAGTATGTCGGCTAACTTGTTTTGTTTTATTATTACGTACAGTTGCAGGATGCGCACACAGGCGTACGTACCATAGACTGTATAAAGTATAGACGTAGTCTCCATGACGGCACTCATAGGTTTCTGAAGAGCCAATGTGAAGCTCAGTGCGGTGGCTCGGGCCAATGCCATCTTGGCTGTGCCTGACTCCGCCAGCTCCTGGGCTAATCCAAAAATGAGCAAAGACGTAGAGTGTGGGTGGAGCTGAGGTGGGCCGAATGAAGCCTGGTTGCTGAAACCAGCCACCTGACTGTAATAAATAATCACATGAGCGTATGTACATGCATCTTGTCCTCTGTGACCCTTTACACCTCCCATAGTGTGTGCGTGTGTGTGGGGGTGTCTGATGTACATTCGCGTGAGGGAGACAGAGGCCGGCTCACTGGCTACATGTGTGACTTTGCATTAATGCCAGGGAGAGTGAATCACTGCCTGCGTCAGCTGAGCGAACGTTGTTTTGGCCTTCAGGGACTGTAGAGCTCCAGATTCCACACTTGTCCTGAGGATGATGTCTTTAAAATGTTTGTGGACATGTATGTTGTATTTGTAGTAGTGTGGGGTGTGCTTGTCATATGACTTAATAAACACAATTTTACATTCAGTTTTACTACTGTATGATTATAGTAAAACAGTCTCCTACAAAGCAGAAACAGGGGCACATGCTTGACTTGAGATTTGAAGGAGGGATCGTTATTTTTAGCAGGAGTCACAGATTCGACCCCTCAATTTTTCATTTTCAGATCACATGTTCTTCTCAGTGGAAAATGTCACTTTTGAACCATGTAACACCAATATGTGTCTGTATATTTCTGTAGATCCTGAAGCAGGAGTGGCCCAAACACTGGCCCACCTTCATCAGTGACATTGTGGGTGCAAGTCGTACCAGCGAGAGCCTTTGTCAGAACAACATGGTCATTCTCAAGCTGCTCAGTGAGGAGGTCTTTGACTTCTCCAGTGGCCAGATGACCCAGGTCAAAGCCAAGCACCTAAAAGACAGGTAAGCATGCTGCATCTTCATAATCTTCGTGAAGCACAATCATGTTAATTGTAGCAAGTGCCCAGGAGTTTGTTTTGAAGGCATTGCTAGAAAAACCTACTGTATATCTGAGTGCACCACCAACATTTCATAGTTAACCTAATCAAAGGATAGATTTTGTGTGGAGTATCATATTACAGTCAAGATTCCTAAATATTTAACTTAATTACAGCATTTATAAAGCATTTGTCTGTCATTGATTGACATTGACATTGAGTCCACATTATTCCAGCACTTTCAGAGCATCATAAAATATGATCTCAGTGTGTTGGCATTTGAAAATATTGTGGCATTAATCCAATGATGTAATGCTGTGATCTGTATCTAACAGACTTGCAGACAAACTGCCTTTGCTGTGCACTGGACGTTTGCCTCTTGCTGTTGACACTTTTATTACCACTAAACTACAGTTGGCAAGTCAATCAGTAGTATTGTTACAAATATTATGCAATTGATTTGCAATTTCTATGTTGCCTTAATTACAGGCAGTTGTGCACTCTATTGTGCACAGCCTGCACATACAGTATAAATGAGCTATTCAGTTCTGTTTGGCCGCACAGCGTAGGTATCTTTGATATAAACAGTTTGAGACAGGATGTCAAAAATGAGCTTTATATCCCTCATATCCATGGACAATTGTCGCTTGTCATGCACGATTGACTGTAGTCAGTGTTTCATTACATCATCCTATTGCCCAGGTTTAGTAATAGTTTATTTTGCCAATTCCTTATTCAGATGTTCCCAAAGATGCTTACCGGGTTTGAAGTCTTTTGAGTGAGGAGAAAGCTGTACAAGTTAATATTTTGTATATGCACTTTCTTGGAGAGTATAGTAGAATTTCTCTTTGGTCTATGTGTAGTTGTTGATCTTAAGTCACCTGTATAGCTGAAACATTCTCACACCTGAAGACATCCACTAAACCACTAAATTTGACTAATGGTTTACACACTGTTGTTAGCATATTGTGCGTCACATAAGCTTTATAGGTGCAACTGTAAATTTCAAACCTGGATTCATCAGTCAAGAAGACATTTTTCCCTGCTTTGATACAAAAGTTTAGGATTTTTTCCACAGTGTTTTATTGCGGAGGCGGCCACCTTGACTGAAATAATGACCAACTCCACTAACATTAGAAAACATTAATACACTTAAGGGGGAAAAAACTGACCTTCAGGGTGAAAAATCAAAGACACAATTTCACTCAGAAAATTTCATAATTAATCACTGATTGTTTAAAAGATCAACTATTAAAATTTATAACAAGAAATACCTCAGGCTCTGTCAGATTTAGCTCAGCAGACGACAGTGATCGATCAATCGCATTGTAGCTAGACATGTGTTTTACAGAAAGCATTAAGATGAAGTTAATTTAAAACTTTACATTTAAATGTCAGTATGATCTCTTGAAAGAGAGATCGTCTCTGCCTTTCTCAAATGCAGGAAGATCTCTAAAATGTGTGTTTAGATGCATACAGTATGTTCCATAGTGTTTCTTCTTTTCTTTCAGCATGTGCAATGAATTCTCGCAGATATTCCAGCTTTGCCAGTTTGTTATGGTATGCAAATCCTCATCTCTTACTTTTTAGCATTGTTGTACAATCTTTTATTGTCAGTTGAACACCAGTACTTGTCCTTCAACTGTTTTTCGTCTCATTGGTTGCACCTTAGGAAAATTCCCAGAATGCCCCCCTGGTACACGCCACTCTGGAGACCCTCCTACGTTTTCTCAACTGGATTCCTCTGGGATACATCTTTGAAACCAAGTTGATCAGCACATTGGTGTATAAGGTGTGTACACAGATGCACACAATGTCACATAACACGTTGACACACAAACAAATTGTTAACAATTAGTTTTAACATCTCTTTCAACTGTTTTCAGTTCTTGAATGTGCCCATGTTTCGCAATGTGACACTGAAGTGCCTCACTGAGATTGCTGGTGTGAGCGTCAGCCAGTATGAGGAGCAGTTCGTCACACTCTTCACCCTGACCATGTGTCAACTCAAACAGGTGCGTTAAATTGTCAGATGAGACAATGCTCAGATTCCCTTTTCTTGTTGTAAAGATACAAATTAAGATTTCAATCTGATCCGTAACTGTGTAGATGCTGCCTCTGAACACCAACATTCGGCTGGCCTACTCCAACGGGAAAGATGACGAGCAGAACTTCATCCAAAACCTCAGTCTGTTCCTCTGTACTTTCCTTAAAGAGCACGGGCAGCTCATTGAGAAGCGGCTCAACCTCAGAGAAACATTAATGGAGGTAAGAGAGAATACTGTCAGTTGCTGGGACACATCTAGTGGTGTAACGGCTTGTCTAAACCAGTAGCACAGGAGGGGGGGTTTAATATTGGAGAATAAAAACATAAGTCTCTCTAACAAACGGTGTCTCATGTAGATAACTGCATCCATGGTCTAACTGTTTCCATGGTCCTCTTTCAGGCCCTCCACTACATGCTGCTGGTGTCAGAAGTGGAAGAGACTGAGATCTTCAAAATTTGTCTGGAGTATTGGAACCACTTGGCTGCTGAGCTGTACAGAGAAAGTCCCTTCTCTACGTCCACGTCCCCCCTGCTCTCTGGCAACCAGCACTTTGACGTGCCACCACGCAGACAGCTCTATCTGCCTGTACTCTCCAAGGTACCACACACAGCCAATTACATTTAACTTGCTTTACTTAAGAATTAACGCACCAACAGCCTTGAATGGCATTGTCCCTTTTTTTCACTTGATGACATTTGCATACACATTGATGTAATATGATGAATTAATGCATTGTTAGGATGTCAACAATATGGCCATAAGCTGAGAAAATCAACATCAAATATTTAGAATTTGCACTGTTGAAGTTTAATTTACAAATGCAACTGTTTCTTTTAAGAAACATTTCTTTCTTACGAGTTAGAGATGGCACAGCAGTTTAGTGTTTAGGGGTGCAGAACTGTTTCAATTTATGGAACCTGCAGAGTCTTAGTTCACAGTCATACTAGAATCAGTTGGCACTGGTCAAGCAACAGGTGGCTGTTAAACTGCTGCCAAAAGAGTTGCTAGTTACAATGTTACTGAAAATCAGCAGATAGTAAAGCAAAATAACAGATTTTCTTCTCTTTGGTGATAATATTTTACATTCCATAATATAGTGTGTGGTGTGTATATAGCCATGAGACATACAATACCTCCATTGTATACATTGTTTAAGGTTGCACACTGTGATATGTGTGGGTATATGTGGGTGCGCAAGTGTGAGAGCAGTGAAGCTGCTCTTCAAGGTGTGTGTACGTGCTGACAGGTGTTTAACTCTTGTGACAGGTGCGTCTGCTGATGGTAAGTCGGATGGCCAAGCCGGAGGAGGTATTGGTGGTGGAGAATGACCAGGGAGAGGTGGTCAGAGAGTTCATGAAGGACACCGATTCCATCAACCTCTACAAGAACATGAGGGAAACCCTTGGTATGACTTAGTAATAAAGCCATCTAAAGTCCACATCCACTTCCGTTTTCCTTAGTTTACTTTTTCTTGGCCACTTGTCTTAAATTCAGTGTTTAATTGATCATAACCACAAAGAGTGATATGATGTCTGTATAGCTTCTAATGTATGCACCCATCCAACTATTTCATTGATAATGCAGCTTCCTGCATTCTTACTGATCAGATGCATCCTCACAATAAATTGGTTTATTTTACTCAGTACTACTATAATATTTAAATATTGTAGGACAATCAGGCTGCACGGTGGCTCAGTGGTTAGCACTGCCGGCTGGCTGAGGCCTTTCTGTGTGGAGTTTGCATGTTCTCCCCGTGTCTGCGTGGGTTTCCTCCAGGTGCTCCGATTTTCACCCACAGTCCAAAGACATGCAGGTTAGATTGACTGGAAACTCATAGACCAGCAATTAATTCCGGGTGTATCTGCTGGGATAGACTCCTGTGACCCTGAACAAGACAAGCCATTAAGAAAATTGATGCATGTAGGGAAAGCTTTAATGTTTATACTCTTTAGCATTGGCTGCTTGTAACATTGGCTATCTAAAATCAAATGATTATGATGATATAATGATTATACAGACTCCTGGGTCATAAAATTATAGCTGTGAAGCACCAACTGCTGGGGTTTGGCAGATATATTGATCAGTGTCACTTACCAAACTGGCAAAACATTTCACTGTCTCTGTTCATACACTTTTTTCATGTTCACAACTGCACAGATATGTGCTTTTGGCTTTAAGTTTACTATACATTGTACACTTACTGATGATAATTGGACAAAAGATCCGCACACTGTACTAATAGCTCCCAGCAATTGAGCAATGTTTCGATCTAATCGAAATCATTTAGTTTGCTTTTTGATCCAGCACCTGTTAAAGTTTTTGAGATGCGCATACCCTGCACCCTGTTACACTTACTGATAATACAAATCTACTTTGTGCTTTGTGCAGTGTACCTGACTCACTTGGACTATGCGGATACAGAACGCATAATGACAGAGAAGCTTCACAACCAGGTGAACGGTACCGAATGGTCCTGGAAGAACCTCAACACGTTGTGCTGGGCCATTGGATCCATCAGTGGGGCTATGCATGAGGAGGATGAGAAGAGGTTCCTGGTCACTGTCATCAAGGTATAAAAAAAATCACTGAACATGTGGTCTGCTCTTTTTCATTATTGGAAAAGAGAAGCTTTAAAAGTGTACTTGCAGTTTATCCCTCTCTGGTCAGGTCATGCGATTTTTGATACTACTTTGACGTTAAAGGATTTAACAAGCCATTGTATAGAACACTAAACACTGACTCCAGGTTATGTGTCTGTAATTGTGAAAACCCTTCTGTTTGTCTCAGGATCTGCTGGGTCTGTGTGAGCAGAAGAGAGGAAAGGACAACAAGGCCATCATTGCCTCCAACATCATGTATATTGTTGGCCAGTATCCACGCTTTCTCAGAGCCCACTGGAAGTTCCTCAAAACTGTGGTCAACAAGCTCTTTGAGTTCATGCATGGTGAGAGATGAGTGTTTGTTTTGTTGTTGTTTTTTTTTTAAACTTGAATGCATTCATTATGTTTTGGGAAATTAATTGGTTTGAAAATGTTGAATTTATAAATATCATATTTTGATGTAACTTAATATCACTCTCCATGTCCCTTCTTCATCAGAAACCCATGATGGTGTTCAGGACATGGCCTGTGACACCTTCATCAAGATTGCCCAGAAGTGCCGGCGCCATTTTATCCAGGTGCAGGTGGGAGAGGTGATGCCCTTCATCGACGAGATCCTCAACAACATCAACACCATCATCTGTGACCTTCAGCCTCAGCAGGTCAGCAAATAGATGCTGATGGGCATTATAATCATCTCTAGAGATTTATCACATTTGTGCATTGTGCAGAGAGAGACACAGTTATCACCAGAATTTTGCTTGAAAATAATTTCTCTTATTTGCTTTTGCCCAGTCAAGTTTGCATACTAAGTTTTCCTGTTTGTGTCCAGGTACACACGTTCTATGAGGCAGTAGGTTATATGATTGGGGCCCAGACAGATCAGGCTGTTCAAGAGCACCTGATAGAAAAATACATGCTGCTGCCCAATCAAGTGTGGGACAGCATCATCCAGCAGGCCACCAAGGTAAGAGACCAATATACTAACACATACAGAAAAAAGTTACCTAATATACCAGTCTATATTTCTGACAGACAAACAAGAACAGTGTGTTAATCTATAGTCTGCTCCATCCCTCCTCCTGCTGCTCCCTCAGAATGTGGACATCTTGAAGGACCCAGAGACTGTGAAACAGCTGGGCAGCATCCTGAAGACCAACGTCAGAGCCTGTAAGGCTGTGGGACACCCCTTTGTCATCCAGCTGGGACGGATTTACCTTGACATGCTCAACGTCTACAAGTGCCTCAGCGAGAACATCTCTGCTGCCATTCAGACAAATGGTAAGGGAGGTGTGTGTTTGTGATCATACAGCTGACTGATAACATGTCTGTAGATTCACCTCATTGTTGTTCACACCATGATGTAAAATGAGAGTCGTTATGGTTACATGAGCGTTGTTACACACAATTTTAGTTGACGATTAATTGTTATACAAATAATTGCGATTAACGATTTAATTGTATTTTTCTATTCATTTTATGCCACTATTGTAGTATAAGCCTAATAATAGCTTAGTAATACACATACACCTCATGAAGAAGAAAAGCTATTTATTGGTATTGAACATTAGTTTTATTTATTATCCTATTTCCTGTAGGTTATTTCTTATTGCACCATTTTAAATCTACTCAATTCTCCACCTTATTTTATTGTTTACTCACAAACTACTTTAATCTGCTCACTTTTCTTTTCCCTTCAATTTTCTTTTTTCTAAACACGCACACACCTACACCTCTGTCTCTTACTGCAAACACACCGGCTTGCCTCACCCCGCCTCTTTCTTTTTCTCTCTCCCTGTATGTGCCTCCTCTGCTGACTTTCTTCGTCAGCACTATGTTTTATAAAGTCGCCCAAAAGACACAACTCGCATTTTGGATTTTTTTCACCCGCAATTCCGTTTTCACAACAGCAGGTGAGCCGCATGCGGAGGAGGCTTGTTGTTAGTGCACCATCAGGTGCGGCATAAGTAGATCTACATTACACCGGACACTCTGTGTGTTTCTCTTCAGAGCATGTGCGATTGTCAGTAGAGCAAGGGGAGATTGTCCACTGGATAATTGATCGTGGATGGCGTTGTTCTCTGGGATGGATAAAAATGCTAAAGTGGGTCGCCAAATATACCTTGGCTGCTGTTAATATACCTGGTACTTGTTGCGCAGCGGCATTTTAGTATTTTGTCATTCAGTACGGGCATTTTATTTGTAGCAAGACTGTCTCTTTTTTCTTGTGTGCGCCTGTTTTGGTGACTTTGAGTCTTTCTTTGCTTAAATGGGAGGAGAGGTGCCGTATGAGGTCTGTCAGTAATGATCATGTATCAAGGATTTTTGCACTTGCATTGGCCACTGATTCTGAGCAGGGAAGAAATGGCGATCCGTGAAGGAGGAATAAATCCTGTTCAAAAGCTTAACCAAACCTTTTTGAGGATAATGTGATGGTCAGCTTAGCTGTGAGCCATCTTTTTTTTTTCCTTACCTGTAGGGATGGGTGATATGGATAAAATTATGAATTAAGATATATGTAATGTCAGTTGTGATGGTGTTTTCAGTTGTAGAAATTCAATCGAGAAACCATTCATTGATAAAGTAACAAGATGGAAATGTCTGTTTTGGGATGATCCAGTGAATTAAATACCTGATGGCAAATCAAGAAAATTCATTGATACAGAAATTCTGTAAATCTAATGTTGTCATAAAGTAGGGATGCCCAGATCGCGTTCTTTGCCACTGATACTGGTTGCCGATCGTCTTTGAGCCATATCGGCCGGTACGCAGCCGATACCGATCGTTTTTTGTTTTGTTATAGCCGCTGGTATAGCAGTATTAAAAATAAAGTACTGGAATACCTTGAAAATAGCCTCTTTTTTAACAAAGTGCTTAAAAAGTCAATTCAAATGAACCACATAACGCTTGAAGTTTTCCATGGCAGGAAATTGATCTTTATAGTGATTGGCTTTTGATTTCTCTGTTTTATACCAACTGCTGATTTCTCACTCCTCCTAACCGGCCTCCAGTTAAAAACAAGGCTTAACAACCTAGTCTGTTGCAGGCCACGTTTTGGCCTTTGTCGTGGCTCAGAAACTGACATCCATAGAAACATTTGGTCTAAACTTGAACCGGAACATCTGCAGATTAATTTCATACCCGATATCTTATGATCCACTAAAATTAGACACGATACGAGATTAATAAATCTCAGTTTTCGTTAGCTTCGCCACCATCTTGACTGGAAAGGAGCCTCTTGCTCAGTGATTTGCAACATTGCCTACAGTGGCCTAAACGTTGTAATGGCTTAGTTCAACCAAAGATACAGTGATAAAGGAAGAGCAATTCCGTGGTACCTATCATCTCGCTGCTTGACCAAAAGTGTTCTGGGGAGCAATTTAGCATTTACTAAACTATAACGCACAGCAAACGAGAGGAGACCCTGACACACAAACATGCTGCTGGTGATCCTTTCCTGCTCAATCAGTCAGCATTTATCTGATGCACAGGTCTGCAGTTGTCCATGACTTGTAGTCGAGTTTTGTATGAGCTACACACTCAAAGACCCTTTCTCTGTGCCCTGTGCAAAACCTTCACTCATCCTCACAAGAAAACAATATATTACTAGACAAAGTGGGGAAATTTTTGTCATGCAGTACCTTCAATATGTGTCTCCTCTTTGTGTTGCAGGTGAGATGGTGACGAAACAGCCCTTGATCCGGAGTATGAGAACAGTGAAACGAGAGACACTGAAACTGATCTCAGGCTGGGTCAGCCGATCAAACGACCCACAGATGGTGAGAAGTCACTCTGAAATCTGGGGGAGGAAACCTAATATTTCTGAAGTTGTCTTGCAAAACAATAGACCTATTTTGGGATGATGAACATTCTAATAACTTTTTTATTAAAGTACGTTGATTGCATTTCTTGTTTGTGAATTTAATGTGGTCTTGAGAAAACAGCAGTGATACTGTATTTTTACTCTTGTGTCTCTTACTTAAATTTCTTTCCAGCACCTGTCTTTAAAGGTGGAAGCTCCTGTTTTTTCTCCCTCGGTTATTGGCGTGTTGATCCTTGCTGATACCTCCTGTTGTTTTCCAGGTAGGGGAGAACTTTGTTCCACCGCTGCTGGACGCAGTCCTCATTGACTACCAGCGCAATGTCCCCGCTGCCCGTGAACCCGAGGTCCTCAGCACCATGGCAACCATCGTCAACAAGCTGGGGGGACACATCACCAGCGAGATACCTCAGATCTTTGATGCCGTCTTCGAGTGCACCCTAAACATGATCAACAAGGTAACATGATCACAATGATCAACTGGACACAGTTTGTAATCTGACAGTTCCGATTCTTCACTGCTTCAGTGAAAATCTAAGCTTCCAGTACAGTAGGTGACTAAGCACCTTAGTCATCAAGAAAACATTTGAATTAGCAGGTTTCATTTGCACATAGATAAGCAATCTACTGTATATCATGTGGCCTTCACTGCAGTCTGTTAATCACAGTGCTATATTGGACTAATTATGTTTGTGCACTTTGACATGATGGGCCATTGTTAGAAAACCAACATCTTATATCTCTTTTACATATAGTTCATACATACCTATATTGAAGTCTTAAAGTAAATGTCAGTTTCTCCTTATAGTTTATTTCATTGGCAGTTGCAGTCCAGTCATTCTTGGTTGGAAGGTTTGCCTGCAGCTGTTTCCAGTCATGGCTTTCAAGTTCCAGAAAACCTGATCAGAGGATCTGTGATATTTGTGTGGAACTTGTATGAACTGCCTATGAAAAACTATAGCATAAAAAATAGGTTGCTGGCGAAAAAATGGCATTCAAGTTTCTCAACTGCTTGTTGGTGTCATTTCTAAAACCACGAGGTAAGACAGCCTTTAGATAAAGTTTCCTGTGCTCTATTTTTCATGTTTGAAGGAAAAAAAGACAAACATAACCGATTCAGGGCTGGATTATTCCACTATGGGGTTACCTTGAGGGCAAAAATGTGCTTTGGACCCCGGGGCAGTTGCCTGCTTTGCCCATTTGGTAATCCAGCCTTGAACCTAATGCGTGCATCTACAATATGTATCAGATTATGCTTAGTACAGTCAGACTTGTCTGAATGAAGTGAAGAGCCATATCTAACTCAGACTGGGGGGGGGGGGAATTTCATTTAAATAAATGAATGCATCTTAGCTACAAAGAGCACTGTGCTTTACGGTCTTATTTTTGACTGATGTTCAATTCTAGCATGTTTTGTAGGACCAAATTAACAGGCAGGGATATTTTTTATTATTTTTAAAGTCATTGCTTTGAGCGCATGGTAATAACTGAAGGCAACTCCGATGAGAGTGTCAACATTTGTATCCTCTCCAATCTTCTCTCATATGGACTGTGGTGGCTGCACAGTAAGAACAACGTTCAGAGACTTCAGTAAGAAAATCAACCTGAAACAATAAAAGTCCCCCCCATCCCCAGTGGAAATGACACCCCTCCCTAAGTGCCCATGCTGGCTTATAAACATTAGGTAAACCAGAGCCGACTGGACAAACTCTCGAATGATATAGTAGGAGTAAACATATTTAAACAACCTGTCTATTCTGTTTTTCTGCTAGAACTTTGAGGAGTTCCCAGAGCACAGGACCCACTTCTTCTACTTATTACAAGCTGTAAACTCTCACTGCTTTCCTGCATTCCTCGCCATCCCCCCTGCCCAGTTCAAACTGGTGCTGGACTCCATCATCTGGGCCTTCAAACACACTATGAGGAACGTGGCTGATACTGGTAAGGCTGCTGATGCACACACACACACACACACCCATTTTACTCCATTTATTAATGTTTATACTGAGCAACAACGCCTAGAGCATGAATACTAAATGATGTAAAACAATCTGGGTGCTGTGTTTTATCTTGTCATGAGGACAGAGTGTCACAGGTGGGGATGGTCTTCAAACAGCAAAAACATTAACACTGCAGGTGCACTGTGATACTTCACCTCAGCAATGTTCAGAAGCTCTCGCTCATATTTACTTGTCAGATCATGCTGTAATACACATAACATACACATAATGTACAGGCTGACCTTTTGAACTTAGCAATGTGTATGAAGCTTAAGTTGTGCTTCTGTTTCTGCTCATCCAGGTCTGCAGATTCTGTACACGTTGCTGCAGAATGTGGCCCAGGAGGAAGCAGCCGCTCAGAGTTTCTATCAGACGTATTTCTGTGATATCCTACAACACATCTTCTCTGTGGTCACTGACACATCACATACTGCTGGTGAGTTTACACACGTGAGCTGTGGGGACACCAGGGGGAAAGAAAGATGATGTGATTAAACACATATAATTAAAGTTTCTGTAGTAAAAGGGTGTGTGTTGGTGTGTGTCCTGCAGGCCTGACGATGCATGCGTCCATCCTGGCCTACATGTTCAACCTGGTGGAGGAGGGGAAGATCACTACAGTGCTAAACCCTGCCAGCCCCACCAACAACCAGGTGTTCATTCAGGAATACGTGGCTAACCTGCTCAAGACGGCCTTCCCTCACCTACAAGAGTGAGTATGAACACACAAACAAACACACACACACACACACACACACACACAAAAAAAATCTCTGCTGTAGTAAAATACACATTAGTTTATCATCACTGTGATTGTGTGTGTCTTTTGTTTGTGTTAGTGCTCAGGTGAAGGTGTTTGTGACCGGGCTGTTCAGCTTAAACCAGGACATTCCTGCCTTCAAGGAGCACCTTAGAGACTTCCTTGTCCAGATAAAGGTGAGGTTACTGTTGGTGTCAGGATTTTTTGTTGTTGATTTTCAGCCATTGTTTGGCATAAATACAAGTAGCTCCTCTTTGGGGTGAATTAAGACAAAAATCAATGGTTATACAAAGTGTTAATTTAATGTGATGTATTTGAATTGTCTATCCATGTGTATTTGTTTGCTTATAAAGCTGTGAACTAAACTGAACAAAGCCCTGCATAGCTTTGCTTTGCTGTTTGTTGTGTGTGCTGCGCGGGCTTTGTCTCTTCACACAGAGGTTATCAGGGACTACATAGTTAGCTGCTTAGCTGTTGTTTCCAGAAATAACATTTTCCTGCATGGCCAGGTTGTGCCAAGTATATGGGAGGTTTGTGCCTGCTGTGCCAGCTTATTGTTATTGTACAACTGTGTATGATAGTGACAAAGTGATGTGTAAAAGCTGGAGTGTGGAACTTTTTTCTCTCCCTTCTGGCAATGAGTAATTATACAAACACTGTCGACGCGTGCTTCTGATGTATGCCTACAGTGAGCTCGCCCCACGCTCGTTACAAAAATACAGAGAAATTTCCAAGAGCAGTAACGTGACATCTGTGTCTGCTCTCAGTCCCTTCTCTCAGCACTCTCCAACAAGGAAAAGCTAAAGCTACACCAATGGCTATCCGTGTTTGTCCTCGCCATCAATCGCTTTCTTTTTTGACAGTAATCTTTCCTGTGAACACAGAGTTTCTTTTTTCAGAAACTTTTCATGGATGCTTCTTAGGTTTTCTTAGGAAGAGAGAGTTGCGTCATCTCTTGGCTCATGGCGTTATTGGCATGACTGCATACAATACAACATTGCAAAAGCATATTAACACAAACTATACAATCATAATAAACAATTCTCAATAATAGTGCTGACTGATAAATTGTATTTTAATCTTCAGCGCAATATGAACATGCGCAATAAACACGATGAATAAGAAAAACTTTTAATTTAGGGATGGGTACCGAAACCCAGCATTAAACGGGCCCCAGGGCTAAAGACCGTAGTATTTATCACGCTGCAGCCTCGGCCCTGCTCACACACACACACAGCAGCTAGCAGTGCTCGTTACTCAAAGTGTAATAAAACCTTAGCGAGTAAAAAAGCCAATACGCCTGTTCAACAAGCATAAACATGTAGAAAGCGATATTTTAATCTGCTCTGTCCGCACTCTCTCGTATGTTTTACACAAGCACCGTGCGCTAGCTCGGCTAATAGCGGATTGTTACAAACAAGCTAAAACTAAGTATGTATACAGTCTAACTGTTTAGCTTAGTTTGTCACGTATCTTAAAATTTGGCAAATTCTTGTAAACTTACTGCTGGCTGAGGCAAACCAGCCCCTCCTCCCTCTACCAGCGGTAACTTACCTGCAGTGAAATCACAGCAGCAGCAGAGGGAGGAGGACAGAGGACAGGAGGAAGGACTGACACTGACTAATGTCTGAGTTCTTCATTCTTTCTAAACTGCACTCAGTTTAGATGTACATGTTTTGGTGTATATGACTTATTTTATTAACATATCAACAATTTTGCTAATTAGTTAATTCCTAGTCATTTATTGAGCAGAAATGCTAAACATATACTGTTTTACTGTTTGCTTCAAATCATTGCAAATTAAATAGATTTGTGTTTTGGAATTGAAATATGGAAATTGCAATATGGCCAAGTGCTAGATCCAAATCGCTGGAGCTGCAATGTTTTGATAAAGGTAAAATGTGTCACAACATAAATACTACAGATGCCCCGGCCTACAAATCATATTCTCCCGGCGTAAGGGAACCCCAGCAAAAATCACATCATCATCATTTTTATATTTTTTTCAGCGAAAATTAAATGGAAAAATTACCATTCCCACTAAAATCGTGACTCATGTTTTTTTTGTTTGTTTTGTTTTGGGGTTTTTTTGCACATCGTTCAGCCCTTATCCTGCTGCAGGATAAGTGGATATAGGTAATGGATGGATGGAGATGTAGTCCGGATTTTTAAGACAGAGTAAACCCTGCAGCTGACCGCAGTGTTTCCTTGTTCTCTTCTGCTGTTCCAGGAGTTTGCAGGCGAGGACACCTCAGACCTGTTCCTGGAGGAGAGGGAGGCGTCACTTCGTCAGGCCCAGGAGGAGAAACACAAGATCCAGATGTCAGTCCCGGGCATCCTCAACCCTCACGAGATCCCTGAGGAGATGTGTGACTGAGCACCAGCTCAACCAAACTGTACAGTACTCCAAACAAAAAAAAACAAACAAATAAACCCTAACCACAGCAACCACAACAAAACCCAAGAGAGGCACTTGAGTGTGGCGGGAGGCCGCTCACCCTCTGCAGAGCGGGCCGTCCCATTGGATGTTTGTTGACCAAAACAATGCCAACAAAATGTAAATGATTACCGCGTCACCCTGTGGCCCTTTTTACATAATCTGCGTTTTCTATGGAGACTTTTTGTGTAATATCTTTCCAGAACTGTTCATCTAAGCTTATGTTTTGTTGGTCTCTGGCGCATCCCAAGACCTGCATGATGAAGTTGTAATGATTAGGACACCTTAACCATCTTGTTTATGTTCTGTTCCCTCCACCCCCATGTTCTTTTTCCCAGTTCTTCCCTTTCCCCATATATATATATATATATATATATATATATATATATATATATATATATATATATATATATATATATATATATACACACACACAGTCTGAGCAGGGTTTTTATGAAAAACGGCATATCTTTCAAGTCGGCATAGAGGCGTCTAGACCTGTGGTGTGACAGACAGCAAGTGTTCTTTAGGGGCGCACACACCACTTGTTTGATGCCCCATGACATTGTGGGAGAATGTGAATCTAACGGATAATGAATGAAGGTCGAAAGATGCTGCTTCACTTATCAGCATCTGTTGCTCATGAATTATGCTTCACCTAAAAAAAACAAACAAAAAAAAAACATGTTGCCAGCAGGAGGTTTTTTTAGGGAAAGCAAAACCGAATATGTGCATATCATCCCAATTGTATAGCATCTTTAATACCATGGGAACATTTTTTTTTCCTTTTATTCTATTGTTTCTTTTTGTTGTGGGTGTGTGCGCGTGTGTGCTGTCGCCTAGTCGACATCAGCGTTTTGTTTTCCTCTAAGAGGATTGTTGCTCACTTGTGAGCCTTCATTAATGGGATGTTTTAAGGAAGTGGCGGAGGTATTTATGGGTTCTTAGTTGGTTGCATCTTTATAACAACTCCTGTTTAACTCAGATGGCTTTGAAGATTTTGAATTGTACTAATTTAGATTGTTTACCATGCAGTAGTGCTTCAAGACACTACCTTTAGAGCAAAATGAAAAATAAAACTGGGTTTACATTTAATTGAGTATTTTTCATTTGTACCTGTTTGAGTTCTGTCCAAATAAAGGCTTTTTGTCCAGAGAGCAAATTAATTGCCAACGAGTTTAATTAGGAAAAGAATGTATAAATCCAAATAAGTACCCAATCTCTTATGGCAAATTTCCCTTCTCAAGGTGTTTCATTTGTTGTGAACTTTTTGAACTGATTAAAGTTGAGAATTTTATAACCCTGCCTTTGCTCAGATTTCCTCATTTCACAACAGAGAGCCCTTTTTACAGGAATTGATGGGTTTGGGCTTTTTTGTTTAGATTACTTTTTGGGCTTTTTGGTTTTATTTGACAGGAACAGCTAAAGAGAGACAGGCAATGTGGGAGAGCGAGAGAGGGGATGACATCAAAGGGCTGTGGGTTGGATTTGAATCCGGGCCGCTGCGGTAAGGACTCAGCCTTGTACATGGGGAGCGCGCTCTACCTGGTGAGGTACCGGGGCACCCGAGGAATTGATGGTTTTTATACCAACAAAAAATGTTAAAAGTCCCCCACCAAAATAAATCATTTATTGAAAAAAAAAAAAAAAGAAAAGGTTTTGCTTATTGTTACTTTGCTGTGATGTTAATGATCAAACTTTTTTTGTGTGGAAAATGCATATCAGCCGGCTATATAATTTTACATCAGTAAAATTATTAGTACATTTCAGTGGAGGTTTTAAATGTAGTATATGCATGGAATATTAGTTCTTACCATACTGTCATTAAAAATCAGAAAACGTTACCAATCTTCTGTACAGCCCTATACTGTTTAAAATTCTTCTTAGTGTATGCGTACTTAAAACAATAGCTCTGATCTGCTGGTCAGTAATTGCTAAATGTAGCAGTGCCTCATCCCAAGCATAAAATATAACTTAATCAAACCATGTAAACTAACCACGGTCAGTTTCTCTGATGTAGTGTCATCTCTCTAGGTATTGACTGGGAGATGTATCTCCTGCGCTCAAACCCACTTCTCAAATAAACACATTGACATAAATCCTAAAAGCAAAGGTAGATGATGGATATCATCTGTCATACGCACTGTGGCATCTGGCCATTTCCGCTCAGACATCTTTGGCCAAGGTTGGTGCTGTGTAAACGGACCCTGCCACTAATCCCTGTTAACATACTGGTATTACATTAAAGGTTATGATGACGCCCTGCCGCTGAAAGTTGAAACACTCAGCCTGTCAGCTCTGATGCAACCAGAGAGGAAGCTGTTGGGACTCATGCTGGCAGACACTCACTATGAGACTAATTCTGCGTTGAATAGTTAACTTTACTGTACTTTGGTTAATTTTGTTGGGGGTCCAGTATGTCAGCAAACTGTGTTTTAGTCAGAACCTGGACCTGGAGTGCCCACTTGTTACGGCTGCAGATCCTTATTTCTAATGTCCCAACACCCCTGTAAAGGAAGGCTTTTGCTGATATTAGTCATACAATTTTATTTTTGCATGGTTTGTAGCCTTTGGTGGAGTCAGCATATCTTTCCTCTGGTGCATTACTAGTTCATATGTTTGCTTTGACGCCTTCATATCAGACCATCTCTCTGGGACCATAATTCAGTCCGGCTGTAACTGAACGCCCATCTCTCTCTCTCTCTCTCTCTCTCTCTCCCTGACCCAGATCCAGAGATCCTCAGCCATTCACGGCATCTGCTGTCGAGGAGAAGAGGGAACAGCTGGGGTAACCCCCCCACCCCCCAAAAAAAAGCCAGCTCTACGCCCTCTTATGCCCTGCTCTGTGCCTACGCTGGGCAGGCAGGGTTATTAATACCCCTGTGAGAAAGTTGGACAGGAAGAGCCAGGTTAGCACACCCACTGGTCTGTGCCTCTCAAACAGAGAAGGTGGCTGACCCTGTACCCAGGGGCACATACCAGCGCTCTGCCCAGGGCTTTCATACTGTTTCTACAATATGAACAGACTTCTTTTAGCCTTTCGGGCAAGAAAAAAAAAAAAAAAAGCCCTCTAAGGACTGAAAACTGTGAAAAGAGTAGAATCAGTATAATATCATTTAACAATTAAGTGGAGAAAATGATTTGTTGATAACACCTGGCAGTAAGCTGGAGCAGAGGTGGCAGGTTGCAATCAAACTGGGGCAAAGTTGATAGTTGTTGAGAGCCCAGTTAATTCCCCCAAGGTAATACACTGCCACCCAGTGGACAGTAAGCAGAGAAACTTGTCAAATAAGGGTCTAAGAGGAGTTAAGTGTCATTCATGTTTTATTGGTCCCAGTGTTGTACAGTACTGTCTCATTCCAATACAGATAGGAATGACTAGAACTATATGTCTACCAGAACTGGGGGAAACATTTGTCTCACCCAGATGGCTGAGCTTCACCACAGAAGAAAACAAATGATAATACAGAGTTAATTTAATGTACTGATGTACTGTGATTGAAGCAGTAAACTTTTCATTCCCTATCTGACCTTTAGCATAACATATTTCTCTCTGAAACTAGTTTTTTTTAATGCGGTAAGTGTGAAGTTTACTGGATCCCAATAATTCAGATCCTCAGGTAAGATGACGGTCGGAAAAGAATAAACTATTAACATTTCTCATGTTGTCCTCTGTAGGAATTCCCAACTTGTCTAGCTCTAAAGACACACTGAGAGGATCCAGATCCAGAGTTCTCCTTGTTTTTCAAGGACTGAGCGCAGCTGCACAAATAAATAGCTAGCTGAGTGACAGAGGATGCAGTTGATGGTGATTCATACATAGTCACCTGAGTTAAGCAACGAGGGAGAGAACAGGACTGACGAGGGGTGAGGGTGAGGAGAGAGTCCACAGCTGGGTTATAAGTGGTGGCCATGCTAGAGGGGCTGCCAGCAGGAAGTTATTTTGTTGTACTGAGCCCTCACAGAAGGCTCTCGCCTCTTCCTCTTAGTTCTCTTGACTCTTCATAAGCTCTTCATCAGTTTTCATGCTCATCTCTTAAACGGTGGCCTTTTCCCCATCGAGTCCTTTATGTTGTTCGGATTTGAGCGTAGCGTATTTTCGATCTACAGAGCCAGAGAAAGAAGAAAATGGTCAATTATTGAATGGGACATGATGAGGTGTGTGTGTGTGAGCGTGTATTACTCATGTATGTGTGTGTGTGTGTGTGTGTGTGTGTGTGTGGGTACAAAGAGCACCTGGGTGTCTTCTCTGAACTCTGTCTGGCTTGAGAGGCACCCTTAAATTGCGCTTCCAGTCTGGAGTAGATTCCCCCTGTAGGCTGCAACAGCAACCACACACACACACACACACACACAAATTCAGAACAAAAATAATCCGACATCAGGCAGCTGCAAAAACTAGGACAACAGGGCTGACAGCTCAACACACCAGTCACAACCACACGATGTGAAATAAGACAATAAATCCAGGTAAATCTTACATTTCCTGCATCCTGATACTAAATAACATTTTGAATGTATAGGAACAGATACTTGCCTCTTTAGTATCTTTAGATTTGCTCTGTTCCTGATCTCCAAACCTCATCTTAGTCAGGTGGCTGATGATCTCCACCATGCGGCGCTGGTCTGGTTCATAAAGACAAAAATGATAAAAAGAAGAAAAACACAGCAAGATGGAAACTCAGCAAAAATGTACGAATAAAAGAATAAAATAAGAGCAGTTATAAGAATGGGAATTGAATGGGTGGTACATACTTGATATGCCTAAAAATATCAAAGTATTAATAACATTCATTTCCTGTAGAGTCCTCCTTTACCTTCTTCCCTCTGAGCGTCCTGGTTGTATCGCATGGAACGAGAACTGTCCCACTTACTTTTCTGGACACTCACTCTACAAAACACACACCACGGGCACCAGTGTCAACTAAACTTCAGTTAATAAAAGACCCACACCTATTCTAGTGGGTTGCTGGCTTAAAGGCAAACTACCTTCTTCAGGATCCTGAAAAAGGCAGTTGAAATAAGTTATGAGTGTGCTGCTTTCCCATTCTTTTTTCCAAATTTTGGTCAAACAGCATGCACGAGTACTTATCCTTACAGTGTCAGATAGATACACATTTACATATAGTTACATATAAGTGTCAGGTAAGGCCAAAATTCACAATATTTAAAAACATAAGTCAAATACAAGCCGAGCATAAACACACTTCCACGAGCATGAGTATGAGAATATTGTAAATGATCTTGTGTTTGCACATTAACTCACGTGAAAGGTGTGTTGTCCCTGGACTGTGACTGAGGTAAAGAAAATCAGATTTAGAGAACATAACAATGCAGGTATAAAGTTACAGTTTGCCATTTAAGTGTAAGTGTACGCAGTATCTCCAAATTTAACTCTTATAGAATGTAAAAAAATAAATAAATACACAGTATAAAAACAAACAGACTAAAGTGTTTCTGGTTGAATCTACAATAACTAATGAAAGTTCAGAAACCATAAATAAGCAGCGTACAAGCTATGTTAAGGGACATGATGTTCAACTGTGTCTCTTTAAGCAGATGTTTTGGAGTAGTAATACATGATTTAGAGTCAACTGTAAGTACAAATGGTAACACTTAATTTGGAGGGGTGTGCATAAGACTGACATGACACCGTCATAACCATAACCGTTCAGCAGGTATTTCTGCCTCCGGAGCTGCAGAGTCTGGATCTGTGGTTGTGGGCCGCCTGCTGCCCCCCGTGTTCCTGCTCGATAACTGCTACTACAGTTGTTGTTATTAGTCTTATTACTATAATTATCATTATTATTCCTATCACTATCATTCCTATTATTATTACTTTATTAATATTAATATTACCACTATCATTACATTATCATTATTTTAAAATTCCAGGTGGAATTTGCATTGTGCTTCCCCCTCCCCCACCCCCAAAATGTAATGTTAAACTCATGTGTAGGGATGGGTATCATTAGGATTTTCTCTTACTGGTTCTTTTTCATTACTAAATAATTGCTTTTTAAAAAATATATTATTTAAAGAAAGAATAAATTCAGAACAGGATTAGAAGTGAATATTTTAAATATAACTACATGTTGTTTCTAGAGCAGCAACAGTAATGTTTACAACAGCAAAGTCACTATATAAACTCAATAATATCTCACTGGAAACAAATCTAAAATGTTAATAAAATAAATTCCTGACATCAAAATACTGAGTGAAGTTTGACGACAGGTGGTTTTCTTGCTGGGTTTGGCTCCTGGCACCCTGGGGCTGAGTCAGCTAATAGAACGGCTAGCTGCACGGCTAACTATGCTAACAACTTGACATTGTATGGTACCATAAACCCAAAACAGAAAACAAGTCTTTTAGATATTCAAGTTGCATTCTGCAGTATTTTACTCCACTGAGGAATTTAAATTGAATATTAATAAAGTCAATGACTCACTTTCTCTGGTTTGTCTTTGCGTTGGAAGTTTGGAGAGGACATTTGTTTTTTCAGAGGTCTGTGGGTCTTCTTGGCCTTCTTAGCAGCTGGAAACAGAAAAAGAAAAAAAACAGGATGAATATGCTGATGGCATCCGCCGCCATCTGCTGGCCAAAGGGAGCAACTGTTTTCTTTTCCATCCTTAAAAAGTGCTGGAAGCAACACAACAACGAAATGTTAAAAATAAACGTGTGATGATGTGCTATAAATAGAGGAATGTTTCATTATGTGTCCTCATTTTACTTTTATCATTTAAACTACACTCAGTGTTGAAGGGAAGCATAATGAGGTCAGGGGTGATTGGTCACAGCAAATGATAACCTGAAGGCATCATATGTTACATGACATGAAAATACAATAAAAAAATACACAAGGAAAGTACAGTATATTCAATGTATGATTATGAAAAAAGAAACACTTAATCCATATATCAATATGCCTCTGTGAAAATATTCAGGAAATCACCAGAAATATCTATCTGGAGCTCTAGTCACCCTATTACCTACTGTCTCAGCATCACAGCAGTAATAACCGTTATGACTTTCTATCGCTGTCCACTGCTCCACTGTCATTACAGGATAAAACTGTTACAATAGTAATGACAAGAACTGTTATGATCCTGTAATTAAACCTAGCGACAGCATTTTCATTACATGAATATGTCCATGACTTATTATTTCTTTCAGACAAGCAGTGCACCAACTGCTGTGTGCTGTGTGCTGTTTGCTATTAGCGCTGAAACAACTAGTTTATTACACAATTAGTTGGACAGAAAGTTAAATATATATTTAGTTTAGTTATAATTATAATAAATCATTTTTTCACTTTAATGAGCAACCACCAACATGAGATCTGTCACAAAAAGCTACAAAGCTTCTTCACCTTGTTTCTTGGACAGCTCCTCTTCGTCCCCCACCTCATCTTCAGTGACCTCTGACCCCGTGGTGTACTCCTCATCCTCTGACAGGAGAGACTGCTGCCTCTGGAAGGGCAAAGGTCACACATTTTAGACAATGCCACTCAGCTGCTCGATGACACTGACTTTAAATGCTGGCACCCTCAATCTTCACATTTGACTAATCTAACAAAAGATCTCAATAAAAGCACCGTTTGCAGTTTCCTTCACACCTGGATGCGTTTGTAAGTCTGAAGACAGCTGGCTAACAAAGTGATCAATGCCAGAATATAAGCAGATGTAATGAAGGAAATGAGAGAAAAGTCCTACCAGTTGCAGACTCCAGTTTTTCAAAAGGGAAAACTGGTTAAAAAGAAGAAGTCAGAATCATAAACATGGCACAGGTAAAGAGACACACTGGTAGAAGAAAAGCATCAAAAAGAGAGACTTACAGTGCTGCCATCTCCTTTCAGAGGTCCGAGCAGTGTTGGCTCCAAGAGAACGTCACAGTCCTGGACCTTCTCTGCACTGGATGGACTCTCCTCAGTACTAACACACATACGAACACACTTTTCTTATTAAATTTCATTGAGATCTTTCATAACAAGTGCCCCTGAAAAATGTTGGCAAAAAGACGCACACACACACACACACACAAACTGCCAGAAATGTACCTTCAAACAATCCACACACTCATGCTCACCCCTCTGCAGGTGGTGTGTTAGACAAACACACTGCGTCTCTGTGCAGCAGCAGGTCATTAAGGACTCTGGTCTGGGCTGAGGTCACCTCGTCACAGCTCTCCTCGTCAGGTACATTCACTATGTGGTCTCGCATCTTACAGCCCTGAACACACAAACACTTCCGTGCTTAAACTGTATTAGGATTTCCTGAAGCTTTCACACGCAGCTTGAAACGCGTTTGGGGCAATGAACTGAATGAACTACAACACTGAGCAATCACTATAAAAGATCATATCATCGCAGGGAGCACTATTTAAAATATAGGTTACACTGCCCATCGTATATCGGTCTCTTTGTGCAGCAGTTTAGCTCGTGTTTGTGTGTCTGTGTTATGTGTGTCAGGATGAACTGTGAGCTGCATTTACTCATTCTCTGTAGCCACGGACAGGGTCACAGGGGTCAGTAGCCGTCCCAGCATGCAGTGGGTGGAGGGCATGGAAACACTCTGGGCAGATTATTTATCTGCACTACTTTACAAGCCAAGTAGAGGATTTTGAAAAGTACAAAGTAACAGTAATATTAAGCATTAACAGGGCAGCCATTAGGTAATCGACCTGTTTTTCTAACAGTTTTAAAGAGAATATGAAAGCACGCATTTGATTTATGCAACTAACTAAATATTAATTAGTTAATGTTGAACCAGCTAGATTAGTTTTTTGGTTAAGAGCCGTTTAAATAGAACATTAGTACTTTGTCAGCTTTTCAATTAATTTGTGATTCCATTTTACACTATTGTCGCACGGTATTGCATTATCACACAACAGGGATAAAGTGAGTGTGTGTGTTTGTGTGTGTGTGTGTCCATACCTTGGGCATACCAGTGGGGTCAAAGCGTAGAACCCTCTGGTTGCAGCAGGGGTAGATTCCTGCACCATGCCAGCCTTTCTCTGTACCCATGCCAGGGTACAGCACACAGTCTGGGTGGTACTTGCAATGGGTCAGCTCTGCACACACAAACACCTACACACACACACACACACACACACACACACACACTCTTTAGGTGGGGTTGAACATACAGTGTCCTAAGTGCTCAGGGTCATAGTATCAATCTTGCTTATTTGTGCATCACACATCCATACGCTCACATGCATGCATACACAAACACACACCTGTTGGCATCGGGAGCAGGTGAGGTAGTTGATGGTACCCCAGATTCTCCAGTAGACCAAGACCCAGGACTTGAGCTCCTCGTACAGACTGGTGATGTATTCATGCACATCCCAGCTCTTCTGTCTGCAAACGCACACACACACACACACACACGGACTGTGATCAAGAATTTACCCCTTAAAAGGTAAACGGGATATTTCTGTTCTCCATGTATTATTGCTGACAGCTAAACAAATACGGGAACTATGAGTACATGAATTTTGTCCATGTATAGGACACTGCTATGTCATACTGAATGGCTGCTATAATACCTAGTGTGTGTATAGATGATTTCACCGCGAGCGTCAATGTTGATTTTCCCTGGAACACATGAAATCTTCCTCTCTGTGTCTTTGGTCAGCAGTTTAAGGCACAGCCCACACCTGGGGTTAAACACACATAGATGATAAATAGTAAGACCGCTATTAAAAATAAGAGAACAAATCAAATATCAAGTTAAGAGAAAACGTGCAACTAATGTTTAAGGACTCACACAAACATAAGTAGCGATTAAGGCTGTTCAGCAGTGCTTGCAGAAACTAAGAAGCTAAACTGCTGCTCCTCACCTGTAGAGAGTCGAGGCGTTTCCTGGTGAATCTCTGCTCTGGTAGCTGGCATCGAAGAGACGCTCGATTTTCTTCTGAAACAATTTGCTTTGAGGGGGAAATCAAAAAAAAAAAAGGAAAAAAAAAAGGGGGTACATTTCTAGCACTGGCTCCTTTTGCATTTTCATGTTGTCACAAATAGAAGCATACATGAACCCAGTGACTGAATGTGTAAGGATGACTCTCTCTATGACACTGTTTATACAAGATCACATTCACCTCACATCACATTCATCTTCGACAACTGACTTGTAAAACAACTATATTCTTGCGTTCCCATCTCGTTACCTTTTGAACTTGTCTTTTTTGTCCCGGATGTCGTCGGCCTCATTGTGGTTGAAGAGTTCGGCGATGTGTGTTGCCAGGTTGCTGTTGATGCAGTTCATGTTGCAGGGTGTAGCCACGATGGCACTCATGTGTTTGTGGCAGTACTGGATGCACTCCTCCACCTGACCGCGGACAAACATATACCAGTCTCAAAAGACCTTTCACAGCAACGGTAAATTTAATTTCAATTCTCCTACAGAAATACTAATCAAACACTACTTTATCATTGCTACAATGTTAGCTCTTCTTACAGAACCTTAGTAAGTACAGCAGTGCTGAGAAAATGTACTGTAAACTGTCTAAATAACTCATAGGGGCAAAACAACATCTACACTCTTAACATCCATGCAACATCAACTTAACAAAGCTCTATGTATGGGCCTCTTGTTTTTCCTGGACTAGGAGAGATTACCAATGATCAGTTCTGAAGCACACACACACACATTTGCAAGCTGCTAGTACTTTTTTGGGCAAACTCCGAGGCTTCAGCATCTTTGCTATAAGATGTTCTTGGGAATATGTTGTTGCCAAGGCCAGGGATGATTTTACATCTGAAAAACAAAAGGCCCGAAGCGCATCACCACACTTAGCATCACGCGTCACAACACTTACTAACGTATCCATCTTCAAGAACTCGGAGGAGATCAGGATTGAGATCACATTGCTGGGCTCTGTAACCGACAAACACCACATGACCAACCAAGCAAACCCCACAACCAACAAACAACACAGAACACACAGCTAGTAACCCACCAAACACACGCCACGTTTAGTGCCTAATAATCGAGCACCATTCACGGATTCAAACAGGTAATGTAAGTGACAGCTCAGGCATTCCCATGTATAATAATGTGATATCTATTATTGCTTTACAGTTTTTGTAAGGATTTACCAAGCCGGGGTTTGTCCTTGTTTCCCTCCCCTGCAGAGTTCCTCCTGACGTAGTTCATGAGCCAGTCAAAGATCTGCACGTCACAGTGAACGGAGATGTCCACCTCCTCCCACCTCTGGGAGTCCACAGACAAGTACTCAGCGAAGTAACGCATCTCTTTAACGAGAAGATCTCTGGGACACGTGAAGTCCTGCTTCAGGTTCTTGGTCTCATCACACACATGGATGACCATGTTGGGACTGTAGGAAAAAAAAAAGAAGTTCAAATCCATTACTTGAAAAAACAGACCTGACCGTAAAACTGCTAAATATGCGAACATAGAACTTTTCTAGCTGCCTTTAAAGTCCACAATGTGTGAGTAAAAAAGATTTTTGATATAAGGTGGAGTATCATTTAAACATAGAGCAAGTGTGCACGTATGTGTACGGAAACAACGTGCTCTTTTTTTAGCTGGGCTCACTGCTGTGGGAAACAGCCCTTTGTAAAGACTGAGGATGAGTTCTCAATACTTACTCTCGTGGCTTCTGAGGTTTGTCATCCTCCTCTGATGAGACTCTTTTCTCTTTCTTCTCCACAGCACCGACCCTTCCGGAGATTCCTGTGGATTTGGACCCTGCTGACACCAGCAAAAAAAAAAATTTAAATATGCGTTATCAAATAACAGTAACCATCAATACCATAGCTACGCGTGTTTTGGCACTGACATATATTTTAACGAAGTATTGTACTGCTCTAAAATATTGGATTGTTCCAGTAGTCTATGTTTTCTACTCGCCTGAGAACGTAGTAATTAACACAGTTTGCTGTGCCTGAACCGATTACATCGTAAAGCAAAAGGCATAGTCACAATGTTCAAATTCAAATTAACTTCATTTGATACAAGCTTTTATTAAATAAAAACAAAATGCATTTTAGACTGGATAAAACTTAAATGATTCCTGTGAGGCAAAAAGCTGTAACAGCAGCAAAAAAAAAATAAATAAATAAAAATGAGATGGCAAACTTATAACAAGGTTTCTGCAGGGCTCACTAAGTTACATTTAAGACCTTTTTAATACCATTTAGAATGCAATTTAATACCAGTTTCATGACCATACCAGCCGGCCAAAGTATGAAACTATGATGGAAAACCAGTAGTGACGATATGGCCTAGAATTATTTAGTATTATATCACATTTTTTTCAGTAGCTCCCATAACAACACAACTTCTATTGATACAATTAATTCATTAATGCAACCTGGACCTGGATAAGTGGCATAAAATAGATGGATGGATTAAACAATAAAAATGATGAATTCATATAAGTTCTTCTAAGTCTTTGCTAACATTACGAGTGTTCGCTACAGGTCTGACGGTGCTGACTGAAGAACTGAACAGCCTCCTGCAGCACAGTCCAATGTTGAAAATATCGTACTTTTACTTCATAGATGTATAACGTCTCCTGACAGATACAAAGACATTTTATAACTAACATTACTGCCCATGCAGATATCCTGTATGAATAAAGATGACTTCCAGGTTAAAATAGATGTGTAAGTCCTTAACAAAAACAAGTTTAAATACGGAGCTCTTGTTGGTTAAACTAACCAAATTAAAATGTTATCTGTACTACTCAGGATGGCACCAACTGACCTGTATTTTTGCTGCTGCTCTGGCTGCTTCCTGTCTCCGCCACCTCCCCAGTGTCCAGCAGCGTGGACAGGCCGTCTGAAGGGGAGGTGCTGCCTTCTGTCAAGGCATTACATTGGTTGTCCACATGAGGAAAACCCCCCGTGCTCTTCAGCTCCTCAAATCGACGGGCACACTGTAAGACCACATCAGTGCCAAAGTATTACTTTTTTTATCAACAAGCCAGGCCTGATGTTACAAAACCATGGAATGATTGATGGATGGGACTGGATAGATGGAGGGGTGGATGGATGGAAGCATTCATAGTTACCCAGCATTCCAGTTACCTCCTTGGGAGTGAATCCTGGAACTAGCTTGGCTACATTGTCCCAGTTTATGGGCTGGGGCACTCCCCACAAAGAGCCCAGCACCATGTCCAAAACCAGGACGTTGTTGTCATAGGGGAAGTTGTTGTTGTCTGAGCAGAAGCGGCTCATCTCTACAGAGGCAGAGACAAGAAGCAAAAGGCAGCAAGTCAGCGATGAATGCCTCTCTCTGCCTGATCACCAGATCCGAATCAGAAATGATTGGTCGATCAACAGAAAATGAATTGCCAACTATTTGAATAATCCTTTTAAGTTGTTTTTCAAGCAAGAACGCTAAACATTCTCTGGTTCCAACTTCTCAACGGTGCTGCTCTCTTTAGTGTAATGTGATATTAAACTGAATATTTCTGTTATTATTTTATTTTATCTTTTTACTGTTGGTCAGGCCGAACAAAGGGGTTTAGGAAATGTTCACGATTCCCTGAGATTTGATAGCCCCAATGATAAATAGTTTAATCGAGAAAATAATCACCACATTAATCGATAATGAGAATAATAGTTAGCTGCAGCCCTAATCCACATAATGAATGCTTTTGTTCATTAGAAGACCACTCCTATCTCAAGTGAAATGGGCTATGACAGCAATAGCAGTCACACACCAGATATTATTACATTATCATATGTGAAGTTAGCATGAATACTGATTAATGAATAGAGAATGTAGCTAGTGGAGGCTAATCTTTCTTATATTCAGTTTAGCCAGTCTCTAAAGGTTCCATATTTCTATTCACGTTCACACAATTTTGACATACATCAAAATAAGTAGTCTCACAGCAGTCTAAACTGGATGTGAAAAGTTACTATGATGTTCTATCACTAAGTTAAATACATGATAGGTCATAACATCCCGAAGGCTCTGCACAGCTTTACTCAGAGATACTGTTAGCAGCCAAAGATGAGGTGTGCATTTTACATACATGTGCTGATACAGGTGTATGATATAAATTCATGGTGTACAACGGAGAAACTCAGTGGTGTCAGCAGAGTAGTGATGCTAACGCAGGCCGAGTCCCTCTGTCCTCCTCCTGCTGCATCAACATCAGATGCCTTTGGGTCAAATTAAATCCGCTGGTTCTCTACACAAAATTCAAACAGCAAGAAGGATAAAATATCGTTAACGTACTTATCTGGAGTCCGAAATATTCCTCCCCGTCGTCTCGTACAGTAAACTAAGCTGGTGCCTGTTTTATGTCATTGTGTATGGATGGTGCTGATGCTGCGGTCTTCTCCTACCGGCTACCTGCAGCCATTGCTAATGCTAGCTAACTTTGCGGGACAGGATCTGCTGCCTTCAGGTACTCATGGTAAACCCTTACTCACAAGCGCCACACGACGCGTCACGACCACCAGTGACGGTGTCAGTCGCTCAGTCGTGTGGTATTCTTGAGTTGTTGGTGGGTGCTGCTATTTTCTTCAAAGTAGGCGAGTTACTTTATGTTGCAATGTCAGGATAAATTGTAATGTATACACCCACATAAACAATTTTGCTCTCTTTATCGAAGTGGGCAGCTATGCGATCAATTCTGTAAGCCATTTAAGAAAAAAAGTACGAGTATGACCATGCGTTACGGTTAAGAATCTTTTGTCCAAGTACTATGTACAAGGTCAAGAATGAATCTTCAAACTCAATTGCATGCAAACCTATATTTCCGATAGTATTGAACACACCATTAGCTTCAATCAGCTAACTAGCACGTCCATCAGGCAGCTAGGTGGCTACTCAGCATAGATGTTTGTATACGTTTAAGACCAGTAGCACGGGGGAAATGTTATCGACGGGCTGCTCGGTCACAATACAAACTCAGCGGTCAAGTCCTAAAATAATTTAGACAAGTAACGTTAAACGCTTTTTGGCTTGTTCCGTCGGTATCTGCAACGCTGACTCGTCCCCGTTGTCGCACTGCAGCAGGTTAAGCTTTGTATAGGCGCCTTGTTGCTTAGAGACAGCGGCCATCCCATGTTTCTGCCACAAATCCTCCTTTAGTCTTTAAAAAAACTGAATAAAGTTACATGTAAAAATAACACTAGCAATAATATTACTGCAATAAAAAATAAAAAGGCGTTTATGTTCGCTCTTAACTCTACAGATGTGAAAACCCCATTACTAATTAAACCTACTTTATAAGACCCAGCGTTCAACTCCTGTTCACTAGATGAAGACATTGCACAATGGGCAAAAAATGATTTTTGATCATGTTTATTTTCAAAATAATTTGTATTAAATATTAACAAAATTACTTTGTGACTAAGGAACTGTTGAAAATGTGCAAAATTAGCCCCTTCTCATTCTGAATAATTCCAATCCCATTTGCCTCACAAAGAAGATATACAGCAGACCAAGCAGAATACAAGTGAAGGCCAAAACCAAGTACAAGGTTACATAATTACATTATCAACCAAAATACCCTGGCATTGTCCTTACACTGTCAATATACAGATGATGTGTCAGTGCACCTCATTAACTTAAACATTGAACTAAATACTGTTAATGAACAATCTCAAGACATTACATCTTACATCAGACATGATCCTAAGAACAGCAGTGTACCATATATAGAGAATACACAAAACTTTCTTGTACAAGCTCTGACTAAAGAAATAACCTCCTAACTTAAGACACACTGGTTTTAAACAGTACAGAAGGAAACCTGTGTGTTTGATGTTTTGAATCATTATAGATGAGCCTGGGAACTACTTAGAGCACTGACTGAGCCAACCAATGTTAAGAACACGCACAGACTTGCATACAGAGATGTGCACACATGCACAAACATCACAAGTCTGTTTTGTCAGGGATGTTTAGCGCGGTGCTGGAGGGCATACTGGAGTTGGAGCTTCCCAGACTGAAGGAAGCTGGTGTTTCTGTGTACACTGACTCTAGCAGCTCCTCTGAGGAAGTTGAGGCGGAGGCTGAACGAAGGCCCGGGGTAAAGCCTTGGGCAGGATTTAACTGTGGGTGTGCAGCAAGGGCTGTCTGGGAGGCCTGTGCGTTGCCTTGCTGGACCTGAGCAAGCCTCTCCATCTCTGCATGCTTTCGGCCTCTCCTCTTGCCAAGGATCTTGACATAGTTGGCTGGGACAAGTCCTGTGGTCTGACCGTCCATGCTGGCCAGTAGCCAGCCACGAACCCTGGGCTGTTGCTCTAAACAAAAGGGGAGAATAAAAGGTCATGATCTGAGCTCGTCAACATGGGGGGGAAGTTCACAACTATCTCTCTTGGAAAAACACACAACACTGTTCTATTGTTTCAAAGCATGTCTTCCTCTTCTATTACTGACAATTTGTTTGATGATGAAAGCTTCACTCAAAACACAAACTTTAAAAATTGACTGATGTCTTTGCAATACACACTATGCATTTACAATACCACATGGACAGGAAGACAAGCTGTAATTTCACTCATAATGTTTATGTGAATCCCATTTTAAAAAAACAGCAATGTTTGCACTTAAACTACATACAGTACATAATAAAGTTAAGGAAATAATCTTCACCTATTAAGACAACATTGCTATAACAACAAACACAAAAAGCTATATGAAAAACATAAAATAAAACAATGAAATCTCTCTCTTTGTGCAGCGGCGGGGCTTCAGGGTTCTGCTACATGCAGAGGAGGACATCAGAGCTGCACAGCAAGTCAGAGAACAACAAGTAGACAGCGATAACACGGTTATTTGGTTTATTTCGTGTACCCAGCTTCGAGGTCTGTGTCTGGCTTGCAGTCTATGCTGAAAAATAGACATACCAAGAAGCGTCCTTTGGTTTGTTTGAGAGAGAGAGAGAGAGAGAGAGAGAGACCTGAAGAGTGAATGAGGAGAGGGAGCGCCGGTAGCGAGAAAGACAGTGAATCAGAGAAATAAAACGTTATTTTCTGATTGTTTCACAGCTGTTACGTTGTAAAAGCACAAATCAACATGCCCACACCACTGCGGCTAATCGCTGCAACGCCTGATTTGGTTTGAGTACGGGTAGGGAAGAGCGGGGTGTTGCAGCAGTGACCCTCCTCTGCTGCTGGAGTGGAGCATTTCTCAGAATCTGGAAATTAATTTGGATTAGTGTGAGTGGATATTCTTACTCAGGATAAAATCTGATGACTTGGAAATTGCATAGGGTCTGACTGGAAATGGCTAAACGTACGTAGGCTAATAGTCAAATAACGAAATAACTGCTGAAAATATTGAGTGTGAGTGTTCATTAACCCCCCCCAAAAAAGTTAGATTTTTTGTTCTCCATAATAATAATAATAATAATAATAATAATAACGGGGGATCAGAGAAAAGTTCTTCTGGCGTGTGCTCTAAGATAAAAGTAGACAGTGAAAACACAGCTTTTGCGCTTTTTCACCAAGGACGGTTCAAAACCAGGATGTCTCATATAAGCACATATCTTCTGAGCAAATATATCCACTCAAATGATCCGAACTGAACGCACAGAAAATTAACGTTCTAAGAGCCCAATATGATCGATCCACTTTTTTTTCGAAACCTCGCTTTTATGTGTTTATTTTTAAATGCAGCCCTCATTATACTTGAAATGAGAAAATATTTACTATTATAGTAGGCCTACTTAACATCTGTGTATAACTGAATGTTAGTTTCATGTTGTTGGTATACTCATTCACACCTCAAATCAACAGTATTCATTTTTCTATGCACTGAAGCAGCAATACCGGAGGCCAAGAAATCGGCCCGTTCCAAACAGGCACGTTTTGAACGGCCACTGCACTAGTCTACTGTAAAACAGAGTAGCAAGAAATCTACCAAAATACCCCAGGCTAGGAGTGTAGGGGTGTACCATATCGTAATGTGTAAGAAGTGTAAGAAGACTGTAACAACAAAAGGGGGCAATACAACAAACACGTTTCACCACCTCAAGCAAAAGCACCCGGGTGGGAATGAGGAGAGCCAAAAATCCAGCGA